>NC_134373.1:8973629-9283064 GCF_035582795.1 Mycteria americana | reverse complement strand
AACTGACTTGGACACCCCAACATCTACCAATGCTCGAGTAGGGAGAAAATAAGCAACTTTTTAAATAAACAAATTCACTCTGTAAATGCGATGTGTGGCCAAACCGGATCTCACAAGGCACACGGAGCTGCTCTTCAGCTGGTACAAAGGATATCAGTAAAGGATATTTGCTCAGAGATAACAGCCCTGGGGAGCGAAAGCCAAGTCTTGTGACAGGGCAGAGATAAAAGTGGTTGGAACTGAAAAAAAAAGAGAAGGAGGAAAAAGGAAAAATCAGAAGAAAATGGAACGTCATCTTTTTCAACCGCGTATTAATGAGCACTGGACGGAGGTTAATGTTACACTGAAAAGCGAACTAGGTTTTGCCTTGAAGCTGTCACTTCTGCTGTACTCGGACGTATTTTTGCAATGACTGAATGTTTCCCCGTGCTTTTTTCACCAAGTGCAGCACCATCGGTGAAGGGATCAGCGTTTACCCCTTCCCGGGCCCCGGAGGACCGCTCTCCGCTTGCTCGGAGGGCGAGGGGGCGGGAGGGGAGGCGAGAAGGGGCCCGGGCAGCTCAGGTCCCCCTTGCTCCGACGCCAGAGCAGCGGGGCAGGCAGCGGGGCTGGCGGACCCTGCTGCGGTGCTGCCCCAGGCGAACCCATCCTCACGAACCGCGGCTGGAAAGGCACCGGGAGGAGCACGGTTGTGTTTTGCTCCTCAAATTTCTCTTCTCCTGCGGAAGGACCAGACTACAGGCACACAGATCATGATTTTCTCCGTACGAGTCTTTCCTGACCAAAGCTCAAACTGCCAGAAACGTGGCCCTGGCTGCTACACATAAAATGGCTCACCCCCTTTCCCCCTTACAGGAGGGGAACCGTTATCATTAAAAAGCATTTTTTGGTATACTTACATAAAAAAAACCTTGTTATTCTTATGGTTTTAGCTGTACGTGTCAGAGCTGCTCTTGTCTTGGCCGAGCCAATCCTCCCGCGGCCGGTTTGCCCCCACGGTCACTTGGGTCCCAGCACAGCAGAGCCCCCGTGCATCAGACACTCACGTTTACAGACCATTGGCTGCACTGACTCCTCACACGCTCGGCGTTCGCTGCGAGCCCGGGGCAGCCGCCGCCAAATTGCTTGGCTGTCTCGGAGCTCTGCTGGGGCAAGAACGGTGTCTGGCAGGAACGAATTAACCTCCCGCATCCATGGCGTGTCACCCATCCTGCTTCTTGCCGCCTGCATCTCCATGCTCCCTTCAATTATAGGAGTTTAGATTTGGATTATTTATTTTTTTCCCTAACCCAAAGCCCCCTGTGCCTGCACGGCACAGGTAGTGAGGGGTGACACCAGGTCCTTCTGCAGCTGCTTGGCAGGGTAGCACCAGGGAAGCCCCAACAGCAGACCCTTCGTTCTAGGAAAACAGATGAGAAGGATGGTTTGGTATCAACGATTTCCAAAACATTAGAAGTTGAATGCTTCAACAATTATGCAATTATGACATTTAGCAGAAGCAGCATAAAAATAATACTTGTTTACATTTTCTGAAACAGAAGAAAAAAACCCCAAATGAGTGTATTTTTTAAATGGAAAATGATTCGTGTGAGTTCACAGAGGACAAGCACTCTCTTTTCCTCCCCAGTTGCTGACTGGTCGCCCGCCCGGGTGCTGGTGGGCGGACAGCAGGAGCAGCCCCGTCCCCTGCTCCCTGGGGAGACGTCCCCCCCGTTTGCCTGCACGGGGGGTCTGTGCCCCCGCACCGCACCCCGTTACAGGGAACCACCGGGGTGAGGCCGTGCTCCCCACAGCCCTTTTTTGTGGCTTAAAAACAGACACGAAGCTCCTTGCCACTGAGCTTTGCCGCCCTGGAGAGCCCATCAGGCTTCTAGTGTCCCACCGCCTTCTTCAGGAAAATGAAAGTCAAGGGAGGTGCTGGCCCTGCTGGGCTGTGGGATCCCACTTTTTAAAGGGGGTCCGAATTTTTAAAGATCGCAGGGATCTTGGCACCATCCCCTGAAGCTTCTGGACAGATGCACAAGCCGGTTGACATCTTGACTGAACCGCGTGCAGCACGAGGTGAAAAGCCAGCGTGGCGAGAGGCTGCCGTTCGCTGTCATCCCAGGTGGCTAAAGGGAAACGGCGAGAAAAATCGTTTTCGATTTTTAACTGCTTCAAGAGCCTTAAAAAAAAAAAAAAGAGAAAAGAAAAAAAGACAGACAGACAGACGCAGGGAGCGCAGAAGCGGCGAACGGCCGCGTGCAAAGGCGCGGCGGCAGGAGGATGAGTCAGTGTGAGCAGGCTGGGGCGAGGGCCGTGCGTGGGACTGGGGCAGCGGGGACGCGGGCGGGCACGGCACGGCACGGCACGGCACGGCCCCAGCCCCGTGGGTCAGGGAGCTGCCTGCCGGCCTGGCTGGGCGGGTGGCACGCCCCGGCAAGCTCTCGCTCGGGGTCCTTGCAAAACACATCTGCTCCGATTGCCATGGGGAACAATAATAACAGTAAGAAGAAGAAGAATAAAACTTGATTTTACACAAAACTAAAAAGCAGAAAACTCCACCGGTTAATGGCTCTGGGCTCTATCCTGCGTCCTGGACCGCGGTCAGTTTTGCGGTCATCTCAACCTGGTTTTAAACCTACACCGCTTCTCCCATGAGATGCAAAAGCCTGCCGGCCGGGTGCACGGCCACCACAGCCCGGCCCGTGGGGCAAAGCTTTGGGGGAGCAGCCCCGGCTCCGGGAGAGCCTCCAAGCAGGAGAGGGCTCAAAACGCCCAGCCCTCGGCCCCCTTGAAATAGCTTTCCAGATTGAGCGATCATTGTAATTAGAACGGAGTCAAGTTGTCGTGGCGGAACAGCAGCTAAATTACAGGTCTGAGAGGTGGGGAAAGGCACGCATCTGACTGCCTGACAATCCAAGATGGTAAATGAAAACTCTGAGCTCTGATACACTGTAATTGCTCCCCAATCCGAGAACAGACGGGAATAGAAACTTGCCTCCAAAAAAATCACGTTGCAATTTAATTTCTCTCCCTTTCTAATCCATCGCTTGAAATATAAGTATTTTAAATTGCGATGGGTGATGCCTCTGTAGACCAGAGACTGTTGAAAATTAAAAGAGAAAATAAAAAGCTATGTAGTAAGTAAACCTGGGCTATCTCCAGGAACTTATATTCCATGAAATTGCTTGCCGGCAATGTCCCAGGAGTTGCAGCAAGTAAGGTGAGCACCGGGGTAGCTGAAACTGCCGGAGTTTCAGCTCAGCTCCACACAGTTCCTCACCTCCGTACAGGGCGTCCATCAGCCAGCCCGACAGCGTCCCAGCTCATCACCGGGTGCCTGTCCTCCCTGCTGGCAGGGATAACCAGCTGTAGAGCTGCCATCGGGCTGGGCAATCCTTTCAGCGAGACCTTGCTCAGCTACAAAAAGCAAGGTGTTGCACCCGGGACTTCTCTAGAAACAGAGTGCGATTGGGGCGCTGGAGCCGGCGGTGGCCGTGCCGGCGGTGGCCATGGCCGTGCCCAGCTCTGACGACGCTCGGCAGAGAACAGCGTTGCTCACACGTGCTGGGAAATGCTGCAGCTGCGTGGGCAGTGTATGCTACAGTGGACACATTTAGAAGCACTTATAATGACACTTTTAAAAATACACTAATTTTTACACATCCACTACTTCAAGAGTTTGGGGTTTTCTTAATTATTCAAAACACCACCCTTTCTCCCTGCTAAAATGTGCTCTGTGTAGCAATCAGAGTGGAGAGCAATCCTTTGGTCCCACGTTTGTGCAGAACATCTCCAAAAAAATATCAATAAGTTATAAATCCTCCCTTCCACGGAACAGCCATCTGCTCGGAGAAGGAAATCCCCACTACCCGTGTACTCCTTGCAGGGCCAGCTCAGGGGGGTGCAGGGCAGTAACAGGCATTTACCAAGCAAGAGCTTAAAAAGGACCCATGGAAGTTCTGTGCTAAAATACCACTGATACACACGGGCGGTTCCCACCAGAAGTTAAGAGGTTTTTCTGGAGCACACGGGTAATCCCAAACTGGCAGATCTGCGCAGTCTGGGAACGCGCAGGATCCCACCGTAGGACCCAGGAGGACGTTTCTTCTGGGAGCTGTGTTTCGGCACACGAGGTCCTCATGGCTCATGAGAAATTTTACTTCACTGAGAGGGTTGTCCAGCATTGGAACAGGCTGCCCAGGGAAGCGGTTGAGTCCCCATCCCTGGAGGTATTTAAAGGACGTTTGGATGAGGTGCTTAGGGACATGGTGCAGTGGTGGTCTTGGTGGTGTGAGGTTTACGGTTGGACTCGATGATCTTAAAGGTCTTTTCCAACCTATACGATCCTGTGATTCTGTGAGATGCCCGAGCCCTTTGGCCCTGTTGGCAGCAAATCTAATTACAATTCATCATTCAGTGTGGCAGCACAATACATAGGGAAATATTTCCCTCTCATTTCATTTTTACAGAATGGCAAAGCTGGGCTTGGAGGATGACTTTTTTCTTTTTTTTTTTTCCCCCCCCAAAACACTCAAAAATTACTAACAGACTCGCGTGAGTTGATACTATCAATTAAATCAGCAGCACTGTTACATAGAAATGAAGCTTAAACATCAGAAGCACAGATGTCACGCCACAGACGCCGATGTCTCGCCCAGGTCGTGCGCAGGGATTTAGCTGGGTGGGCAGGTTTGTGGCCGCAACCTTTGTGCTTCCTTCGTCACTCGTTCAATGAGGCCTTCATTGATTTTATTTTAATCAGATTTCTCTCACGCCACGCAGACTTATCAAACCTGAGTGGCAGGGCATGAAATAGCCATACCTAAAAACAGCAGCGAGGAAGACAGTCTGACTCTGCCTCCCCCCCGAAAGCTCGCATACGGGGCTGCCGAGAGGTGGGGTCCTGCGGGATGGAGCCAGCAAGGCAGCGTAATACGGGCTCTACTGCCGTCGCGGGGCCACCAAGACCAATAGCAAAGGAGCCGAATCCACGTCCTTTGGGGGCAGTTCATTGCAAGCGGTTTGCATTCGCTGCAAAGGCAGAGGTACAGCCCAAGACCGGGCTTTCTGGGCTGGATTACCGGGGTCACGTCACGAGTGGGATCCAGCGCCAGTATTTAGAAGCGATAGCGATGGGCACCATAAAAAAAGCCGCCACCTTCTTTAGCTTTTCTGTGAGCTCTGGGCATGATCCTAGTCCCACAGCAGTGCGTGGGCGTTTTGCAACCATTCCCAGTAAATGTAGATCTGTTCTCCTCTCCTTGTTCCCTTACCAGCTCTGCTTGGCATCCCTTCCTCCTCCCGATTTCCTTCCCCAGCCGGAGTTTGCCAGGATGAGTGCCCACGGCCCCGGGCAGGGCTCCCCCACCCGTCCCGTGCCCTCCTCGGGTGTGCACGGCAGCTGGAAACCAGCCGGTTTCCAGCAAGCAGCCGCCTGACTTGCCTCCTACACCGGCAGGGGTAAACGGCTCCCGGAGCGGAGCATCCGACGGGAAGCGGCCTCTGGCCCCCGAGCTGCCGGGAAGGAGCCGTTTGGGAACGCCACGTTTGCAACCTGCGCCTTTAAATTCATTTTACTATTACAGTCATTTCGCTAACTACTTAATTGCAGCCATCTATCTGCGTCTGTCTCGGTCCGACACCCACAGATGCAGCCGCCCACGCAGCCGCCCACGCCGGCCCACGCTCTGACTCATGCTCCGAGCCGTTGTCAAAAAAACCCCGCTCCCCGCCGAACGCAAACGCTCTCTTCAAACGCGTGCTGCTACTTTGATCTATTTCCATAGATTCCTGTGAGTCATCTGATCCGTCTCTGATCTAAACCCAGTAGACTAGAGCCTACATGTATGTTGTTTTGCATGAATTTAACTTGCACGGAGAGCTGACCCTGCTGTAATGCACCGGCATGCGAGAAATTCCTGGGAACTTCTTTTAGGAATGAATTGCTTACTTATCCGAAAAGAAGAGCAATTATTTCCTTTTAAAAAGCCCTATTGTGCTCAAAAAAATCAAAAATATATATAGCAGGGGTAGCATCATTCTGAGACAGAAGGTCACAGCGACGCTCAGAACCCCTTTCCATCAAATCCCCTTGCAGTGCCTTACCACGCAGCCTTTCCCCACCCCTACCAGCTCAGTACCCTCTCCCTCGCTTTGCAGATGGTGCCAAACCTTCGGGTGCCCATTTCAGCAGGGGCGGGAGCCAGCCTGCCCTAGCAGCACGGCATAATTAAGGTGGTGGGCATGATCAGTCCCGGGCGCCTCGGGGGCCGTGCGACGCGGCTGCTGTCGCAGAGGACGGCGGCAACGACACCCAGGCTACCACCCAGACGCTGCGCTCGTCAAAGCCTTCATACCTACTATCTGGCAGATTTGCGGTCCCTCATTATCCCAGATCCTGAGAGCTGTGCCCCAGGGGTACCCAAATTCCTCCCCAGCGGGTATTTTCGCCCGGCGATCCGTCCACACGTAGCACTTGCGGGTGAATCCACGAAAGCCACCGGGGAACGTTTCTAAGCCTGCGGTCTCTTCAAGCCGTGCCGCGGTGCGGGGGGACGCGGACGTGGGCGAGCGTGGGCACTCGGGGGATGCTGGCTCCCACCTGGATGCTGTTGGCCAGGTCAGGCCAGCCTGTGCCTGAGCTAACCCCCCCGTCCCTCCGCTCCCAGCAGGCAGGGCTGCTGGCCATGCCCGCGCTTGACGTGCAGACGTGCCCTCTGCCCTCATCTGCCTGCAAATATCGCTGCTAAACAATTATTCTCATTGCCACGGCCTCTCCGTGCGCCGCAGGCGGGCAGGATCCCTTCCCGAACGCTTCGCAGGCATGTAGCAGATGGTGCCTGTCACTAAAAGCAAATAAATGCTTTGGCGCTCTGATTTATCTGCACGAATACCACCTGAATTATCGAGGACAGGAGGCCCAGTTAGAAATGCCTTTCTTAGTGGATTTGCACTCGGTGGTAATAAGCACCGAGCACACAGAGTTCACGCTTTTACAGAGTGGATGTTATATCACTATCGATAGCTTATTGGGATTTGCACAGATGCATTTGAAAAATAATTTAAAAAAAAAAAAAAGAGAGAGAGAGAAGCCAGATGGGTTTCATGAAGTTGTCACAAGGATCATTCCAAGACATGCTTAAAATGCTAAATATTAAGAAAAAAAGAAAAAGATGTGAAACTTGGAGCCTACACCTGAGCTTCCTAAAGTCGGTGGCAAAGCTCCCATCATCTCCCTGTGAGAAGAGGGCTGCAGGCATGCAATTAGAGACGGGAAACCCAGGGCCAAATCGCTTCCTTTTGCTCCCCGGGTATAAATCCAGATTAACTCCCTTCTGCACAGCAGATTAGTAACTGAAAGCCGAATCTCGCTGCTAGATTCAAAGCTTCCCAGTGGCTGAGCCTTGGGCTCACCCTTTTATTGTCCCCATCCATCCTCCTCAGAGGTCTGAGCATCGCCGTCACGCCTGGCACAGCGGGGCGGGGGTACCCAGGCACATCCGCCTCCCCCTGCAGAGCGCAGCCCCGTTGCAAAGGAGCTCCGGGAGCCGGAGGTTTAGTTAAACAAAGTCAGCAGAGCCGGGCGCTCACGGCAGCCGGCACGGCCGATCTCAGCTCTCCCCGGCAGCCGGCGAGAGAGGTAGCACCGTACCTCCCAGCCGTGCGCCACGGCGAGCGCTGCGGGCTGCGTCCCGGGGAGCGCTCCGCCGGGGTGGAGCGGGATGAGTATTGTTTTAAACATCTCGGACTAGCGAAGCACGAGTTTCGATCGGATAATTTGTTGCTGGAATAACATCCATATCAAGGGAGGTGACCAGCCTTTACTTCAAAATACAGCTATGCCCCAATCCTGGACACCCCAAAAAATGCCAAAATAGGCTGAGTGGCCCGGGGAGCGTGGAAGGGCTCAGCAGCTGGGGGTAACACCACACCGGGCGTTTTTTCCAGGAAACCTATAATTACGAATCACTTCGGTACTGAACAACCCCTTCGCCCTTTTTTCCCCTCCTTGTTTTTGTTCATTTTCTTTCATTTTGTTTTTGATGGTTTTCGGGAGAACAGGGGGAGGAGGAAGAGAAAGGGGTAGAAAAAACATCGCGTGATTTGATTTCAATTGCATTGCACTTTTTTATGCTCGATGGGAGCGACGCGTGCGAGTCGGAGAGAACAGCACATTTCACCAGCTTGAAAAATACTGCCTTGGGCCTAACCCAAATTTTCACCGGCTTCACTGGAAGTTGAATCAAGTCTTTTGAATAGCCAGAGCTGCAATCTGCGATACCAGGGGTTTTAAGAAAAAGATATTATATGGCAGCTTACGTCTCAACAGTCTCAAATGTTTTTAGCGCGTTGATGGCCATCAGCACTGCTGAGCATCACGCTCAGAAAGCGGCACGCAGCCCTTGCCCGTCCCTTGCAGTGCATCCGAGTGGGAAGCAGTAAAGCAATCACGGCTCAAGAGGAGCACTTTTTGTCTTCCAGGTCTATAAATGATGCGCAATATATTAGTAGAATCGAAAAGAATCATAAAAACGCATGGAAACTGCTCGTTTTCCCCTCTGACTCCTAGCACATCAGCTCTAAACGAGATAGCCTGGAGGAGCTGCAGTTAAAACATGGTTGTTTATTCAATTATTTCTGTACGCATCTTATTTATTTAAGATCGAGACAAATACTACTCGCATGCCTGCTCTGCCGGCATTAATCATCTCCTGCATCCCGGGCTGCCGGGGGCTGCGGGAGGTGGAAGGAACATGACAGCCGCGCGCGTGGGCGGGCACGGAGGTGGGTGTTTGCCTGTTGGAGCAGAGGTTTGGAGCTAGCCAGCGTGAATGTTAAAATTCAGAGCCTTCCCAGGGTCTTGCACGACATTCCCTATTTATTTATATATATATTTTTTTTTTTTTTTAAATATCTTTTCTTTGCAAATTTTATTTGCCATCAAGATGCATATTGTTGGGGTTTTAGGCTGAACCTCTCGGGATAAGACAAGGTATTGGTTTCTCTTCGGCAGAGGCTCACACCTCTGTGGTCTTTGAACACCTATTTTCAGGCTTGCCTCTGCGCTGCGGCTGTAGCATCTTGGCACTCGGCTGCTCCCACCGCGAGCCCTCCCTCTCCGTTCAGAGCCGCTGAAAGCGCCTTGGCCACGTCTGAACTGGGGAACATTTGTTCCCGCTCGCTACAGCACAGGGAGAAAGCTGTACGTCAAGAAACGACGTCGGTACGGCATGCGAAAATCCAATCACTGTAGCCTTTAGCAACGCGGGCGCGTAAGCGCGGGCACAGCTGGCACCGCGCGTGGCAGGAATTAAATCACTTCGGAGGAGTGCAAATACGCTTGTTGGGAAGCAGCACGCCGTGAGAGCCCCGGCGTCGCTCCGCGGAGGGGAGGCAGCCCTCAGACACCTGACGCAGGGACGGGGGTTATGGTTTTCCCTCCGCTGCCAGCTCTCTGTGTTCCCCCAGCCACTGACTCTTAAACCAGCCCAAACCCTTTCTTGAACATTTATTTAGCTTGGGAACGGCTAATTTCACTTTGAATGTGGTCCTAGTCTATTTAATTAACATTGATTAATCCCGTTCCTAAACAAACGAAGGCAGCCAGAAAGGCTTTTGCACCAAGACTAGTAAACCTGATTACAGTAAGCCTGATTAAACACTCCTAAGTTAAGCACCTCAGTTAATCTGTGCATAGCCACACCTGAGAGTCAGTCCTTTAGATTAAACCCCAGTGGCAGTGTACACCTTATGGGGTATTAGCCCACCTCTGTAATATCTGAATGCTACTTTATCTTAGAATCATAGAATCATTTAGGTTGGAAAAGACCCTTACGGTCATAGAGTCCAACCCTAAACCTAACACTGCCAAGTCCGCCACTAAACCATGTCCCCACGTGCCACGTATCTTCTTACTTCCCATGTAGTTACAACAGCGAGGAAACCCGTAACATCTCCTATGGATGTGATACATGACCCAGCGGTGCCCACAACGAGTTAGGTGGCTTTTTAGCTCGGCCAGGGGCACGACTCCCCTGGCTGGGTACCCTCTGCCACGAGCAGAGCCGGGATTGCTATTACAGGACTGCTGAAGTCCTGCTGACGTGAAGATCAGCCTCGCACAGGACAAGCTGACAGCAGGCAAAGCTCACACAAGCAGCAGAGCAAAAGCCAGTCTCACCCACCTTTACCTTCTGGAACGACTGCCAGTAGCAGCAAGGAAGGCTTTAATCTCGCCAAAGCCTTAGGCAGTGTGATAGCATCCATCCTCTTGCATCCTCCCTTCTCCATCCTTCCCGGGGAAAGTCCTCAACATAGCAAAGAAGAAAACCGGTTGAAACGTAGCGACTGCTTAAATATGCTTTTTGCCTTCTTTTCAGAAGAGAAATTTTAGCAAAGACCCTGAGGTGGGAGCCCAAGGAGGGACAGGCTGCGCCCCACCCTGCCCGGAGGAAATGTAATCAGCAAAGCCCCTGGAGAAGGGCCCAGCTGCTGTCCCTCTCCCAGCTGTGCCAGCACCACCGCTTTGATTTCAGCTGGGGAGCTAAATGTAAAAAAAAAACCAAAAAGAAAATTAAAAAAAGGTAAAAAATGAATGTATTTGGTTCCATTAGCCAAGCAACAAAAGGCTGGTGTGGGTATGGCAAATGGGAATCCAAGGTGATCTGCAGAGCAAAAAGGGCCTCGTGCTTTGTCTTTCTTCTTTGAAATACATATAAAGAATAGCTTTAAAGGATAGTTCTTCTGTTTTCTATTTAACAATGGAAAGAAAACTATAAACTCTGCGTTTTTGCCCTCAACCACAAAGGCTGCAAGTTTATTTTGGGAGAAAGCAAAATGGCATCTCAGAGCCTAACACATTCAAGACTCCAAGTGCTCCAAAAATAAACCCGAGCATCACAAGGCAGGCAACAGTGTAAGCAGGCTCTGTGCGGGGATCGCCTGCCCCTGTCAGAGCAGATTTCGTGAGGCTTTATAGCAAAGTCGTCTGGTGATGGCTCTGCTGTCTAACCCGCAAAGCACACCTGATATTGTAGGAAGAGATCTTGGATGTACTCAATATTCACGTCGTCAGACTGGGGCTCCAAATAGCAGCAGGAGCGCTTTCTAAAGAGCTTACGAAAAAGGCAGTGATTGGGGAAAGAAGGACAAAAAAGGGGATAAAATACAGGATGACACTTACATAGATGTAACGGCTAACAAATGGCTTGCTTGCTAGCTGCAGAAACACAAGACCACTGGATCAGTTGTCCCGCAATACTGGAGGCTGTACTGGCTGCCTTGCTCTTGTAGGAGCACGAGGTAAACACCGTCCCTGTGGCGGAAAATTGGGGGGGGGGGGGGGGTTGTTCCAGCAACGGAAATGGATCGTTTCTGGAATTAATACTCAAAGTCAATATAAAGCCATATTGGGCTATAAAATACGCATTGGTTTTCTTGAGTAAATCAGCGTTTACGCAATACGAGCAAAGGGGGAAATTTCTCTAAGCACTGCCGAGGAATGAGCTCATTGGAAAAGCCCCGTCTTAGAGAGTTAATTTGTCATTATCAAGCTAGTCTTGGCAGAAGCTCTTTGATGTGTTTCCTGCACTCCTGGAAGTTACCATCCTGTTACAGGACCGGGTGTCTGCTGGCCCCAGGAGCAACGTACGTAGCGGCCAGCCCCAGCAAAGAGCCGTCGCTCCTGCGGGGACGAGTCGGAGCATCCCGCTCCCTCCTCCTCCTCACAGCCCGCTCGTCGGCATGACAGCCCTACCCTGCCGAAAATACGGAGGCGAGGATCCCCCCTGCGTCCCAGTACGAGGCCAAACCGCAGAGCCCCCTAGCCCTCGCAGTTTGGTCCCTTGGCACGACCAGAGGAAAGCAGGGTGTTTTTGGGGTGCAGAGCTTGGCTCCGGCGGAGCGGCTGCCTCACAGGCCAGGCAGTCTTTACCGCAGGGTCTCCTCTGCATTTTTCTCTGTTGAAGTATATCAGTGTAGAAATGATGATGCTGTTGTTACGGGTAGATGTTAATAGCAATATCTAGACAAGCAGAGTCATTTCAGATGCTATGTTAAGGCTGTAGCCCACAAACATCTACACTGCTGGGTGAATAAATACGCATACGTCTCTGTGGGATCACTCCCCGACTTGCTTTTTATCCTAAACCCTGGTGAAATAAAAGGTACTGTCACCTCCACCGCAACTCCATATTGAGGCTTTGTGGAAAAACAACAGCAAAGCTTTACCTTCAGCGGAATGGCTTGCCGGGGTGTTATCCAGCATCCCCGGGCACAGCCTCCGCTCCGAGGTCCCAGGGGTCCCCGGCCGGCCATGCCAAACACGCCGGGCTCCGCGCGGGCACCCGCGGCTGTCGCTGTTCCTACGCCGCTTTTCACCCGAGCTTTTCCCTTTGGGAACGCCGCACGCTCGTTAATTACTCCTCTGAGCGGCGTGACGGATCGGGACGGGTTTAGGCTTTGGGGGGGGGCGGGGGAGAAACAGCGGTTTGGTGCGATCCGGCTTTTGCGACGTCTGCATCTCTCCCCCCTCGCTCGGGCAGAAAACAACAGCCGTGAGAGGCGGGGGTGCCGCATCGCCCGCCGCCTGCTCCCGCTCGCTTCGGGAAGCAAACAGCCTGCTCTGCCTGCCTCCTCGCTCGTGGCGGCTGCCGGCGGCGCGCCGGGCTTCCAGCGAGGCAGGCAAGTCACAGAATCACAGAATCACAGAATCACAGAATCATATAGGTTGGAAAAGACCTTTAAGATCATCGAGTCCAACCATAAACCTAACACTGCCAAAAACCACCACTAAACCCTGTCTCTAAGCACCTCATCCAAACGTCCTTTAAATACCTCCAGGGATGGCGACTCAACCACTTCCCTGGGCAGTCTGTTCCAATGCTTGATAACCCTCTCGGTGAAGAAAAATTTCCTAATATCCAGTCTAAACCTCCCCTGGCACAACTTGAGGCCATTTCCTCTCGTCCTATCACTTGTTACCTGGGAGAAGAGACCGACCCCCACCTCTCTACACCCTCCTTTCAGGTAGCTGTAGAGAGCGATGAGGTCTCCCCTCAGCCTCCTTTTCTCCAGGCTGAACAACCCCAGGTCCCTCAGCCGCTCACCATCAGACTTGTGCTCCAGACCCTTCACCAGCTTCGTTGCCCTTCTCTGGACACGCTCCAGCCCCTCAATGTCTCTCTTGTAGCGAGGGGCCCAAAACTGAACACAGTATTCCAGGTGCGGCCTCAAGTCGTGTCGGCCAGGCGGGCACGCCTCTGTGGGCCCGGGGGGCTCACACGTTGCACAGCTTATTGGTTCTTTTCCAAGGCCGGGCTTCGTCAGGGGGCTTGAAGGGGTCGCAGGTTGCCATCGTTAGGGGATGAAGTTCACCTACAAGGAGTGACTGGCCGTGAGCAGAGCCTGCGTGTCAGACTCACTTATTTGCTATTTATTTCCCCGGATTTCCACAATACTGAGGCGGCACCCGTCCAAAAAGCTCTGGGCTCGGCGCCATTATTTAAAACACGTACATCCAAAGTTATCCGCCGCCCGGCAGCCTCACCCCCAGCAACACCCAGCTGCGAGCTTCGAGGGGCGGGGGGGAGAAAAGAGAAAATACAAAGGGAGAAAAGCAAGACGCAATCCCGGTGCCCGAGGTCCCTCGGCCATCACACCCTCCTCCGGGAGGAGCAGGACCTCCCTGTAACGCCCAGCTCCTCCGAGCCTCTCCACCTGCAACCGGCCACCGAGTCGGGACGCGAGGCGGACCCCGAAGCCCGGCCTCGGCCAGCGGCACTGCCACGGCCCTGGCCCCTTAGCCCCTTAGCTAAGGCCTCCTCCCGTCCCTGCAGCTCCCAGGGATGCGGGTGGCATGCCAAGAGCCGGGACTGCTAACTCCTGGTTTCTGAGCAGTTAAACCAGGACGAGAGACCGTCTGCAAGGCGAGGGAGAGCTTTTTCTCGAGCCAGAAAAGGGAACGGTACCTCTTAATATAGCAAGGGGAGTAATATAAAAAGAGTTTTCCCTATCTCCCACCTCCCATCCCTCCTACAGACTGACTTATTTTAGTGCCTGGCTACACCCCGGCATGCAGAAAACCATTAGGGTTGCCAAACGCCTGTTTCAGGAGACGATTTACATACACAAAATAATTAAGGTTTTATTTGCTGCTCCTCACCGGAGCACCTGAGGCTAAGGCTGGCCAGAAACCCCGCTGACAGCTCCTGAAGTTCCAGCTAACTTCCCCGGCTGGCTGGGAGCAGGCTGGGACTTTTGGCTCCTTCCCCAAATCCCGGGAAGCTTCCCCGGTCCTGGCGATGCCTGCGAGCGTGCCGGCGGCTAGGCTGCAGGAGCGGGATGCCGTGGGGCACGGGGAAGGGCCGCGTCGGGTCCCTGCCTGCCCTGGCAGCCTGCGAGGGGACGAGGGGGGACGTTCAACGGGTCGTGGCCGCGCCGCGCCGTGGCTGTTGGCAACCCGGGGGCTCTGGGTTTGGAGGGAGGAAAGCGAGACCCCAGCTCCGGCGGGCTCAGGAAACCTCCCCTCCTATACCAGCTGTCGTCAGCACGGAGAGACGTTAGCCAAAGCCGTAAAGTAAGACCACAAAGTCATGAACTAAGACCACAAAGTCACGAATTAAGACCACAAAGGCTGTCTGCATGCAGTTTCGGAAAAAGCCTGAGCAAGTAAGTCTCTCTTGGGAAGAAATCCTGCAGCTTCCCCACTTTTCTATGGTCGTCAGCAGCCCCCTCCGAGTCCCAGCAGCGCGAAGCTCTGACGCTGTCGCCCGGCACCGGGCGCGTCTGCAGGAGCATCTCTGCATCCCAGGCGGCTGCGCACCAAGGACTCCAAGCTAACGAGAGCCGTTTCTTCATTTTCGGTCAAGCTAAGTATTTTCCGTCACAACGGCACTTGCGACAGACTTCAGTTGTTGATGAAACAAGCGTATTGAAGAAACGTGAGTATCGATGAAAATTGCCACTTTATAAATGAAGGATTCTCCACTAAAAAAAAAAATAAATCATTCTTATTTTATGGAGTTTCCTTCTAATAATATTATTTTTACCTATTAAATTACATCTCAGAGTAGTTCTTGTATCATGTCATATTATGACAAGAATAACAGTCGAAATATTCTCATTTTATTTTCCATTACAATCACAAAGAGCAGCTGCTATCTGGGACTATTTGAGACACCTTTTCTTTCTTCTAGATCAAAGTGGCTCCTGTTTGTGCCCTAGCGAAGCCGTCAAACCGTTTTGTAACAACACGAACCAGAGCCACTTTGATCTAGAAACAAAGGCAAGGCAGTTTAATCAGTATCAGACCGCTCTTAATTAAAAAATAAAAAATAAGAATTGTTGAAGCTCTTATGTCATATTATGATGTGTCAGTAATTGTAAGGCACGTAATGCGCTGCCTTCACAGGTACGACATGAAAAGCTGGAATGGCAAAACATCCCCGTGCACTAACCAACTTTTGAGATACCCCAACAGATTTTCCTCAAAATTCTGAAAAAAATGGATTTTTCCAAAATTCCAGTTTATGGAAAACTGAAAATATTTGGGTTTGTTCTAATTCAGCAGCTATGGATTATTTTCCTTTGTGACATTTCATAAGAATCCTGAAATCTGAGGAGCTTTATACCTCTATTACTTACTGGTTTTCCAAAACGTCATCTTCAAATGACTTCTGCTAAAGCCTACTTTGGTTAGCAATGTGTTATCACACGAATTTGCTGAATTCTTTCTGAACCAGCAGATCTCCATGGAAGAAAAAAAAAAAAAAAAGGTGGATTTAGTGAATCCGGAATATTTCAAAGGCACGTTTCAGTTGCATCAAGAAGGTCCCAAGGTAAACAACCTAAGATTTTTCCTTAAATTTATAGATTCAAATAGCAAAATAAAATAAAAATATTTTGATAAAAATATCAAAATAAAGTATTTTTCTATGAATTGCGTAAAATGAAGTTTTCGGAAGGTCAAAAGACGTTTCAGAATCCGTAACGTTTAGCCTACAAGATGAGAAGTTTATAGGGATGAAGTAATATTCCCTTGGTTTTCTCATCAGCTTGTCTGGCCGGCTCCTTTGCTGGACAGGGACGGGAAAGCCCCGTCACCTCGCCGGGCAGCACCGGTTCCCCGCCGGAGGCTGCAGCGGCAGCAGGAGCGGTAGGAGGGACGCGGGCTTGTGTTTGCCTCCGCCGGGCGCCTGCCCCTCTGCCGCCCAGCAGCCCCGCTTTCCCTTCCGCTCGCCGCCCTCAGCCTCCGCCGTTGCTTTTATTGACGCCAACTTAAAGCCGAGTATTTTAAAGGACTGTTTCAGCGCTGCAGCAGATGCAAAGCACAACAGCTGGATATTAATGCAACTTGGCAGCCAACAATTTTGGTTGGTTTGTTGGGTTTTTTTTAATTAACGCTTTACCATATTACAACAAGGAAACAGTTTCTCTTCTTTTATTACCGTCCTAACCCTGAGCCAAGTATTAAATAAGATTGAATTTAATTAGCTCTTATATTCTCCTCTCTTGCAGGATTATTCAGTAACACAAGGTTCTTACCCAGCTCCCTTTCTCGCAAGCCGATAAAAATCCTGCTGATGGTGGTGGGAACACATCAGACACCTAATTTACATGCAAGACATGTTATTGGGTTATGAAAAGTAGAGATATTTTCAAGCAGTCCTGCGGTTCACCTTTTGCTCTGCCGCGTGCTCACAAGCTGCTCCGCTCCCCGTGCTCTTGCGCAGCACGTGGGGCCGTCAGCAGCCGCAGCCCCCTGCTTAGCACCGCCGGGCTCGCCCCACCTTCGGGTCGCTCCTGAAAATCCAAAACTTCGAGCCGTAGCTTCAAGGTTTGTGTGCTGGCAACCTCTTATCCTGCTGGCCCCACGCCTCTCCCTCGTGCCCAGCTTTGCTCTGCAGGCTAGACGAGCCGGTTTTCCTCACCCTTGTGTTCTGGAGGAAGGATCGGTGGTCCTAGGAAATGCCTCCGGTCTCCTCTTCGAGCACGCTCCTACCTGGATGCGGACCTCTGGCGTTTTCAGCCCCGCTGGGCACTTGCATCCAGAAGCCGTCCTCCCAGCTGGTTGGTGAGACTGCCAAGCAGGACCCCACCAAAAGCCTTGCTGAAGAGAAGGACTACGGCGTCTACTGCATCCCCCCACCGCGCCACGGAAAAAAGGGCACTCATTGGGTGGTTCTGTGCCCCAGCAGAGCTGCGCTCAGCCTGGCCAGGGGAGGCTTCGCGGGGTTTGAAGACGTGGAGTCGCTGCTGCGTGCGCCCAAGGTAGAAACCCACCCCGAGGGACGGGGCTGCCGGGGCAGAGCTCCCCGAGGGGCGCGAGCCGCGTGAACAGGGCTTGGAGCAGGAGCGAGCAGGGGCCTCAGACGGTCCCCGGTGCTCGCTCGGGGCGGTGAGCAGTAGCGGCGACTGCGAGGGATGCTGCTGAAGGGTTTGACACCGCCGACGTTTTGGCAGTGCTGCCCGTGGCTCATCCCCGCGAGATCGGGGGCAGCGACACGTGCTGGGCAGCCCGGACTGGACCCAGCTTGAGAAATCTTGCGGATGTTTTTGCTTTGGAGTGGGCGTCTCATCCTTTCGAGGCAGCAATAAATAACCTAAATGTGGCGATTAGTCACTTAAAATCAATTGACATCGACAGCCGCGGCCTGGACGGAGCACGGAAAGCGAAGCCTTCGCGAGGAGCCCTTGGGAAGGGGAGGCACAGCGTCGTGGCACGCAGATAATCTTTGGGGAGTGAAAATCTGTGCCCTCAGCTTATTAGCTAGGCAGTGCCTGCTCCACGAAGCACACGCTTCTATCAAAAAATGAAGAGCATCACCCTGAAGCAGCAAATTACAGCAAAACCCAGAGCCTCGGGACAAATGGACCCAAGAGGACGAGCGGTACCCAGCTCTGAAGGTTTTATTCAGTCCAGAGCAGGAAACCCACGAGCTGAGTCAGGCTGCTCTGCTGTGAGTCACAGCCGCCGATATCACGATACTCCTGCCAGCAGGCTTGCCGGAGCGGGGGGCTAAAGCCTGCCCGCTGCCGACCACCCTCCGCACCCGGTGCCGGCTCTGACCTCGGCATCCGAATCACCCGTGCCTCCGAGCGCACCGCCTGCGGCAAAACCCGCAGCGATGCTCCAAAAGTAGAGCAAGGAGAAGTTCTGGCCACAAGCGGTGTCTGGAGGAGACGTCGAGCGGCAGCAGCTCTGCGAGGGGAAGGGAGAGATTGATGGGAAGAGCGAGGAGGGGGGAGAAGCCTGGGCAGGAGTGGGCGTCCGGTCCAGGTACTGGTGACAGCGTGCTGGGAGGCTTTCGAGCCTGTGAAAAGCACTCTGCGAAAGAAAAAAAAAAAACATTCGAGCAGCGAGGTGAAAGGTCTGGAAAAAGCAGCGAGCGAGAGGGAAGGAGGAGGAGGAAACGTGGGCACAGAAGTAGGTGGTGCCACATAGCAAGTTTCTGATGTAGCCGGGAAAGGCACCCAGAGCTCCCGATTCCCAGTCCCACACCCTCACCGGCAGACCATCTGTCCTCTCCGGGGGGGAGCAGCCCGCAGGTCAGGCGAGAGCTTTCCTCGCCCCGCGGAAAATAGCAGGCGGTGGCGAGCCGGGCACAGCACCGCGTCTCGGGGTGCCCGCTCTGGCAGCTCCGCTCCGAGCCAGGGCCGTGCCTGCTGGTGCCGGCTCTGCGGGAGAGCGGCATCCCTCCTCCGGGACTGCCATGCCTGCCTGCCTCCTGACATGGTGGCTCAGCGGACGCTTTGAAAGCATCAGATAATAGCTCTGGGGTTTTTTCCCCCGGTGCGCAGCCATAGCTAATTCGATTCCTCCCTCCAGAACATTTTAAAGAGGGTTTTGGGTCGGGCTCTTGTCTGATGAAAGGCTGTCTTTCAGGAAGACACGTTCCCCCAAGTTCTGTTGAACACAGACTGTAGAGCAAAGCAACCAAACAAAACAGTTTGGTGGGGGGGCTCTTTTTTCTTATCTTTTCCCCCTCCGGCCTTAATTCGAAGGAAAATTTTGACAGTTCTGAACAGTAATTCTTTTTCACGGTGTCATTTGCGGTTGTGAGAGCAGGCACCAGGTTCGCCCGTCTCCCCGCGCCCTGCCGCCCAGGCACCGCTGGAGGAGGGCTGACAAGCGGCGTTGGGAATGCCCTGGGGCTCGTCTGTGCCGCTCAGCTGCGGCACAGGGCACGTCCACGTCCCCAGTGCACTGACTTCATCCTCGGGAGCGGCCGGCGCCCCGCGGATCGCCTGCCCTTGCCCCGCCCGCGCTGGCCGCGGCGGGCACCGGTGCCCCGAGCCACGGGGGTGACCCGCAGCAGCCCCAGAGCAGGGGGGGACGCGGGCCGGACGGGCCCTTCGGGAGGGTGCCAACCTACCGGCGTGATCAAGGGGAAGCACGCTGGTGGCCCAGGTGTCTCCTGTCACGGAGACCGTGCTGCCCAGCACGGTGCAGGAGGCTTCTCATCTGGATCGTTAAAAAGCACCCCCGCGTAGGGGATGCCCACGGGGATGCTGGAGGAGCGGATGCACGCGCCCTCAGGTGCACCCAGCCGCTCATCCTCAGGCTCCCTCTCGGCATAGGAGGTTAAGCACCCAAGACTGGCAGACCAAAAAATTGCTCGATAGTTCTGAAAATCAAGGTGTAGCTCGTCCGCAAAGAACAAGGCATCTCTGGTGGGTGGCTCAGCAGCACCGTGTGGGGTGGGGAGCAGGGTAAGCAGCAGCAGGTGGAGCATCCTACCCCTTCCTCGGCACGGCTGCAGAGCTGCCCAGAAGCCCTCGCCAACCACGCACGTTTCAAAGCGCGTCGCAAATATCGCGGCCCGTGAGGAGCGAAATACTTCACGCTAATTTAATAAACAGGGTGTACAGCAGCGGGGGCGGGTGGCTGCGCCCAGCCTCGCCGCCGGCCGGGGACGGACCAGAGGGAAAGCCGGCGGCCCGGGACCCGCCTTCCCCCGGTGTCCCCGGCCAGCAGCGCAGCCCTCCTGGGTGCACAGGGGTGCCAGCAGCTCCTCGCGCAGCCGCAGCCAGCAGCAAAACAAGTCGGTCTCTTTCCATCCCACGGGAATGCAAACTTTTGACATCGTTCAAGAGGCCCCGTAGACGTAAGCCGTGCATTTACATGTCTGTGCTTTCTCCCTGTGAAACGCGGGTGCCAATTTTGCTGTGTTACCAGTAATAAACTTTTAATGCTACGTATGCAGGATCCCTTGTTTGCCCTGTAGAAAGTTTCTCTTCATGCATCAGAGTCGGAGAACAAAGCACAGGCTGTTTAGCCGCAGGATTTAACTACCTGTTGTAATACTTCATTGATCTAATCTTCTGTTTTAATTAAAAGCCTTTCAGTTTGGTTTGCAGGTTTTTTTTCCTCCCTGCACCGAACGCAGGCTTGCCACCTGCTTTGCCGGCTCCATCTCGGCCACGGAGTTCACATCAAACCTCTCTGGTTTCCCCCAGATGCATGGAAATGGCTACAAAAAAACCAAAGCCACCCCAACAAGCATCCACCCGGACACCCAGCGCCATGCAGCCGGGGCTCGGTACAGTAAAGGGTGAAATTAAATGGCTCCAGGCAAGCGGGGAGCCAGCGAGGCGATTCGCATGGTGTTCGCTGCTCTTCAAGCCTGCTAATCTCTATTTGAGGGAAGAAATGAACGGCCTTTGGGAAATGAGATGCGACCCCGCTCCGAGGGCACCCAGGGGATTGTTTCGGACAGCAAGAGCAAGTGGTTTGCGTGAGGAGGAGGTTTAAACTTGGTTTCAAGCACTGGCATGAATTCTTCTCCATCTCATAATTAAAACATCTGCAGTTACATCAGAGATCTCCGGCAATGGATACACGCTTTAAAACGGCCACTTTGAATATCACTTCAACTTCTTTCCTCTGCAAATTTAAATAAAACCCAGACTCCACCAGCCAGCAGAGGAACTGTTTAGCCTTTTGAGTAGGTCACTCCAGAAGAGGAACATCAACAACCAGAGAAACGAGTTTTCAGGAGACACAAAAAAGAGAAAAGCCCAGCCGGAGAGATGCCACCACCCCTGAAGCCGTGCGCCGGTACGGCCGTCCCCAGCCACTCAGGACAACCCCTCGGCAAGAAGAGACGACCCGCTCTCCCTCCCGTTTGCGATTCATTGTTCCTGTCAAGCTTTAAAGGCTTTTCCTACCTGTCTGAGAAGTACAGCGATAGCCCTTTAAAACTGGCCACACGCTTAACACACCAAAATCATTTGAAAACTCTGGATTCGCGCTATTTCTGGCATTTCACCTTTCAATGCTAGCAATACAGCAGGGAATCCTGCGCAGCCCCAACCGGTCCTATGGAGTTATCTGCAGCTAACGTGGCCACCGCCGCGCGTGAGAAAGAAAAGCCGAAATACTATCTAAGAAGACGGCAGCAAGGCTTTGGGCGTACCAAACGGCTGCAGTCTTCCATGCCTTCCTCCTTGCTTTGGCAAGAGGAATATATTAAAAGCCAAGACACCTTCGGTGCCATCCGTCGTGCACAGCATCCAACGCTCTCCTCCGCTTCCCCGAAGGAGAGCCGGTGGGTCCGGCTGGCGAGGCAGCCGGGGCGCAGCGGAGACGGCTGCTCCGTGCTGTACCGCGCCGTGCCGCCGAGACCTGTCAGGATGTGTCACAACACGCGCCGTGTCGTGCCTCACCGCTTCGTCGAGCAACAAGCAAAAAAAAAAAAAAAAAAAAGAAAAAAAAAGAAAAAAAAAAAAAAGATTCAGTTCTAATATGTGAGTGGGCCGGTATGTGCAAAAGAGATGAATATGAAGTAAAACATGCTGGATGCTACAGTAATAACCGGGCACACGCAGGGGAGGCTGGAAGCGAGCCAGGGAGGGGGGATACGAGAGGGATGCTGCTGAGATCAGTCTACGCGTGGCGGCGAAGCTGAAGCTCCTGAATGAGCGCGAGGCGGATGCCGAGGCCGCCGAGCGGGCGTGGGGCTGGCACCGCTCCACCGAAACCCCCAAACCGGGCCGGGAGCGGGCCCCCTCCCGGGCTCAGCCAGGGGCTCACCAGCCGCCCGGGGAGGTTCATTCTGTGCATGGGGATTTTGCCCCTTAAACGTAAGGCGGTTCTCATACACGCGCTGGGTCCAGTAAACCGCGCTGCCGAGCCCAGAGCCGAGTGACTTCCCCGGGTCCTTGAGAAACGTAAGAACGGGTCCCCCAATATTTCTGTATTAAGGGGGGGGACCAGCTCGCGCTTCTTTTTACGGCACGGCGACGCTGAACGCAGGGGCCCCTCGGGTAGCGACTCCGTGTCCGTGCAAATCCCCCCGCTGCCTGCACCTCCCGCCCTGCCCGTCGGAGGCGGCGGCGGGAGGAAGGGCTGTCTCCCCGAGATCCCGTGGGTGTTCGACACGGCCCCTTTTCAGCAGTCAAACGCACATTTATAAAGCACAAACTTTTAATGGCATACGGATGAGTCATTACGGGGTTTCAAAATGCGTAAATACGATCACAGCCTAATTCGGTGTGCCACCAATGAGCTGCCCTGAATCTGTGGGGTTACTCGGCTCCGCAGAAACCTCGGAAATTCCTGCCCAACCTAGTGATGAAAAAATTCATTTGCATTCGTGTCACTGCATGCAAAGAGTTAATTATTTTATTTTTTTTTTTATTTTGGCACTGGATTTCAATGGAGGCTTATGTGCAGTTTTACAACCCAGTACTGCTATGTTTTGCACCACCAATTTACAACCGAGTAATAAGTAAACACAAGATTTTTTGGCTCCATAGGATTTTCCAAGGTGATTAAATAATTTTCTAAATAGCTCTGAGAAGGAAGCTGCCTAAAATCCCCAAGGTAATAGGAAATTAACTGCATACACACACTGCTCTAAAGATATAGGAGGAATTCAAATTTACTGAGAAGTAATATGAAATATTTAAGAAAGCAAACAAAATTGAATAAAACCCCTTGCAATGTAAATTAAATCTACCCGAACCAGCAGCAGCTACCTTCGCTGCAACGGCTCCGCCGGGGGATTCCCCACGTGCGCCAGGCTCCGCGCGGCCCCTGCTCCGCCAGGGACCCTCGCAGATGGGGCACATCTCAGACGAACACGCTTTAAAGACTTCCGAATATTTTGTTAAATGGGCAAAACCATTCATCAACCCTTTGGGCGTCTCCAACCGCAGCCCCCCTCCCCGAGAGCGGTGTTCTTCGCAGACTTGCCAAACCATTCTTTGCAAAGAACGGGGAGTCAGGGGCATCACAGATTTGGCTGGGGGGTGGTTTTGGGGTGAGCAGTTGTCTGGGGCACCATCTGATGACCCAAGGGCTTGGCAGGAGCCTACGCCAGGGCTTCCCAAGCTTTTCCCTAGCGGGAGCCACCTCCACCGCCTGCCTCAGCCCTGGGGCTGCTGCCCGCCGGAGCTGCCAGCTTACACCGGGACGGGCAGCCAGCCCCGGCCCATCGCCTCGGGCGGGAACTGCAGCCCAAAACCATGCGAGAAGGGGACTCGCCCTTCACGAAGGCTGCAGGTGCGAGCGATGGGGCAGGGCGAGCAGCCCTGCCTGGGGGCTTTCCCCGGGCCGGGGCAGACCCCCATCCCGGCACAGCTGGGCGGCCGGGCAGGGGGAGCGCAGAGCCGCCGGAGGAAGGGCTCTGGAAAGCCATCCCTCCCCAGCAGCTCGAGGAAATTCATATTTCATGTTCTGCTCCTTCTCTGCCCACGGAGTTCTTTCTCGTGGTGGTGCGTAGGTGTATGTGAGGGATTTATCCTTTCCCCACTGAATCACTGCAGCACAACATCTTTTCAACCCTTCTGTACAGCAGAAAAGAGCCTCATGGCATTTCTCTTCTTTTTCCTGCTTAAGGGGACAGCCAGCGAGCTCCCCAGCGCGACCCGGCTGCCCCCCGGCTCCGGGCTGGGAAGCAGCACGCCCGTCGCAGCCCCAGCAGAGCCATGCCGGGGGGGCAGACACCCCCTCCTGCCAGCCGGCACCCCGACCCCGACGCCCAGCCCGCGTGCACGAAGCTGCTAGGGATGCTGCTGCTTTTTCAGCTGGAAAATCGCTCCGCGCTCAAGGGAAGGGGCAGAGCGGGGTGCACCGAGCACAGTCTGCTCTCCCCGCCGCCTCGGGAGCCCGGATCCAAGCCGAAGCGTTGCCAAATCCCAATTACTGCAGTAACGAGCGTTTGTGCTTTAACTGGAAGATGTTTCATCGCCATGTCTGAACCTGGTGTTCGAGCTTTCTGTATTTCAGAAAGAAAATGTGGAGGAAACGAGTTCTGCAGCTGTTGCAATGGGCAAAGCCATGGCCACGAGTAAAGGCAGGGCCCTGAGCGGGTGCTTTCCCTGCTGACCCTCATATAAACTGCTTATTTGGAAAAACACACAGGAGCTTTAGGCAGGTAGCCAGCAATAAAAATTTAAATGACGATGAGGTTTTTTTGGCTGCATGAGAAACAGGCACCTCCTGAAATTTCAAAGTAACATTAATGAGCCTTCTGTAAGAGTTGTTTAGCCCATCAGTGCTTTCCAACCGAGGCCGGCACAGGGCTAAGCTTCACGGCACCTTGACGAGACCCTGAATATGGTGGGCCTGACAGAAGCCGGGGGCCCTAGCAGGGCCACGCCTGTCCAGCACCACTGTGTTTTTATGGACCTTCAGTCAGCCACTGCTCGGCCCAGATCAAGTTAAAAAAAAAATAAATCTAAAGGTTTTCCAATTACCTTGCGTGCAGTCTGGAAGATCAGTAAATAACTTGTGGCATATTCTGTCCCATCCTGGCACCTTCAAGACAACAGTGCCTAGCTCCTTCCTTCCCCCTATTTCCTCTCCCAGAATAGGGCAAGATCACTCTGGAAGCGCAGACAAAAAGCAGCAAACATGAAGCCATTGGTTCCCATTCCCCCATTTAATCTCCCCTGGGCTGGGAGCAGGCGGGGGGATTGCACCCTTCTCTGAGCCCCTCGTGCCGAGTGGATGCTCCCCTCTGCTTTGAATCACAAATGGCATCTCAGCAGCCTGGAGGCTTTTGAAGGTTTTTGGTGGGGTCCCCCCTGCTTCCCTTTGATATTTTTGCTCCCTGGTCTGTTTCTCTTCCCCTTTTATACCCCGTCTCCCATTCGGTTTCTGTAGCACTTGGCTATGGGGCCGCGGGCCGCCCTTTAGAACGCGAGCTGCAACAGGGTGGATCACCGAGACGACTGCGAGGGCAGCCACAGGGCTGGGCAGCCACAGGGCTGGGCAGCCACAGGGCTGGGCAGCCATGCCTCGTCTCCCGCCTTCCCAAAGACCCCTTACTACTGCCTGGTGTCACCTCCCGGCAGATCTGCTTTGTCCGTTTTCTTCTGCAGATACAAGCACACACAAAAGCAAGCGTGGGGGAGAGGGAGAGGGCATTGCAGACGACTGCCGTGCTGCGGCCCCTCCCTGGGTTTTAGTTCCTCCCTGGTTGCCTTGGCCCGCTAAAGCCCCGCAGGCTGTGCACATAACAAGGCCACCCATAAATGAGGATTCAACCACAAGAGCAGGAAAAGGCTTCCTCCAGTGAGAGCTGCAGTTCAAGCTACTCCCTCCTCCCCTAGCCCCAGAAAATGAACATCTTTTAGAAAACACAATTAAAAAAAAAAAAAAAAAGGAAGGAAAAACCCTGGGGAAACTACAGAGTTCTCACGGTGAATTTTATTTTGTAAGCAACAATATAAACATGTGAATAAGAACAGGCATCATTTGCAGGGCTGGCCTTTGATCCAGAGTACCCTGAATCGAGCAACCCTTCAAGAGCAGATGAGGGCAAGCCTCCACCTGCGACTCCAGAGGCTAGCCAAGTTGCAGTCCACCAAGACCTTTGTCATGGACAGACCAATGCTTGAGTATTTGCTGTTACCAAATGTATGTGCAATCTCGGAATGTACCTCCCACCTCCCCCCCGGTTAAAAAAAAAAAAATCATACAGCTGCAAACCAGTAAAAAAAATTGCTTCCAGCTTATTGAGACTGAAATGGCCTGTTGGACTATAAACTGAAATATCATTCTAGAGATAACCAACTGGTCGTGACACAAAGTACTGTATTTACAACTCAAAAATATAACTGTTATATACTTTAATTTATAGCAAATTTAATACATTAGTGTTTACAAAATAAATTCTGGACTCAACTGAAACAGCGTGCTGCTTAGCAAGTTCTTTTTCCTTCCTCTCACTTTAGTTGAAGAGACCAGCAAGCTTAAGAGCTTCTTCTGTGATCACGCACAACTTTTGATCATGCCAGGTGACGAAAAAACAGAACGTTTCCTGCATCTCTAAAGTCTCGTTGCTTGGTACCTTCTACCACTCAAGCTGCACAGTTCAAACCTTAAGCTGTCCTTTAACAAGTTCCATACACGTCTCATGAAAGCTACTCAGATACTAACCAGGGCACTGGCTAACGCTACAAACTGAAGAAATATCTTATCCGTATTACTAGCTCACACAACAGGAAAGAGGAAATACAACTACACATTCAATCTCTTATTTCTAACAGCAAAGCTGCGAACTCCATTGCTTAAAGTAAGATACTTCAGTAAGTGAAACAGTACCATACAGTTCAAGAAACATTTTTTTAAAAAACAAACATTTTAATAGTATAAAAAGTTGTTTACTGGTGTTTCTACTATAAAGCTTTGTTCCACAAATCAAAGTGATAAAATAATTAGATATGTTTACAGTGATAAGAGACTGCAGTGTAGACATTTCAGCTCACATTTTGCTGACCGTTTCAGTACAACATAGACCGTGACTGAATCGTTAATACACATCTATGACACAGAGCGAACTGCAGACATGAAGTGCACACCTGAATATGGAAGTTTACCCACTGGCACGGTAACTTACTTTCTTCAGCCCTCCCTTTCCCCTCCAGAACACGTTGTAGGCAAAAACTGTATTCAGAAACTGAGCATATAACTATTTTGACTGCAGGAAAGCAACTCTTATTGAGGGAGTTGCGCAGAGGAAAAATGGCTGCACACAAACACACCATGGTAAATTCCAAAGTTATATGCTGACTATTTCTCCTTAGATAAAATGACATCTGCAAAAGTGAAAATGTACAAAAAATAAAAACTGTCAAATAAATAAAGAATACAGATGTTAATTAATCACATATATAAAGAAACGTATTGGCATACTGTATGCAGTATACGGTATATTCATAGAATCACATGGGCTGGACAGCACTTAATAAGGAGTCACATGCTAAAGACGTAACTCCTTGTCTCTCTCCTCCAAAAGATGTTATGGTTTCTGGATATCAAGTGCAACCTTTTACACCAATGCATAAATCCTGCACCATATTTCAGCTTTGCCACACCTAGGATGCGGATGCTTCTTTTTTTTTTTTTAATTTTTTTTTTTTTTAAAAAGATCCACAGAGAAGTCCAAAAAGTTATAATGGTCTGAATCACAATTTTTGCAGCCCTGTCCATGCTACTTGGTCTCTTGGGTTTCCTACCAAATGAGATTTTTGTAATTGTACAGTGTATCAAACCATAGTTTTTCCCAAGGAAATGGGAGCCAATCATATGGACTCTTCCATACTCTAACTGGCATCTTCTACACGCCTGAACTGTAGGTAGGTATTATGCTGTAAGTGTGTTACACAAAGGCTGCTGAAACCATTGAAAGTGATGTAACGATAGTTAAGTGTCAAGTACGTCCGCTATAATACAGAATCAGGGTCTAGGTCTATCAAATGCTATATCCACATAACATTTTAAACCAAGAAATATTTTATGCATTTTCCTTTTTTTCTACAAATATTGTTGCAAACTTGCTGTTAATTGTGTCACGAGGTTCGCATTCCTAATTCTCCAAGGATTTTAAATTCAAATGTTTAACAACCATCTACGCTAGGTACACTTAAAGTAGACATTGAAATTTCAAGTAAAATGAACTGTAGCCACATCTACTGGACTCAATACACGTCCCGACATCTAGATTTACTTTGATAAGTTATACAAATACATAATACATTCTTAAATAATGAAGACCCACAATATTAATTTGTGAATCTTCCCACGTTATAAAACCACTTTTACAGGAATGTTTATCCACCTGTATTACTGTTTTAGTTTGCAGTGTCTCTTGCTTTCCTGTTTCCACAGATTACTGTACCAGTTCTTAGGCTTTGGCTATTGAAATCTCTTATTTGAATGAGGCAACACTGGTTATTAAGGCTGGTTTTTTTTTCTCTTGTGAAGTTTCATTCTTTACTGACACCGTTTTCCAGAGCAGAATGACTATCTTGTGTCTTCAGGTTCTGTTTTTATGACCTTCCTTTCTATGTTGTTAAAAGCCGAATGAGGAAAATCCTTTAAAATACCAAGGCCTTCTGCATTAAGAAAAGAAAGAAAAAAAAAAGATGTTAAAAACACTGCTTGGAAACAAATATATTCTGTTCTTAATTCAAGAAAAAGGTCCATGAACCGTATGGATACTAACAGTTTAAGCAACAAACTCTGCCTCCTCCTACTGGGCTTTAACACAGCTGGGTTAGAACCACCTCAGTCACATTGCAGTGATGACAGTAAGCACCACAAATTTACTTCAATTCTCTCCGGGAGCAGGGCGTAGTGGAGATGCACTCTTCACTTGCATTTTGAAAGGGAACTGGTAAAAATCCCCAACTAGAAATTTCACTAAGTGAATTATCACTGGGACTGGGACAAACTGCAAAAGAGGTGAGCTAGGATTGGAGTATACCGAAGGAGAAGATGCAAGATTCTTCTCAGTTTTCAAAACAACTACTTTTGCATCTTGTCCTTCAAATAACCTCTTTTCCATTGCATCTTCCAAACTCAGGTGGGATTTTGTTATTATTCCTAAAGTTGCGAGAGTCTCAAGAATTCCTGGCTTTATCTCAGTGCACCGAGTATTAAACTGAAACCACCCATACAGATTTCACAAAGGATTCTTGCTGTCTTCTGTCAAACCTAGAATGAGTTTCTCCCAATGCCAGAGGTAAATGGCAAGATTGCCAGTCAGCAGAAGTCAGCGAATGGGAAACCCAGTGCAAAAGACTTACTGCATGATTTGGTTCACAGTAGAGAAACAGTGCTAGGTTCTTATAAACCAGAATAAAAAGTCTGTTTATAAAACGTCTGATTCCTTTATACAGAGTGAAGCCATGTTATAATCAAACTGCGTTACAATGACAGCAACGTAAGTATTTAACAGCAGTAGTTTGGGTCAACACCGCTCCCTGAGGGCAGACACATGCCAGAACTTGCTTATCTGAACCTAGTTACTGCATCCTCTAAGCTTTTCCCAAATAATATTCAATCTGATTCTAGATGAGCAAGGAACGCTCCTCTTGAAGTTTTGTCCAAAGCCTCGATTAAAAGGTTACACACAAAGCATGCCAGGCCGAGCTACTAGCTTCTTCACTCAGAGACATCATATATTAGTAAGTTCACCACAGGCTTTGTAAGTAATGGTGGGTAATTTACAAGGGACAGCACTAACCCGAGGACTGGGACTTTGCCTCACCACTGGGGTAAAGCCGGATCAAATCACTGCACAGAGGTTTTCCAACATGCTGCTCTCCATCAAGTGAAATGTGCTGCAACTGTCTACTTGGCAGACTTGACATTCGGAGATTCAGTGGTCTTTCACCTGGAAGTTGTTCACAGTGAAACATTGATGCATTAAAAGCAAAGCAATATTAAAAAACAGGTAGAGACTGAAAGACATGCTAATTCTATCAGCAAAAGTACATGCTAAGTCCAGCTGCTCAGGGAAGATTTCTAGCAAAACAAGGCCTATGTAAATATGCTGCTTTGCAGACTATTCCACAGGCACTGCTAGAAAGGGATGCTCAGGCATACAAAAAAGCCCACACCAAAATAACACCACCTCTCGTTCTGCTCAAAATCTTTTTGAGATCCTAAAAATTCCCACTCCCACTGCACAATCCCTTTGAGATCCTAAAAATTCCCGCTCCCACTGCACAGTGGATAAATGGTATAAAGAAGCTTCCACTATCAAGAAGAGCTGGAGCCACACACCTAATTCTTCCTGTATACTTGTGTACCACATTGCTTGACCAATATACACAAATGAAACCCTATGTTTTAATGCTTACTTGTATCGATTCCCTTTAGTTTCTCCCTCTACTGCTTCTCCCCCCCCACCCCCCTTAAACAAACTAGCTTTCAAAAAACAGATACAAGAACTTCTGGTTGTATTTGTTGTGTTTGTAACATTTTGTCTCCTTTCACAACAGTAAAAAAAGAAATCCAAACAGAAAGCACTCGAACAAAACAAACACTCCTAAAATTAATTCAAGCTAAGGAATAGCCAGTTGGTAAATCAAAGAGATAACCACAAAACTGTAAGCTTTTTGAAGAATAACAAGCTACTAAGAACATCATTAGAATCTGCTTTGTTCTAAGTAATTTACATAGCCAGCTCCTCAGGTTTTGTTCCTAGACTGCACAAACAGGTAAACAAAAAGGGGTACCAACTACGTTATCTGCTTTACTTTCAACTTCCACAAAGCAAGAACACAAATGAAATGCAACATTCTGCTCTATTTTCAAAACTTAGGATAAAGCTAGAGCCAAGTTCTTCCCTCAATAATAGTAGTGCACCCTACCTTGTTCCCTCCCCACGTTACCCATAGGGAAAGCAATTTGCCCAGATACATTAGAGTAACAGAGCAGAATCTGACTGTACATCTGATTGCATTATTTAGACTGTAAGCACTTCAGGGCAGAGATCTTGTCTTGTCCATTCACTGCTCAGTGTTCTATACTAGATAAATAACACCACTGACAAAGGTTGTATAATATCAAATGTATTTGCTGGCAGCAACGCCATGCCTGGAAGCTACCATACCTTGTCCATCAGCATTATCTAATGACATGCCATTGGGGCTGTGCTCTTCTGAGTTTTGTCTGTAACACCCTGTGGAAAGACGTCTCTCTAATGCAGCCTGGTTGCAAAGAAACTCCATCTGTTTTGCCATCACCTTTTCCGACTGCAAATAAAGCAAAAAAAATTTCTCTCTATATACATACATATAGCGAGTCAAAACACAGGGGAAAAAAAAAAGCAATATCAGATGATAAGACTAACAGCCTAGATAAAGGTCTTTGTTGACTCATATGTACAGATGTGTGCTTTACAGTTTCTTCAAAACTATCAAGCAAACAAAATATTTTTGCACCCATAAAGACTTTCATACTGTACATCTGAGTCACTCAAGAATACTTCAAATGCAAGCTGCTGTAGTTCATCCACGCAGAAATGCAATGTTAAATTCTGTTCTTCGAAAACACGCAAAAATCACTTTCTGCACTTTAGGACTGCAGGTTATGTGAAGAGAATCTCCAGAAAAGCAAAAAATAATGTCTTAATTATCCAGTTCGCTCTGTTCAAATATATGTCTTCACAAAGTATTCCAAGAGCAATGGCAACATCTGCTAAAAACTTATGCCAAGATTTCACCAGACATCTTGGAATCTTTATTTTAGGAAACAGCACTACACAAGCTTAAAAATCTGCCATTCTGAAAGTGTAGGATGACAGTATGTTTGTGGGGGATAAAGGTGTGAAATGTCTGTCTAGAAGAAGAACAAGACCTATACACCTCTAGAGAGTGAAACTAAACAATGCAGTGCAACGTGGGAGGAAATGGTGTCTGAATGTTTGTCATTGACTTTAATGCCAAGAGAATTCTAACTTTCAATATAATCTTGTTCTTGAGAATGTAAATAAGCATCTTGCAAAAATAAAAGGAAAATCACAAGTCAAGAAAGTTGATTTAGAAGAGCCACAATGAACATAAGAACAGAAAGTGTACAAACTTAACATCTACAATTGATAGGAAAAAATTCATTTTTCTTTCAGGTAATGCCATAATTGTTTCAACTAGTACAGAGGCCTATTAATTGCAGAGCGCTTAACTTCTCTTGGGAGATGATGAAAGCCCTGACTTCCCACAAAAGTCTGCTTACTCAGCATAGTTCAACAATTTACAAATACAATGACAGCATAACAGACCAGCAAAACCTGAGCTTCTCCAGCACAGCGATGACCCTGACAGCAAGGTAACAACATGACCGATATTTACTGACTCTGGCTTAGAGCTCATCAGGTTCTGCAGAGGAACACTGATAGCTCAAGCTTGGTCTTGGGAGGTAGGTAAAAAAAGAAACTATTTTCAAATAGTTTAGTTTCAAGTGGGCTTGACTTTGCTATTCTGTCACTCCTGTTACAACTTTTGAACTGTAAAATAATTTTTAAAAATAGTAAAACATTTCTCACTCATGCCATCTTTGTTGTTTAATTGGGATAAACCCAGAATTTTAAACTGCAATGATGCTTCTGATCACCACAGAAAAACCTGTAGAGTTGCAGATACATTTAAGCTTAAAATAAACCTCTAGTCTATTGTTATGTAGCAGAGACCAATGAAAACGTTAAAGCATATACAAGATGAAAATAAGCTTGCAAAAATCAAGTTCATTTGATCATTATGTGACATCAGAACACGTAGCATAATTGCTTTTTGATGTATCACAATGAACAGATTTGTATGACTGTACACTACTTTGCAATAGAAGAAGGTAAAAGACAGGGTAACACATCTAGTCTCAGAAAACAGGAGTGTAACTCCTAAATGTAATCTTACGTGAAAATTCGGTGATTACATTTGCCCAAATCAGCTATACAAAATAAATTTGTTGCAACTTAGCATGAAATCCCTCCTTGGCAACAACTGGCAGTAGGAGATGCGTATTTTGCCTCAAGGCTGGGATACACTACAGAAAAGACAAAGAAAGAATCGGAAACCTGTCTTCATTTATAAAAAGCTTTCTGGATACTCTAAAACACTGCACTTCCACCAGGCTAGATGTTATTTAGAAAGGCAATTTATCCTCTCAGATCCAGAGGTTCACTATTTCTAAATATATTGGCCTTTCTTCTTACAAGAAATGTCAGAACTGAGGACTCCAAGATCGCCTACTCTATTCCTCTAGACTCAGTAACTTGAACTTTCCATTTATAGCTAATAGCGCAAGTAACACAGCACATACTGTACCAATAGTACTCTACTTGCTCCCAACAGGCAATCACGTATTTTCAAGCCTACTACACTAGATCTTACCTCCTTGGAACTAACAAGGGTAAAGCTGTAGCACTGTGTCAGAACACTTTCAGAAGGTAAACCCAAATTAAGAGTGATGCAATCACGGCTAAGCTAGGTAGCCTGTGAAAATTGACAGTAATTACTTTAGTCATCAAAACCGATGTACAAAGACATGGCCTGTATTATTCACAGTGTAGTGTAGTTGGTTTACCTGGGAATTAAGAGCTGTTGAGTCTTCACTCTTTCCTTTAGCCAAAGCAAGTGGCATTTTGTCTTGCTGGTAGAGTGTCTGGACTGTGTCCTGGAAATCAGGATAACCATCCTATTGAGCAGAAAAGGAAACCAAACACCAAGAGGGACATATTGATTTTCTTCATCCTCTCTGTACACTCAAAAGAAAAAAAAAAAAAAAAAAAAGAAAACCAACCCACATTCCTGAACTTCTGTGAAAATTCGGGACTGCAATTTACATGTTCGTGCTATCCACTTCATTGAAGTTTGTGCATAAAACACACACAGCCCCTCTACAACAACTGCTATATATCTAAAATGGCATACACAGACAATCATATCTCATCTCTCACAGTTTCAGGTGAATCCAGACTACTGTTGTCACTGACATTAAACTAGTTTACATTCAGCCTTGCCAGGCAGATTTAGGCCTATGGTTTCTGTTACTCGTTACATACAGCAGCTTTGGAGATTCTTAAGAAATCAAGTGTATATGCAGTCAAGAATAAGGCACAGCAGCTGGATATACTAACCTTGAAAAACTGAGCAAAGCCTCCTGAAATTCAATGCATTTCACACAGAACCTATACTAGTATCACAAAATGAAGCATCACCATTTTAAAAGACTATATATACCATAGGAAATCATGATTCAATAATTCTTTCAGTCTCAAATGCTTATGACATGCAAATCTCTTTTGCAGCTTGCATATGTACCAATAAAGCAAATAAAGTTCCTGTGAAAGCCTGCCAGACTCCATTAAAATAAATTAATCATCGAAGCAAAAGTTCAAGATGAGAAATTTATCCTGCTCAGCATTATAAAAGGAAAGCTCATGTAAAATAGAGGAAATAGAGAAATGTTTACAAAAGCACAGTATAGGTGGCTCTGTTAAAATGTGAGAGGAAGCTAAAGATCTTAAGACAGACCCAAACCTGAAGACAGTGACATCTGTCACTGAGGATCCGTAGACCCAGGTATCAAAAGTACACCAAATTAGGTGTATTCTCCTTGTGGATTCGAGAGGCACATGCATGTAAATACTAACATTTTTGACAATAGCTGGATAAATGGGTCACCACCCAAGAACAAGAAAAGTGATCTTTCAGAAAAAACACAGGGGAAGGACTACAAGACCCATGCCGTTGGCAGGCTGCCCACTGACCTGCAGAGTGGTGGTCAGACCCACGCCAGGCGGCCAGACCCTCAGCGCAACGTAATGCCAATAAAGCTATTCTTTATACTCGGGGGGAAAAAAAAAAAAAAAAGTCTGTCTGAACACTGCATATTGCTTTTATCCACCCAACATACTCCCTCAGGGAAAAAATAAACATGATAGGTATGCAAAATTTCATAACCAGGTAAATTGCCACAAAACCTCATCCTCTAGAAACAAAGGCTTTGGAGCGCATTTCCATGAGCACTGACCATTTTCATAGTTAGACCTGAATTTGTTTGGGAGAGGAGAATGATTATGTGTAGGAAGATGAGAAACTGAATACACAAAAACCTATCACTCAGGATCCTATTTTAGCAACAAAACAGGTAACGCGGCTCTTTATAACGTATCCGTGATCACTCGCCAATACAAAACCAAAGGCTACTTCCTAAGAGCTGGGCCGGCTGCCCATTGCTGCCTGTTGCCGTGACCGTCACCCGTCAGTCACGCAGATAACTCTCGGATGACGATGCAGTTCTGGATCGCCTTCCCGGAGCCCTTCCCCACTGCCGGCCGTGCTCCTCGCGGCCCCGTCGGTAAGGGCTGACGAGGAGCAGGCTGGCCCAGACGGCGACCTGCTCCGCACCACCTTTGCCTGGTGGTTCCTTCCCCTCTGCGGTCAGGAGGGCCTGCTGCATGCAGCACGGCATTTCTGTTTTGCCACGCTGCTGCTCAGTTGTTTTTCAAGCGGCTTCGTGCAGCAGATGTTCTCAGTCCCACATGTGCTTTTTCGCTCCCTCTAATGACATTTTTCCTATGCAAACAGTAGCTTCTACTGCTTTTGCTGTTTTTGTGAAAAACACAAATCCCACACTTCGACTGGTTTTCTTTTCAACCTTCTCAGCAATGGTGGAGGTGGGCCTTTTCTCTCCTCTCCCTCCACCCCTACCAGCACCAAGGGAAGACGCGCCCTCACAGCCTCCGCTCAGGTCTTCCTGCCTGTGCCCCCTGACTCCCACTGAGCTTTGGGAAATCAGCTTTTGCAAGCCCTCCCCACCTCTCTCATTCAGCTGAATGGAGACACCGACACACAGAACAATTCCTTTATACCACAGACAGCAAGAATATTTTTAAAACTCTCTTTGCCCTCTTGGCTGTTCGCACCGACTCTGAAGGGGAACCTCGTCAACCCCAACGCAAAGCAGCAGCAGCGACGAGTAGTCTCCCCCTCCATGACTTCAGCGTGATATACCTGTGACTTGTTTTGCTTTCTGAGCTGGTGCCACAACAGCTCATCGCTTTGAGCAGTGCTGGTACTGAGTCACGGAAGATGACAAAAATAAGGGGTGCCCCCGCCCCGCAACACCTATGCAGGAGAGATCCTTGCTCTCCAGGAGGATGCACTGTTTCCATCCCTATTCGCCTGTCCTGCTCTTTGTCCAGAGCAGATTTAGGAACCACAACCCCTTTTTTATAATCTGCTTCCAAATCCCCATTCACTCCATTCCCTTTTTCACTCCCTCCACACCTTTAGTCTGTCATTTGCCTGGAATTTTTTCCCTTCTCCTCTCTACACTTCACTCCCACAGCTCGCCCACCCACTCTACGAATAAGAGGGGGAGAGCTCGCAGGGGAAGAGAAAGGCTTTTACAGGTAATTTGATGTAATTCATGGCATATTGTTTCTTTGTAATGCTTGTGTGAGTTTCATATTCACGAAGAGGATAAATTTACAATGGTGGCTGTAACCCAGCAAAACGCTGCAGCTTGCATACACAGCTCTGCTAGCTCTGCTCAAGGATGACCTTCAGAGTCTCTGGAGGTTTTTTAAAGTGTTATTATATTTCAGGAAATTAACTCATCTTTTTTTTTTTTAAGTAATCTTTTACACTATGCAAACAGGGTGTGAAGTCTTTCCAAATTCAAGCAATAGTATTTTAGACCACGCTTTGCGGAGACATTAATGACTAATGGGTAAAGGAATGGTGAATCAAAATACAGAGTTCAGCCTTAAAACAGAAAGGCAAAATGACCTTTACCCAAAACAAACCAAAAGGGAAAAAAAAGAAAAAAAGAAAAAATAAAAAGACAGAGCTAGTTACAACAACAACAACAACAGCTTCCTAGCTACTGGGAAGAAAATTAACTCTATCCCAGCCGAAACCAGGACAGCCACCCATGTTCAGATCCTCTGCATGATTTTAGCGTGACAGTGAGCTAATAGAGCCACAATGAAGCATTACAACTTTAAAAACAGGATAAGGCGTTCTTATCCAAAACAGAAGGAAACAAACAAACAAACCCCACAAAATCCCCAAACAGACTACTAAAAAAAGAACCTTTTTTTTTTTTCAAAATGCAAGCCCCAAGAACCCAAAACACCACATGTAAAAGTGATCTGTGTAATACTGCATCTTTTTTAAATTTCTTTGAAGGAAAGTCCATGATTTACAGTGTACCTCAGAATTATAATGCAGTAGAGTAATGGTTTACTCCTTCGAAGACTCCCAAACTTGTAAGGAAAGAGACATTTATGCTGATAACAACACTGGTAATTTCATAATTAATAGTGCTATGCTATCAAATGAAAGATTATTTCACTTAGTTTAATTTTCAATTTCTTATTTTGGAAAAAAGTCTTATTTCTGAAATAGTCATTTGTACAGTTAGGACATGAAATTTTCACAAGCATTTTAAAATATGACTGGTCATTTTAGATTAAAAGAAAACCAAGTAAACATCCTTTCTCAGAATTACCGAACTAAAAAGTGTCTAGAGAAAGCAGGCCTTCCAGACTCTTAAGATTTCACTATGCAGAAAATAAAGAGAAGGCACATCCCCTAAGGCTGTCCAAATTTCCTGCTCTCCAAAAAACCTAAAGTTTCGGCCTGTATTTTTCAGAAGTTTAATTTTACTTTTTCTTTCAATGAAGATCCTGTAGAAAAAAGCACCTCCCTTGCAGTGTGTCATTTTAGATACTTGCTCATCATCAATTATTACTGAATGAAGGAAAAGCCTCCTAATGCTGAAATCTAATAGTTAGTAAAATACTATTTCAAGCAGAGGAGTGGCAGCTCCCCCCCAGCTCTTACAAATTAGGACTAGACTGGACAAAAGAGCGGAGACTCAAGCAACCATCCTGTAACATGTTGGTCAAGGCAGATAATGGTGCAGGTGAATAAAATCATTTAACGCAGCTTTTCCCTGCTCTTTTTTGTTGATCAAAGAGCATGTAGAGGTCAAAGCAAATCCTAACACATGTAAATGACATTACTGACTTATCATCAAAGCTACCAGTAAATCCTCAATGCACATGTATATTTTGTATTATATAAACTCAAACTACAACTGTGCACAGACTGATGGAACTTAATAAATAAATAAGTCAGATTAACTCCTCTATACCTATTCATAACTGCCTTTTCAAAACTAACTGCCCTCACCAGGGTTTTCGTCACAGGAAAAGCCTTTGCACAGGTAACAAAGCATCGCACTACTGAAAAAAATGAAAGCCTTACATTTGGTGCATCATGTATCACAGAATGAGTTACATATGAGAAACGCATTCCAGAATATGCTGCAACTTTCCTTTACAGTTAAAGAATATATCGCATAGCTGTGTCACAGAGAAATCTAGCTCAGGGCTAGCTTACGTTCTAATGCACGTTTAACCTACACCTTTTGGAGCAGACTATACAATAAAAAAAACCCCCACAATACTAAGGATGAATTAGTTACCCACGTAACAGTGAAACTGTAATTTGTTTAAAAAATAAATTAAAAAGGAGGATCTGCTATTCTTATGAGGTACATAGGTATACATACTTACAATTCTTTTTTTATTTTTTTATTAAAAGCGACTTTTTAAAAGGCCTCAAATTTACTTTCCAGCAGTGACAACTGAAGAAAAAGGTAAACTACACATATTTTGCTCCTGCACTTCTAACAAGAAAGTCCCAGCGTCTCCCTAAGCAACATCTTGTGCAGGTGTATACATTAGCCATGTATACATGTGCTTTTTTACACAAAACTAATTACAAAAAACCCTGTAAATTAATATCTACAGGCACAACCATTTGTGTTGACATATATAGCTTTTAGTTAGCTTTTGACTTTTCAATATGATCAGTTTTACAATTTCTAGCATAGTCAGAGATGGCTAGTATTCCACCATCCTTATCCAGAACTCTGGATTCTGGGCATGATCCAAAGCTGACTCAAGTGAATTAAGCAAACCCCACCTCACACTGACTTAAAAGCAGGAGGCCTTATGGGAAGACATTTTCTACAGCGCTTGAGCTTATTCCACCACAGGAAGCCAGTCAGTCCCATTCCTCCCCCTCCTACTCATTCAGAGTGCAAAACACTGAGAGTAACTTTACCATTAAGCAAATCCTACTCTTTACCCCTGCTCCTACAGGTTTCTCCATCAAGCATTTACATTTGCAGAGACAGTGGTGATGTTCTCCCCCTCTCTCTCTCTCACACCCATCAACTGTCTGTCAAATGTTTTTCTGACAAATTTCCTCAAGACAGATCCCTTCAAAACAAAAATGAATTTTAGCATGCATAGGTCAAAATACAGGAGTCGCAATACTGTACCTCTATCTTGATTCTCTTTGGTGACAGCTCGTCCCTTTCTCCACATTTAGATCTAGAAAAGAAGACACATACGCTATCAGTAAACAGCACGTTAACCCTGACCATCAGAAATAATAATGAAGAAGAGAGTCAAGGAAAAAGAAAAAAAAAAATCAGGCAAGAACAAGTGAGATGTACAGAAAAAGCCTCCAATTCACTTGGACGTGGCAGTAAATGTCACTCAAGTATAGAGGAATACAAGCGCCTTGTGTTGTTTTCAAAAGTGTCAAGAGATTCATGCACTCTTCTTCCAAACAGAAAGGAAAGCGACCTGAGCACAGAGAATTACAGAAATGCCTTTGGCATTGCTTACCCAGAATGGATGTATATTTACATTAATCACTATGGCAGAAAGGGAAGCAAAGGAAAACCATAAAAAGCTCCTGGATGTGTAGGAAAATGTATCTTGAAAGGATATTGAGGGAGTACACATGAGGGAGTTAACATTTAAAAACAATATATAGAATGTGTCAAGACTTTCAATCATATTTATTAATTCTACAGTTTTAGTTGTATTTAAAAGCTGTTAAGCCTTTGTTACTGTTTAATAACAGCAGTTCATTTAACAGAACAGTAACAACTGAAATTAGGACTCAGCTTCAGTTCCTTTAAAGCAAGTTTATAAGCCACTCCCTATGACCTTATCTTTTTCATTTCCTGGAAACTAACAAGCCAAATCTGTATGGAAAAAAATAATTGGAAAAAAAACATTAAACAGCTTTGGCTAGTCTGCCTATTTACATTAACCTTGAAATACACAAATGCCTCAAACACTTGAAATGCCAGCCTCTCAGATGCCTCTCAACATGCACTACCATCACAAAATCTGGAAAACTGGAGAGCAAATAAAAAGGTAATTCAAGATAGCTAAATCTTAGCAGTTTGAAAGCTTCATGACTTAAATAGCATTTTCCTACCCTCCTCAGAAGAGCACTTTGCTAGCTAAAGAGCAAGAAGAAAGTGTCTCTAGTGCTTCAAAAGAAATGCTATCAGACTGATTAGTTCCCTGAAAGTAAAGGTCCTTTCAGTTAATTAAAACCTTACTTGGTGGTCCTGTAAGTGTACTTGTATGTAACTTCTCGAGAGATTTGCCGAGCTAGCGCGAAGAGTTCATCTCTCCTGGTCAATAACGCGTTATCTTTTACACACAGCTGAGCGGCTGCTTCATTAACTGTTAGCTGAAAATTAAACACAAAAACAGGGATTCATGATTTTGCATACTTTCACTCATTGTGCTTGTAGAAGTACCTGTTCTTCTGAAATAATAAAAAATTTCAATTGCAAGTAAAATTACCTATAATTGTATACTAAACCTTGGAGGGTTTCTTCAGTTTATTTATACCCTGACTAAGCCAGGTAAGCTTCTGGGAAGAGAAAAGATATAAACGTAGTTGGTACATTTAATGTCCTTTAAGTAAAACGTTATTGTAAGACTCTCTCAATGTGTGCTGCTTGTGCCTCATCCCAGCATTAATTAAATCTCAGTATAAAAGAGTAGCTCTGAACGTTCACAGTGTTTGGCTCCCAAAGCCTGGTTTACAGGGAATACTATTTTTATAAACGCAATATGCCCAGGACTTGGGGGAAGAAAAAAAAAAAAAAAAAAAAAAAAGCCCTGACAGTGTGGGTACAGATGGCTTTCCCTGGTGAATACAGCATAAATTCTGTAGAAGGTGATGGTTTAAGAAACGATTAAACTTTTTTTAGCTATGTTTCTCACCCTCGTGTTTGTGAAGACTATCTTCAGACATGAATCAAATGTAACTTGTTTCAAGGATGTTTTCCTGAGCCTGCTGGGACACATTTCTAGTGCCTCTGCTGCTGGCAATAGTTTCATAAAAAAAGGGGAAAAAAAAAAGCGCCTTAAGTTAAGGCTCAAAATGGTTTCGCAATGCTCTTTAGAAGCCTTTAGGAAGTGGTGATGCTGTCATGAATTATACCAGCTTAACAATACTGCTGTCTGAAAAGCCTATGGTCAACAGTATAGACAAACAACAAAATTATTAATACAACAAGAGACGCTGAAACTGAGATGCTGGAGAGGAGGTTCCCTGCTCCTTCCCCAGTAAGCAGGGGCTGAAGAGACATTTTCACTTCTTCCTCAGCTGAAGAACAGCCAGCACTTGTAATGAGGTGTAACAGCAAGAGGCCAACAGAATACTGCAGGTGTTTTTTCCAAAGTGCCCACAACTCTTCTGCTCTTTATTTCTAGAAATTAAGCTGCTTTGAATGGGCTTGGCTTCTCACAAATGAGCACAGCTGCTTTGCTGCTACTGTCAACAGTATGTTCTGTCTCTGTCTCAGGCTAGTGAATATTACAAAGCAGCTAGGTTTTCCATAGCACAGTCAGCATATTCATGACGGATTGAGATGTGCCATCCCCAACCCTTGATCTGGCAGTGCAAAGAACAGCTGCGGTCCAGCACGCAGGGCTATGTGGCTGAGGACGGGCAGGACCGCACACGTGTGACCTCAGACACCAAAAACACTGCTCATACAAGAAGCGCTGTTCATGGAAGCGGACAGAAGGTGAAGCTGAGGACAGACCAGCAGGTCTGCAGTTAAATGGTGTATCCTGGGAGAAGGCTAAGAAACTCGCTCCTTTACCCCGCTGTCTACCACAATGCAGAACGTTACTTGTGAATTAAATCACAGGAACCAGCAACTCACCTGAAACACCGCACACTCCACCCCTGAAGGATGGAAGCTGTCATAAGACACGAACAACACACAACCATGCTGTCCTTCACCGCAGTGCTTGGGGTCATCCAAATTAGAAAAAAATATATTTTGCCTAATGCAACCCTTGTTCTCCAGTGAGGCTGAAAAAACAAAAACGTGTACCAGAAGAGCTGAGATTCTCTCAGCGGCCCGTGCCCATGCAGTATTTCTAGTAAAACCTTACACAGAACTGCTGTTCCTAGTATTTCATAAGCATTTTTTCCTGTGTTTAGCATAAAAGTCTCTGATCTGAGTAGGGCATTTCCTGCGGTACCTGAATGCTAATCAGAGTGCAAACATGTCTTTAACAGGCGAATTAGTTACACTGCCTGATCCTTTAGTCTCTGTACAGACAAAAAAAATCTCACAGATCAGATGTACAAGGGTGGGAAGTTTAGGTTTAATCTGTGAAACATCTCTAGGTTACTATGTTCCTACAATACAACGTACTAAAATAACAAACTATTACCCCTTAGACAGGAACAGTCGTTCTACAACGCTTATCTTTTCAGAAGAAACACAGGGGAAAAAAAAGATACAAAAATAAAAGATTAATACAACACTGATGAAAAGAATTACCATCCAAAGCAGGCATTAATTTCTGTAACAGTGATAGGTATTACTTAGCTGAGGATGAATAACATGGCTAATGCTTACAAAATAATTCGAGATGTTTTTTATCCCTCAGTAGTGTTGAAAGGTTGCAAAGAGCTGAAATGACTGAAAATGCTTTGGGTAGTTGTAGGCAAACGCTGTTTATCCTAATATATGAGAAAAGCCAAATGTTTGTTTGTTTGTTTTTCCCGGTTTCTTCTTTCAGGTCACATGCAGACTTACTGAATTGAAGTGCATCATGGCTCCCTGCCTTTTCAGGAGGCATAATACTGCAGATAGAAAGTGTTGCATGCCTAAAAATAAAGATTCGTTTGCTGGAAGCCTTAATGATATGGAGCAACACATAACCATCTACAGAGAGGGATGGGTATACTTCCATCTGATGGGGTTCATAGATCCCCCCACTAAAAAACACATAATTTAATACCAAGCCCTACTGTTTTGGTGAGTCAGCAAAAGGAAGAGACCGAGCTAGACAAAATTTGTTACTTGCATCTCTTATTTCTGTTTCTCACACTATTAAACAGGATTTTTTTTGGTTTTATAGGTACCTAGACAAGCACTGAAATATTAACACGCAAATTACAAATCTGACTCAAACACTGCATGGGTCACCAAGTTCAAGGACATGCCTCAGACTCATCCCTCCTCCAGTCCAACTTTAAACATAAAGCGTTCTCTGTGCTTGAAAAGCTGTGTAATACCGAGACAATGGGATGGATTAAGGACAGTATGTTTATTAGTTTTGAAATGACTTTGAAAGATTCTGCATCAGATTTTATGCTAAATCAGTGCCTTATGCAGATAATCCTACCAATAGCACACACTTCCAAACCAGCTCAGTATCTGCAGCTCTCACTGGCCTCTAATGGCTGCTCAAGCCCTCTGAGACACTCCAGTGTTCATACCGAAACAGAGAATATTCTAATTCACCACTGATAATTCCATCAAGTTTGAGTTTAATTTGCATGTAACTCCACTCTGCTTGAGGAGCCAGAGATACCCTGATCTTTACATTAAGAAGCTAATCACTACTTAAGCTTTTTAAATTCATAGTGAAGTTTATTCAGCTGTTCATTGCCAGCTGCAAGGAGAAATCTTGAACTGCAAGGCAGAATGACAGCCTTGGAATGTATCAACACGTGCAGAAACACAGTCTCTGGACAAGCAGAAACTTACCTCCCTGGTTGTTTAAGGTCTTTCCTTCTAAGCAGCAAATTGTTTAAGCCAAAACCAAAAATCCACCGAAGTCAAGTTTACGAAAGGCAAACTCTGGTTTTGCAGATTTTAAACAAAAAAATGGTCTCATTGCTACTATTTGTATATTTTCTGCTTTAAAATCGAAATAGAGAGAAAACTGTTCAAGGCAAAACTTCGTGAAATCTGGCCTCTTTAAGCAAACAGTAAACCAATTATGAGCAAATTCTTCTTGCTTGCATGTGTGCAGTTCCCATCAAGTTCAGCGAGGCCCCACATGCGTAAGTGAGGCATAAGTCAACCACATACTCCTTTGATCTTGTGCCCTTAATCATAATAGCGATAGAAATATTTCCTAAAGCCAAACCATGCTCTAATTCCATTTTTAAACATGGTTTGACAATGATGTAGTAAAGATCTGTACTGCCTTACTAAAAAAAATTAACAAGGCAGAGCAGTCGTCCTTTCTTCCAGTTCTTTGCTACCCTGCTCCTTCAAACGACCACCCCACTATTCACTCCTCCAGCTTCGCAGAGCCACTCCTGAGCCTACCACACGCCTGACAAAAGCTGCCCCCGGCGCCCACCTCCCATTACATTGCTGGATGCCAGGAAATGACCCTACGAGAAGCCTGCCCAGACTTCAGAGTATTTTCTGCAGCCGCTACCCCAGAAAGAGAGTGCGAAAGCAGAGCTTCACACGGTGTACACCTTGACTGCCTCCATCCTCAGGTGGGGAGAACTCCCTTTCTCCGAATCCTGACTGCAGCAACATACACAGGGCATCTACACCATTAATCCTTTCAAATCCTGCCTCCATCTCATACGCGACTTGTTCTGTTATGGGAGAGACTGCCGCAAGGTCAGGGGAGTAAGACAAGATCTGTTCTTGCACACTGAATGAATTCATAGATTATAAGTTTTCAACATAAAGCCACAAAGCAAGTAAGTGAAAGATGCACAACTAAAACTGTGTGGTAGAAACGCGGCCGACTACTGACAAGTTCCCTTGGAAGCGTCTCCCCAGTCTGTAGTAAAAGCCCTAGTGAAGCCACTGCTGGTGATGTGCAGTTGCCTTATAAATGTAAATACATAAACAAAAATGTAAAGAAATACGCCTTGCTTCCTTCTGCCCTTCTACTCAGAAGCATAAAGAGAACCTAGTCTTACACTGCAGATCACACACCTACAAAACTTCTTCTTGAAGTGAAAAAAGGCTAAAGCCAGTACAGTTTTTTTGGCACTCCTGTAACATAAATATTGCCTTTTGGGAGCTAAGCCTTACATGCCAAATTTTAAATCCAACTGAAATTTTGCAATCACTGTTAACTGTGAAAATGCTGATGCAGCATTCATATCAACAGCGTTTTGGCACTGCTTTGAATTAATGTTTGTTCTCCTCTTGTACTGTACTTTGGCACTAGGGAACTATTCCCCACACAGACACACCTATTGCATTACAACATATGCAGTGTGAGCCTCAAGAGTGCCAGAAGAGAAGCGAAGGAGGCCAGCATGGACTTCTAAGGACAAGAGGGAACAGATGCTATGCAGGTATTAAAGGACAAACCTTCAAATTACAGCCACCCATCAATACTGGATACGGTCCTTTCCCTTCCTCCTCACAAAGTCTACACTTCACTTGACCGGCTTAAGACCACTGTGCTCAAAAAACCCCACAGGTTGTATAACTAAACTTCACCCCAATTCAAACACAAAAAATCCCACCCCACCGGCTTTAGAGACCTCATCAGTAGAATCCTTTTTACCTCGAGGGCACAAGCTACATAGTAGGGTCTCAAGGTGAGGGAAGACAGCCAGAGGGTAGTAACCGAGCCAGGTGATCCTGTTACCAGACACAAGCAATTTTAGTTACTAATCTTCCGCACGAGTCTACTCTCAAAGATGCAAAGGAATATCAAGACAGGACTGCTTTAAAAATGTGCCAAATGCCTAGAATACCAAGGGCCACATTCAGTGCAATACTGATTTGCTATTTCAGTGCCAAACTGTTTAAACCCTCTGTCTGACAGGCCGCACCAGTGCCCGAGCAGACTGATGACACCAAGTTGAAGTCACCAGCGCACACATGCACACACCCACCCAAGAAAGGGTACTTCTACTGCACCGGAGATTTCTATCCCAGGGCAGGACTGCCTACGGCTCCTGTAAGACACACAACTCTTGTCAGCCGGTGAGAAGTGCCCGTTCAAAAAGTGTACCCTGTGAACAGCGTCTCATAAAAGGCGTAGGAACAGGGGAGGAAGCCCACTATCGCGCCATTTATTTTACCTCGTGAAGGGTGAGATGCTTGCCATCCTTTCTTTTTGAGTCAAATCTGCCATATATTGCACTGTACTTCCTGATCTCCTCCTCTTTGTGAGGGTCCTCATCACTCATCTCAAAGATATGACCAATCATCTTTGCCAGTTTCTTATTTGTTTTCAGTAACTCCTTGACTTCATTTGAGTCACTTTTGGGCAGGGAGGGAACCATACGTTCTACGCATTCAGCAACTGACAGAGCAGCGGCGGCATCCAGGGTCTCACTGTTTTCCTTTGGTGAAGCTGGAGAGCCAAGGTCAGCCGGGGAAAGACTATGTTCGCTCTCTGTGGTGTGGTGTCCTTGCCAGAGTCTTGGTTCACTGCCGCTCTGCAGCGATAAGTTCCCCACCACATCGGACTTGCTTGCGCCCACACTTTGCACGCAGGTCGTGGCAGCACATTTTGGAATCTTCAGGTGAGGCTCTCTGGTGCTGCTGTTCCTTTCGTAACTGCTGCAGGATATCCCCAGCCACGCAGGAGACCCTTCCGGCAGCTTATATATTGGAATGCTGCTGACCGGTAAGGAGGTGAGAGGCTGGTTAAAAAGACCAGGGTTTGTGACCCAGTCCCTCAAAGCCTTCTGCAGCCTTCGGACATGAAGCGGCTTGCTAGCCATGCCTACGAGAGCCATTATCTCCAAAAACTCCTCTTCACCTGCTTCACAGAGCTGCTGGACATCATCGCCACCCTGCTGAATGAAGGCATCGAAGTAGAATAAGAGGTTTGCTTTCTGTAGTATTCGATACAGCTGCAATTCCCCAAGGGTTCTGGGTAGAGCTGATGCCATCACGGATGACAGAACCTGCAAACAGCAAAAACAGAGAGAAGATGAGCACCAGAACACCAACGTCGAGACGCGTTCCCCCCACCGCCCATCCTTCTGTAAGGCTGTCAGTTCAGAAGACAGGATTTCTTTCTCTCATTAGAAGAACACGTATGGAAACAAAAAAAGGGGTGATAGCTCTATTTTTTGACTAGCTAACTTAATGGAAACATTTGTGAAAAAACAAATCAGCAGATAGTTGCAATGCACCTACAAAAAAGATGATTCAAACATGAAGCCAGCTTGTTTTCAGCATTCCCACTTCATGTTTGTTCCCAAGAATGTCATTCAATATTGCTCACTGCTTCTACTTGACTCTCTTTTATATCTTCAGATCAAAATGATCACAAAACACTCCGAAGAATTACTGCATACTTGATCCCCTGAAGAAAGAAAGCTCATCAGTTTTGATTCTCCTTAATTCTCAAATAATTTCCCCCCATAGCAGTGTGGAGGACTGTAAAAGGAAAGCAAAGAAAAAAAGTGCTTCACAGAACTCCAGAGGATTAATGAAGCTGGATCAGTAAACGGCTGTTTCAGAACCAAGTACTTCTACAGTTTTTTCCCATTTCACATAAAAAGGATCTAATGCCTCTGCTGATCTTAATTATGGCAGCAACATCTGCAGACAAAGCAAAAATACTGATGGATTCCAACACATATAGTTTAAAGATGTTATTTTGAATTCACCTGCCCGTTCCATTTGCTAACAGGCCTGCATGTCATTGATACTTACGACATGAAATACCATTCGGCAATACAGCAGTTGCGCTCTAAGGGCTCCGAACAGACAAATTGCAGCAGTATTCTACCCTTACGGCTGCAGAAAAACCATTTGCACAAGTTTCAACTTCATAAAACTCGTTAGCCACAGTTACCCCGCAAATAATAAATTCTTCAGAGAATTCTAAAATCTCTCACACACACCTCTGCACTCTACAATGGCTTTCACAACTACAAGCGGATAATTTCCCGTATTACTGTATTAAGCTAAACCACCAATCAATAAGGTCTAAAGCATGTAATTTATAGTTGGTTGGGAAAGTAACAGAACTAAAACATGGAGCTGGTCTGCTAACATTACTCTGGCTCTACTATCACATTGGACTTTAAAAAACACACAGTAGTAACCTAAAAATTAGCACTATTTGCACACACTGAGGGGAAATTATTTTCATAACGTGCAACCCCCCCTCCCCCCAAAACTCCGATGCAAGAATATACGTATGCTTTGGGGCATTGGAAGACTGGTAATCAAAAGTAAAACTAAGGCAGAGATTATTGTTACAATATGCACTTTTGCATATTGTTTTTTTACAATATGCACTTGTTCTTCAGAAACTCAAAATAAATTTACAAATGTAACAAATGGAACTCAACCTCTATTCAGGAGGCATCTGAAAGATCAGGCTTTTGCTACAAAACTTTGATTAAACTCCGCTAGAGAAAAATAAAATTAGGAGGCCAACAGAAACTCTACAAACGTGCACGTAGCAGCAACAGAATACCTACAAACAATCTCTTCAGGAAGAAAAGCCCTGGAAAAAAACAAAAAATACAAAAAAACAAAACCACCAGCTGCACATATCATTCTTTGCACACTGGTATTTGTAAAACAGAATGGACAGCAATAGCCATTTAGATCTGAGCAGCCACCTCAAGGAACTGCTGGTGAGCTCAAGAGCTAATCAACTGCACACTTTGGAACTCAGGGTGAAACTGGAAACATTTAAGAGCTACATATTCTAGAAACAGAGTTTGGCTTTAAAAAATAATAGTTAATTGCAGAAAAACAAGCACTGTCTACACTCCAAGATGTGAGCAGCAACAAGGAAAATGAGGAAAATCACTTCAGGTAATCCTTTGAATGGTACATAATTCAGTATTTTAAAAATTGTCATTACTTCACAGAAGTTCTTAGAAAAATCCTCCCATTCCATACAAACTTTGACAAGACAAACAAAACTAACAGCTTCTGGTTTAGTGGCATTTCAGTAAACTGTTCCTACCCTCTCATTTCACATGATGTTGACTTTCTACCATCAGTACCACAAATTAACTTATATAACTGTTACAAGAATACCCGTTTGCTCTGAAAGTCATCCATCTTAGCACAAAATCTACATAAATCTACATAAACGGACTTTGTGCAGAGAGCTAAATTGAATCCTGGGAGGACGGTGGCAGTGAAATTGCACACAGCCCAGGAGCTCCAGGCAAGGCATGGAGCTCATTTTTCCAGCCCACAGGCTGGAAGAGCAGCAACAGTCCACGAGCAGCCTTTACCTAGAGGCTTCTAATCAACAAATCTCCTCATGACAGGTAAAACTGGATTAATATGTACTATGGAGGCGTCAGTAGTGAGTCCGCAGTTCAGACTGCGTTGAGATTTGCATTTAAAGCAAGACTGAAATCCTTGTTTTGTACTTTGAAGACCAATTCTGTTTTCCAAATTTAGTACAGTAACTCCTGAGAGGGCCACGCAAATTTTCCATTGAAGATTGCTACCAATTTCTGCAGAGAAGACATTTTCAAACACTCCTTTTGACCTCTTTTCTCTTCTCATTAAACTGAGTTCCTTCTGCACTCACCTCAACGACATCCCAAGTACTTCTAAACTTTTACAAGGGGAAGGCTCCCTCCCCTTTCCAAGACAGCCTCACCACACCGCTAGCTACGCTGCTTTTCTAGACATTATCGGTCCACTCCACTGGTTCGGCTCAGCTCACAGCCTACAAAGCCAGGCAAGCAGGTAAGCTAGTCGACCTGGAGGACCAAGATGAGGCTTAGGAGGAGGATAAGCAACAAACAAGGTTTGCTGAGAAAGCAGCACGGCACTGCTAAAATCAGAAGAGACCGTTAACCCAAAGGACACATGGCATTGCTGTTGCTGCCTGGCCCTGCTTACCTATCCGGCTACAGCAAAGCCTTAGCACACCCACTCAAGTCTCAGTGCCGCACATCTTTCAGGTGACCTTTAAATTGCACCTAAGAGATGTAAAGTACTGCTTTCCACCACTGTTGTTGTCATTTCTTAGTGCAGCAGGGACCACGCTTTTGGGGCAAAGGACGAGCATGAGAAGACGTTACGCAACGAGAAGACACGGGCGAGCTCACGGCCAGGACGCTCGTGTACGCTCCTCACCAGGGAGAGCACCTCGGGTAAGACCTGGGGCACCGTGCGCATTCCACCTCTGCCACAGCCTACTCAGTAAGTCTTAGGCTTTCTAATCTGTGATCCCAAACAAACCTGGTTCAGGATAACAGCCTGGTAATGTCCTCTGGCAAACCCTAAGAAGCTAACCAGAATGATCTGCTGCCTTAGCAAGCAGCAAGCAAGTAGATCTTCTAAGGTATGGCCAAGTGCAAACCCTTTTACGGCAAAAGGCGGGAACACGAAGCTGGCACAGGAAGGTCTGCAGGAACAAACGAACGCAGCGATGGCAGTTGAGCTCCTACTTCTCCCCCTTCTTTGCTCATCGTCCATGCCAGTAAGGAGTGTGGGAACACAGAGGGAAGAGCAGCTGTCTTCTACATTTTTCACATATAGAGCAAACAAAGAAGCTAGGAAATTCCCCGTAACAGAAAAAGCTGGTTAAAATACATGCAAGGTTGCATACTGTTATAGCCACAGAAGAACCAGGAAATCACAAGTTAGATTTTCACTCGGCCTTTGCAACCCACAACCATGCATTCTCATTTTCCACATTACCTCATTCACATCCACAGCCTATCACCCCATGTGCCATGCCCTCCTCTCCAAATGCTGGATGTCACCTTAACTCTGACCACAAACATAACTCCTAGGAAAAAGGAAAACAAAAACCACAGAGACACCACACAGCACCACTAAATATTTGTAAACAATCAGTGCAGGAATCACAACCTATTCCTGCAACTGGCTCCCTCTATCAAGAGGGCCAGCGGTGGCAGCAGCCCAGCTCAACATCTTTAACTACAGGAAAATACCCATTTCTTCCCGTTCTGCCTGGTCCGAGTTCAAAGCCGCACATTTCCCGGAGGTGGCAGGAAGATACGTGGCTGCAGTAAGCAGGTGGTGGATGTGGGTGAAGTACTGGGAGAAGGAAAACTCGGGAGTTGAGAGATGTAAGCACGGGGACAAAGAAAACTCGGGAGTTGTGGGATGTAAGCATGGGGCAAGGACTTCGCTAGCAGTTTTCCTGCTTTTTAAGGCTGCACTAGAAGTAAGAGCAACTGAGCAACCCTAACTGATTTTTAGAGATTTTCATTTCAGGTGAATTATATTTGAGCTGTCACCAATTAAATTAGGAATACGCACAAGGAGAAAGTGCGAAACATCACATTGCCGTATTTTAGAAAAAAGTGATTATTTCATAATATATCTTGATCACTTTAGGCGTTTTGAAAAGTCTCTGAAGACAAACCGGATTTGGATGTGAGAGCTGGCTGCTTTGCATATTCATTGCATTTTTGCAGCGTTTCCAAAGGACTTTTAGCAGGAGAAGAAAATTACATGTAGCTGCAGAAGCGAGACTTCGCAAATTAAATAGTCTTGTCTAGCTCCGAGATGTGCCAAAATACAACCTATTAAGTGAGTTTCACGTTCAAATACAGATGCGTATCTCGCCGCAACTAACCAGAAACTTGAAACGTGCAAAAAAAAATCGCGTAAGGATTAAAAAAAAAAAAGAGCCCAAATGCTTCACGATTCCCACCCGCTCGGTGCGAGCGTCCCACCCGAGCCCGGCCCGGGGAGGGCTACCTACCGCCCCGGCATGCCAGCCGGGACCCGCCGCGCCGGCCCCGGGCAGGCCGCGGAAGGGAGCCGACGGGAAGGACACCGACACAGCGGGCACGGGCGGGCTGCGGTCCCGACACGCCGCCGACACCAAGTTCGCAGCCGCCGAGCCCGCTGACAGGAACACCCCCGGGCCGCGGCCCGGCACCCCTCGGGAGGCGGCGGCCGCCCGCGGGAAGCCTCCCCGGGGCCGCTTCTCCGTAAAGGCTACACCGAGGGGCGCGGGTGCCCGGGCGGCGGACAGGCGGGGCGGTCTCTCCCCGGCCCGGCCCGGCGCCTGGAGCCGGCGGGCCCGGACACCCGTCACGTCCCACCAACGGCCGCGGGCGGGAGGAGGGGGTGACCCACTGCGCGGGGGACGGCGGGGGAGAGAGGCCGCGGAGGGGCACGGCACTACAATGCCGGGGGAAGGGGGACGGCCGGCACCACAGCGCCGCCCCCCCCCCCCCCCCCCCCCGCCGGTACCCCGGCGCAGGGCCGGCAGCCCGCCGCCGGGGCGGCGCCGCCCCCGCCCGTCCCGTCCTGTCTCGTCCGTCCCGTCCCGCCCCGCCGCCCCCGCCCCGCGCCCCCCCCCCCCCCCCCCCCGCGGCAGCGGAGACGGCAGGGACGTTCCTGTACTTTCCGCCCACTGCCGCGTTCCCCCCCCCCCCCCCGCGCCGGATTTCTCCGGGAATCACCCACGCACGACCCGCCCGCTCCTTCCGGCCGTCCCCCGCGGGACCGGGCTGCCCGGGCGGCCCCAGCTCCCCGGCCCCGCGCCCCCCGCCGTCCCGCACGTACTCTGCAGTAGGCTGCCGCCGCCGCCGGCTGCCCGGGGCTTCCCTCGATGCCGTCCCGGCGCCGCAGACTCAGCCCCGCCGAAGTTCCTGCCAGCGCCCCCCCCGCCTGCGCGCCGCCGGCCCAGGCTCCTCCTTTCCCATCGACGGGGCGGGTGGGCGAGCCGGTCCCCGCCACCGCCTCGCTGCCGCCGGGGGGCCGCGCGGCCGCCCCGCCGCCGCCCCGCGCAGCTCGCCTCGTCGCGGCCGCGCCTGCCGTGCGCGGAGGCCGAGCGGGCGGCGGGAGGGAGCGGCCTGCGCCGCCCCCGCCCCCCGGGCCCCGGCCCCGCCGCCGCCGGCCCCCGCCCCGCACACACGCCGCCCCCTCCCGCGCGGTCACATGGGGAGATCCCGCGCGCGCTCCGCCGCCCGCCCACGCGCGGCCGCCGCGTGACGCAGCGCCTGGCGGGGGCCGCCGCCGCGCGGGGGCGGGACCAGCACCGGCACCCGCCGCCCGGCAGCGCGCCCCGCCGCGGCCGGCCCCGCCGCGCCCCGCCCCGCCCCGCGCCCCGCCGGGCTCCGGGAGCCCCCGCCGCCCCCGCCCGGCCGCCCCCGCCCGGCCGGCCCCGCGGGAAAACGCCGTTCCAAACTTTCCGCTCGCAGCGGCGGGAGCTGCCGCCTCTCCCGGGGCCGGGGCCGGGGCTGCTCCGGGGGGCGCGCGGGGGTGCGTGCCGGGCGCGGGCAGGCGCACGGCCGAGCGCGGCCCGTGCTCCCGCCGGTGCGCCACAGCCCTGCGGGGCCGGCCGGCCCGGGACAACCCAACGGCTGGGCCCCTGCCGGCGCCGGGCACAAGCCCGGGGACGGAGCGGTGAGGGAGGTGGTAAGCGGGGACGCGGCGGCGGCAGGACGGGAAAGCGAGCAGCGCGCTGAGCCCCGCGCGTAGTTAAGGCAGTGCCGGCAAAACACGTACTCCGTCGAACAACGATCCGGTAAAGGAGCGGGTAACGCCGCAGGCAGAGGCAGCGGGCCCTCGCCCTCCCCGCGGGGCGCGGGGCTGCCCCAGCCACACCGCTGCCCCGGGCCGGGCTCCGCCGGGAGGGTGGCACCTTCCGGCCGGCTACCGCCCGGCCTGCGTGCCCGGAGGAAGACCGGCCGGCCCGAGTCGCCCGTCACCCAGGTTGCAGGACACCGCACGTCACCTCTTCCTCCACCACCTTCCTCCTCCTCCCTGCCCCGCACACCCCAAACCCCTGCCCCGGCCCTGGGAATCGGTCCAGTCGCTGATGCGGCGGGCGGTGCGTGGGGAAGGGGGCTCCGCGGCCGCAGCCCCGTGTCCCCACCTGACAGTCGTGAACCGCCCCGCGCGGGACAGCTGCCCCCCCCGCCCCTCCCAGCGCGGCCCCGCTCCGGCGCTTCGGGAAGTGTCCCCAGAAGGAAGGACATCCTCACGGCTGGCGAGGAGGGGCGGTAGGTGAGACGACGGTGCACCGCAGCCTGCGAGGTGCCTGTCTGCTCGCTATTTTGAGGCAGAACTCAAAATACCGGGCAGAAGCGGTGTCGATCTTCCTTTTTGCCCGCCTGAACCCCTACTCGGTAAGCTGCCTTCCATTCTGCTGGGGCGTAGCAGCGATACCAGCTAACGGCGACAGCTCGGGGTGCTTCGGGCGGCGATGGCGAGGCTCTCCCTCTGCAGCCTCATGAGCAATCTCCATTGCCGTTCAATTACCCGGCGGGGGATTCTTCTTCTTTGCAAAAACCTGATGTACAACACGTAATACAGCGATGGGAGATCGCATTCGTGCTCCTCGCGGGAGTCCTGGTGAGGCGAGGGTTTAACTTGGTCCCTGTTTTAAGAGACTGGGATTTCATTAGAATTTCTTATTTTAGGTTTTTAAGTCTGTGCAAAATACAGACGTACAAAAATCTGTACCAAATACCAAGTGTCAAATCAAGTGAGGAGAAATGACACCATGTATTTATTTAACTGATGGAGAACTGATTAAAATATGAGCTTTTAATAAGGTAAATCATATTTAGTGCAGATAACTATAGAAAAAGGATTAAAGGGGGGGAGGGAGGGCAAATTAGAGAGCGAGGGGAAAAAAAAAGCCTTAATAAAATATGCTTGTTGCGTAGGCAGCGTGCGACTCTTCCCATAGCCGGGAATACCCTTCACACAGGGTTTCCTTCCAGCTTTCGTTGCCTTCCCATCAATACCTTGGCTATTGGAAGGCTTCGTTATAACTCGCGGCTGTTCGTCTGAGCAGGGACCGGCCAGCCGGGAAGCTGAGTCACGGACTGACTCTTTGGTAACCACGTCCAGATAAAAATTGAATTTCTCTGGCAGTTTTTCAAATAGAAGGCTACCGGCTTTGTAGCATCTTAATAATGAACCCATGGCAAATCACTGTCACGGAAACTACATAAATCCCTCTAAAGATTAATAGATGATCTAGGAGCAGAGTTTAAAAAAAGTCTTCTAAAGATGCAGGACTGCGTTCTGTAGCTAGGCAAATGCAAGCATCTTTCTTTCACATCGTTTTTACTTTGCAACACCTAAACTCTAAAAACCTGCATTCCTGCGTGGGCTATTTTCCTATATCTCAATTAGTCGTGACCATCGAGCTAGTCGCTTTGCGCTAGGCCTGCTGGCAGGGCCGTGCAGCCCCCCGTGGGGAAGGGCGCTGGGAGGCCAGCGCTGGAGGGCTCGCCCAGCCGCACAAGGCCCCTCTGTCCGTCCCCTCGCCTCTCCCCCTGCCCACGTACACGTGGCACGGACGGGTGGGCGGCCGGCGGGAGCGAGGGCTCCGTCTGCATTGCATACCCTGACCGAGAAACGGGCACGCTGCTCTTGAGGCTGCTGGCAAATCCATGCCACAAATCAGCAATTACCCAATCCTAAAATCATCCCGCAGGCGAAACTGCCGCTGATTGTACAGAAGGGATGTTGCCGGAGGAAAAATACCTGTCGCCTGCAGAAACGGGCAGCACCTGCACCTGGAGCCCCTCTGCAAAGCAGAGGCAGGGTCAGGCCAGCTTTTGCCTGAAACCAGAGTGACTGTGGTTGTCTCCTTGACTTTGGGGTGTGATCCAGTATCCCGACGGAGCAGATGAGGAGGCAGAGGCAGCTCTTCTCCCTGGCACGCTGTGGTTCCCATGAGAAAACTCAATTGCGCATTGCCCAGCAAAACCACAAAAATGTTCACAGCGCTGCCTTCTCTCCTCCCACTCAAAATGGTTTTGCATACGCCTTTAGGCACTACAATCATGGTAATTAAAGCTGTAAAATATTATTAGTATCACACTTCTATAGACTTCTCATCCTAAATGCTTTGTATGCCATGCATACAGTGCAACAGAAATGCAGCCACTTGTACGGGGAAAAGGAGCAGGGACGGTGCACGTCGAGGTGGGGCGTCAAATTTTCACCAGGGATGCTCGATGCAAATCCCTTCTCCTGCAAGACGTTCCCAGGACACCTCTGAAGTCCACCCAGTGCAATCCCGTGCTGGGACTGGGGCAGAGAGCCTGCACACCTGGAACCGTGCGTGCCTACCCTAGAGAGACTCACATCACTGCTTCGGGAGCGTTCCAGTGGATTTGCAGAGACGCTCACAGCGCTTACCTGTGCTTCTGACGGCTGCCAGCGAATGAGGTGTAACTCAGCCCCGTCCTGGGCTACTGAATGTATCAGGGCAGACGTAGGAGAGGGCCGAGTAGCCCTTGTAGCCCCCTCTGTGGCACGCTTAGACCAGGAACGGTGGCGTATCTGCTCCAGTCTGGCATCTCGCGCTGGGGAAGAGGAATAGGACAAACGTGCTCTGCTGTCTCCCTTCACCAGCAGATCTGAGAACGCCGGGCAAAAAGCCAGAGGCAGCCGATGAGACAAATTGAGACTTCCCCAGCAAAAAGCATGGAAGTGTTTTTATAGTGTTTTTTAGCATTGTCCTATCATTAAAATTCAAATGCTTTCCTGCCCAGGTACTGCTTTCGCTTACATCTGACAGAGGACAAACCAGCGCCGAGTCTGATCCTTCTCCCAAACGTCCTGACATCCGGAGGTAAAAGTCTCCTTCAGAAGATGTCTGCCCTGCGCAAACGGGAAGGGAGCGGTGGAAAGAGTTCTGGTAATTTTATAGCTGTTTTCATGCTTTTATATTTTGATTTTGAAATGGTTGTAGTGTACTGCGAGTGGGTAGGTGAAAGCAAGAAATTGTAATGGTAAGGAAGTAAATAAATCAGGTGGATCCAATGGCGGAGGTAGCAGAACTTCAACTCGGAAAACCACCTCTATTTCAGACCTCCCTTCTTTCCTGAAATGCTTGCAAGCGAGGGAACAAATGCCCAATTTTAAGACCCTTACCTAGCGTGAGGGCTATCTGGTCTGATCTTCTTCATGACCCAGGCCCTACAGAGTGCTGAAAAGCTTGTGGTGAATGTTCAGTGTAATGCACAAAGAGCACGCACACCCTTGCTCCCAAATAAACCCACCCAACCTTCTTCACATGCTTTCTCTACCACCGTGCTAAGGTACCTGGGTGGATATCATTAAAAGTCTGGCCAATTCCATGAAGTGATTTGGTTCCTCAAGACCTCCAAAGAACGAGAAACGGGCTCGTCCGCAGCCCGTGCAGGTTTCCAGGCAGACGTGTTCTGCTGCTCCTCAAGGACTCCCCGTAGCCATTGCTATTCAAGCAGCCCTGCCCCAGCAGGCCCTGCGAGAGAGAGAACGTGCTCTGCCACAGAAAATTAGCACGGCTGAGCAGTGCGGGGCGTGGGGAGGTAAAGCACGGGGTTAGAAAGGGGGAAGCGATAGATGTGCTGTCACCTCTACAGAGCCGGGAGCATCCCTGCAGGAGCGGCTCCTTCCTTCCCCGCTCAGCGCACAGACCTCGCCGGTACAGTCTGGCTCTCTGATGTTCTGATTAAACAAAAAAAGATTGGAATCACACATGGCATAGGGACACTTTCATAATATACAGAAGAAATCTGCAGATGATCAGTTCTCTATTTCCTCAGACTCCCCAGATTGCAAGATTGACGAGGAATCTGAGTAGGATACGAGTGCCACAGAATCAAAGGGAAAGAAAAAAAAAAAATAAATCGGCAGCGAGCAATTATATTCACGGAGACAAGACGGCAAGGCAGACCCAGAGGCAACTCCAAGGCTGCCAACACAGCAGCTGGTACAGCTCCCCGAGGAGCTCCACGCAGAACGGCTCCGTGGTCGGTCCCCAGCCTCCCCGACTGCCACGGAGGAACGGAGGAGCGGAGGAGGAGGAGGAGGAGGAGGAGCGGAGCACAGGGGCGTAGGTGCCACCTCTCCCCCTCGCCCCAGCCTGCCTCCTTCTAGGAGGTCACAGCTGCCAGCTGGGGTGCACCACACGCAGAAGTACTGCTGAAGATGCACGCTGAAACGAATTTTTCAGGGAGGCTGTTAATGCCCGTGAAGAAGACTCTCGAATTTTTCTCTGTTAATGGAGAAGAGAAAAATGCATTGCATAAACACAAATTTTATTAGCTGTCATTGAGGAGGCTGCAGGGTCTAGTGGCTGGACCGCGCGGCCAGGGCCAGAGACGGCCGCACTCCCTTTCTAGCTCTCCTCTGCCGACGTCGGACAAGTTATTTCACCTTGCAGCACCTCAGTTTCCCCATCGGGAAATGAGGATAATGATTCGACTGCTTCCTCAGTGAAGCAATTCTAGATCTGCTGATGAAGAGTGCCGGGTCAGAGGCAAGGATTATTATTCAGCATCATAAATATTCATACAGTTGTGCAAGGGGCAGGCCTTGCCGAGCAGACGACAGCACTTGTTAGAGACCATGCCCCAGAAAGTTTACAGTCTGCAAAACACTATACCTATAAATTCATCCAATGCAACAAAGAACAAATATGGAGCGGGATGTATTTTTGGCAGCTACAACACCTGACTGAATACATGGTTGGGAAAAGAGTTTTGAAGAAGAGTGCACGTAAATCAGAAAGTGGCTTCAAATGAAAAGGACAGTACCCCCCCCCCGCCCCGAGGCTGTGCAGGATGGAGAGGAGCGGAGCTTCCAGAAAAAAAGGCATTTAAACTTGACAGGAGGGTGAAAACCAGGAGAACAGGGTCAGGGCTGAGTAGCAGAGGAAATTATCTCATCAACGCAGCAAGTGATATCTTTCTATTGATTTTCAAATGAATAGATTTTATGGCCAGGAGCAACTGTTTAAAATCACCATAATCTCACCTCTTGTACCCTGAAGATCAAAGAATTTCATCTAGTCATTTGAATTAGATTAATCCTATGTAAATAAAATAGTGCGCTAGTTATAATCAGTTAGAGGATACAGATTCATCCCAAAGACAGGTGCAAGCACACGGGTCATAAAACAAGACTTTGCTAAAACGTCTCATTTAGCCTTCATCAAAACAGGCACGAACCTGGAAATTACTCCATTTTAGAGTTGTGCCTGCGCGGTATTTTAGCCGTGCCCGGTATTTAGCCGCCCCTTGGGAAACACAGGTCCTGCTGCCGTCCTCCCTTGAGGCACCGGCCCGAGCGACGCACGCTTCTACAGCCGAAGGCGGGGAAGGGCTGCACGACGGGCAGCTGATAGCCAAACTAGCGACTGCGTGGCCGCCACACGCACCGCCACACCGTTCCTTGCCAGGGCGAGGAGGTACTGGTGCTCGCTGCACGCCGGTGTCACCTAAGCGCTTGGGAAGAGCTAGGCAAAACATCCGATAGCTGGGAAATGTGAGGAGACGTGGAGCCCTGGAGGAAGTGAACATCTTCACAGGTTCAGCCTGCAGCTGAAAAGCACAGGGAGGAGGAAGAGGAGCAACTGCTGAGATGTCAAAATATACCATTTCAGCGTTTTCAAAATAGCAGGGCTGAACTTTTTGCTTTGAAACGGCCTGTTTCTGATAAAAAGCACCCAAAACCGTAAAAACAGCAGCAACAACAACAAAAAATAAAAATTCAAAAAAAAAAAAAATCAGGGAAAAATTCCTTTTGAGAGCTCAGTATGCCAAGTATTGTGATGATGATGGAATCATCATCTTGGCTCAGACTCACTGCTTTGGTCAAATAAAAAAAAAATACAGACACAGGCACGGCAATAGTGCTTGTGGTTTGGGACACAGTTTTACTTCCCTGCCTTTCAGCCATAAAACCAAAAAGGCCATTCTTTGCCCAGTCCTCATGAAGACACATGGGGGGGGGGGTGAAGCGAGAAAATACACTAACTGCCAGCATATCTAGCAGCAGGTTTGCTAGGGCGAGGCTTGTATGAGACCTCTATGAAGGGACAGGAAAGCATCAAAGGACTCGCAACCCTCCCTGTGTGGTTACCACCATCAGTGGCTACCGATTGCCACCTCTCCTGTGCCAACCCTGGCCCTCATCCCAGCCGAAGCAATCCGGCGGCCACAACACGAGCGAACGAGGCACCAGTGGAGGCTGCAAACACCCCAAAAGCTCAGGAGTGCAACGAGGGGGAGCGCAAAAGCATCCCCCTCGGTCCCCGGGTATTGCCGAGGCATTGCTCAGGGCCCTCCTTCAGGGCAAAACTGCTTTATTATTTAATTCTCCGTCTGTAAAAATAGCTGGAGCCGGCAGCAGGAGGGGATGCCGGGAGCCGGCAGCTCCGGCATGAGCGACAGCGCGCGCGGCACTGCACCTCCGGAGTGGGAGTTTGGCTTCGCAGCCAGGCGCTCAGATCTCATCAGTAGCCCGAGGGGGTTTTCAGTTTGTAACTTTAATCTTTTAATCTGGCTCTCTCCTCGTGTGCGTGGGCGAGGAGCACGCGGTGGTGGGTTAATCCTCTGACGCCTCGTCCTCGCTTGCTGCGTGCCGTGCAGCGGACCCACGTTTAGGACACAAGATGAAAACCAAGACCATGAGGTGGCATCAGGCCAAGGGATCATCCCAGGGAAAGCTTTCAGCAAACGAGGAGACAAGGCACCCTAAATTTCCTGAAGACAAGGCAAGCCAGGCCCAGCAACAGAGGTCTCCTTTATGATGAGAAGATGGAGACACGAGCACCGGACAATAATTAAAGAATTGTAACCTGGCAATAAAAATATGTAACTGCAAATGGTGGTGGGCGCTCGCAGTTGAGACCAGGACGGTCCTGCCTACGCAGGTAGCCAGCAGTGCCCGCCAAAACCACCCCCCCGGAGCAACATCCCAAACCCCTCCCAGGAGAGCCCAGCGCGTGCTTGCTCTGCGGCTTGGTACAAGCCTCTCGCCACTGACATTTAAAGCTGGAGGGCAAAATCTTGACCTTGCAGAGATCAAGGAGTTCTTCACCACTTGTTTTCAGACATCTGAATCCACGCCGAAGTCCCTTAAAAAGAGTAAGCTGGCTTTCAAACGCGCCGTGCGCTTGCATCTCCTGAGCTCCCAGTGCCTTTATACAGGCCTGGGTGCCTCAATGCGAGACGCGTGAATTTGAATACTCGGTGCTTCACTTCGTCCCTCTCTCAATGACGGCTGAGGGTTATTCACATCGCAGCGTTTTGGGAAGCCAAGCGCTTGCGAAGAAGCCCGAAGCCTACAGGTGAAAGCCTGCGGGAGAGGGGAGCGATGAGTATCCTGCAGGCCCTTTTTCCAAGTAAGGAGAAGGCTTCTGCGCCTTCCAGCTCCTCTCTTGGCAATGATCTGCGCGTAGGCAGTGGTCATAATCAGGAAGTGCCTCCTCCAATTTACAGCTGGTGGTACCACCTGTGCCTCTCCAATTCCAGCCAAAACAACCACCTCCTCAAACCCACTTGTGAGGAAGGGCAGAGGATCCAGCACTGACAACTCAGAGGGAAAAGCAAGACTCGGGTTTGAGCGCCGACATTTTCCCTAGACGCGTACCACTGCTTCAGCGTTTTCTTTCTTCTCGTAAAAACAATTGCAGTGCCTGCTGAGAGAAGAAGACCTCGCCATACCGCAACAGATAAGTGATAGGGCAGACGTGGGACGAGAGGAAAAGGTTAAGACGTGCAAGTTTGCTGGGCCACCGAGGGACCAACGTACGTGCCTGTGTGGCAGCTGGAATGGGAGAAAGTGGAGTTGTTACTCATCACTTCAAGTCTGTCAAGGATTTTCTTTCTGGAAGGGAAACAGCGAGTTAGTGACTGCTGGCAAGGCCGGGAACGTTTCAGTACAATAGAGATACAGATGTGCCGCGTATGGGAGGGTGTACATACACCCACCTCGCTGGTGTTATCCCTTTGCCCCCTGCGCTGGTTTTCGATTGCCAGGTCCACCCCGGCCTGTCACCTTGTCGTGGCTGAAGCCATCTCCCTGCTGGTGGAGCATCTCAAGAACCAGTTCTGGGTTAGCGGTCACTGCTTTAATCTACTCCAGACCTCGAACGGAACTCTCTTACTTCGGGAACTGGAAACCTGAGGTGATTTTAACTTAGAGAAATTTGTAAGAATTACACCTCTGGTCAGCCAAAACTAATACCAGAAAGGGAAGCCTTGCTGTTCCCATCGGTGTAACCAGCAGCAGGGCTACCCTGGGTAGTCCTTCCGTGGGTGAGATAGTCTGGACAAAAAGAACAGAGGCCATCACCTTATGTGCTGGCATTCATTCTGGGTGGCTTAATTTTTCCAGATATGTGTCCTTTGTGTGGCATATACTGCGTTCCTGCTCTGGTCTACTCACAAAACTTCGGTTGGCTCCTGTGGAGCGTGCAGGGCCGAGAGGCACTGATTTTCAGATTTACTAAATGCCTGCATTTCCAGTTAATCTGGAGCTGTAGGTGCCAAAACCTCAAGAGAGTCACTTACCCTCATTGCAAATATCATTTCAGCCTTTCTAATGCCACTGGAAAAGTAATAACCTTTTGAGAAGACTTAAGGGCACTCTAAAAGCTATATACAGAAAAAAAACAACAGGATCAGAATGAAAGCCAACAGTTCTGATATCAGATAAAACACTTCCTTTCATCAGTGTTTTCCCCTTTTCATTAGCTATTTCTTTTCACCCACTTCCCATAGCCTCAAAAAGTTACTTTTGAATGACCTGTTTGCCGCAGCTTTCCTGAAGCGGCCCAACCATCTACTCTTCTTTGAGAAAGTACCTTGCTATTGCCTGGTCCCATAATTGCTTGCATCTGAACTTAAAGCGGGCACGTTCTCATCTTCCATTTAGATTTTTTTTTTAATGGACGATGAAAGCAGAAACATTTCAGCTGTACAGCTCCGTAAAGCTTTTGATCTGCAGCTTTCCCAGTCCAGTGCCATGGTGACCAGCCAGCACAGGGAAAATCCACTGCACAATAACCAAGAAACATGCATTTTGCATTTCAGAGAGAGTGCTCTTCAGGTGCCAAAACATCTGTCCAAAGGTATAAAACTGGCATCTTGCTGTCTTTTAAGGCAGTCCTGCCACAACGCCTACAAGTCACTCTCCTTAGGAAAGGGGGATTTTATTTTTTCTGCTAAACTCTGTATCTGTTCATCCAACTGGCCCCCACCGTCTGAATCCACACAGCATACTCCCATCTCCTAAAACTGGGGTTGTCTTGTCAATGGGATCCAGCACAACGGGGTTCTGACCCATGCTTGGGAAATCCTGGTGCTACTGACACACAAAGAAACCACAACTTTTCTTCCTCTAATCCACAAAGACAGCCGGTCACCTCACGTCCTTGTGTCAAAGCAAACCCCTCCGAGACAGCTGGAAGCATGCATCAGCTGGAGCATCACCAGCTCCGACAGCTGTGACCAGTCTCATGGCCACTTCCACTGGATCTAGAGTAAGGAGTCCCACCATGTTCTTCTTCTAGCTGCTTCCTTGAGGTAGAGCAGCAAGATTTGTCTTCTCCTGCTACATGATCCAGGTGGTGGTACCTCATAACACCAGTGACAGCTGGACGAACTGGAACAAAGACTAGCCTTGTGATCTGTCAGAAAGTAGCTGGTGGCCAACACAGACACGTGAGGCCAGGCTTTAGCAACAAACAGACAAAACCAAAGCCTGCGGCTTGCTTTCCTCTGTGCAAGTTTGACATCAGTGAGAAAGGTCACATACAGGTATTGAACACAACTGAAATACATGCAGAACCTCTTCCCAGGGGTTTGCTAAGAAACAAAGCAGAAAAGACATGGCCACCTTTGAGTAATACGTGGATAGCTGCAAGGTTCACGCCAGTAATTGCTGTACAGGCCTTTTTGTTTTCAAAATTAGCTGCCAGCTTTTCAAAGACAGAGCAAGATATGATCTTCTTAAGGTGCTGATCCATCTTAAGGTGATGAGTACTAGCAGGGCTGAGAGCTTCATCTCTTACCTAACATTTCCCATAATGAAACCCTGTTTTGAGATGCTTTGATCTTGCTAAACTTTAATCATTTGGATTAAAATTTTACATGCTAGGTATTTACCTTGAGTTGATTTTTTAAAAGCAATACATCTTTGTATCTGTTTTCAGAAGTCTGACATCAGCATCCTCACTATACAAGACATTACCATCGCTCACTAGACCCACTGCCTGCCGGAGCAGGGGGAAGTACGTCTGGTGTTACTCCACAAGAAACAGAGCACTCGAGATGTTACACAGTCAGATGTTTTTGACAACAGATTAAATTTTTTTGTGGGAATGAGCAGTTCAAGGCATTTTACAATAAATTACTATCTCAGTTTATTACAACGTGTGGAATTTTGCAACCATCTGAAAGCAGGACACATTTAATTTTACATGGAAGGACGTTTCAGGGGTGTTATTGACCTTTCACATGTACTGCTAAAGGGAATATCAGATGTCAGGTCCTACACAGTGGCGGGGAATAAGGAAGAAGCTGAATGCCCGAAGGTTGCTGCTAACCGTCTCCCCTTGCATTGCATGGAGAAGTGGATTAGGCTCTAGATCAACCACTGTAAGATGCTGGAAGAGGACCACAGCAGCCATGCTCGGCGAGCACTGCTTTCTCCCCACCACGTAACTGAGGACCAGGGTTTGGGGTTCCCTGGCTGGCGGCAATGATCTAGCTCTGCGGGATGTCACTGAAAACACTGTGCACGGTTCTAACTTACGGCGACTTGGGCTTCTTGTCTTTATTCTTTTTTTCTCCAGCAAGAACTGGTTAGAGAGAGGATGAAGTGACTGTGGGAAAGAAAAAATGTGAAAATTAAGAAAGTAGCAAGGAGAAGTCATTAGAAATCTATTTAACAGCAAGAACATTTCAGGTTTGTTGAGAAGCAGAAATATTCCTCTCTGTGCCACAAACAAAGTCACTGAACTATGCTATTTTTCCTCAGCTAAAAACCAGTTTAATCATATAGATTTCAACCATGTAAGCAATGAAAAATAATTTTCCCCTCTTTTTTTTTTTCCTCCACAAAATACTGGCAAAAAATGGCACATTTTTCCTATTATTTGAATTTACTTTCATTTCTGCCAAATGTAATTTCTGACCTCCAATATGTGCTCAAAAAATGTGACTGAAATAGAAAGTGAGGACTCTCCCTCTGACTAAACGCTCTTACGGCTTATGGTCACGTAAGACCCCCTGCCTAGCGCTTTCCTTCCGTTCCTTCTTGGTCTTTAGAAATTCCTGGCCAACAAAGAACACAACGTCTGGGAAGTCTGACCACAGCATTTCAGGGGAAAGAAACTAAAAGGAGAAGGATTTCAACAATTACAGTGGAATAAGAAATAAGCACAGAAAAAGAAGTTGAAAGGCCAGTCCAGCACTTACCCACAGATCCCAGCAGTAGTTCCAGGCAGGATTTATTCTAGTAATAAAAATATCTAGGGGATACAGGTATCCTAACACTACAGAAGTAGCAGCACTGGTAGAGCCGAGTATACGGAGACGCTGCCACCTCTTACCTGCCTGCCCAGAGCGATCTGGGCGCAGAGCAGGTTCTGTGGGATCACAAACGGGCAATTTTGTTAGCCGAAGACTTGGGAGCAGATGAAAGCTTGGGTCCACCATCCCCCAACATGCCTGCCGGAGAAGCTGAGCTGGTACAGGGTGGGGAAATTAACCGTGCTAGATAAAGGAGTGGTATTAAAATCTCTGTTTGCCTGGAGCAGTAAAGAAACCAAGAGAAGGAATAGCGACTCTCCAAGGGATACAGCTGCATGCCACTCCTTTTTGAGGGTGAGCTGCGATACTTCGCTCTTACCTGTTGAATTCATGCCCAGGGAGTTATAAACGAGAAGAAAAACTAGGGGGGGTTATTTATTTGTTATTACCAACCCATCATGCAGCATTCTTTATCTGTGATTTAATAGCTCTTTTACCATTTGTAACTGCTGTGATTTCAACCAGAGGGAAGAACATGATAGGGTTTTGCATGACTCACGAGTCTTGTGAAATACTTAAAAATGGCTCATCTTTCAGGCTTTTTAACCAGATTGAAGCAGAGTAAAAACCTGAATTCTGTAAAATGGCCTGGACACTGAGCTTCCGTAAAGTATACTTTGTGCTTTTGACTGGTGATTTTCTTCTGGACGTACAAACTGTTCTGGAAAATTTGGCAAATATCTACCTGATTAAGCCCGCAAAGGTGTGTTTCTACATTCTTGGGTACATTCTTACATACCTGCACAGGGCTTCAGGCAGGCTATTTTTTTTTTTTTTTTTTCTTAAATCAAGGCCAAATTTTCAATCAGCAAAGTAGATCTGCAGATCTGGGTTTACTAAGCCAATGAGAAATATTACCTGAAGCCTGTACACAGAGTTAGTCTGCTCCCAGCTCAGCCCCACTCTCAGTTTCCAGGGCCAGACTCTCAGCTGGCATGAATCTGCATGGGGCCACCAGAAATCTGACTGCCGGAGATTCCTCACCTTCATTTTTAGCAAGCAATTGCCATATGGATTTTCCCTTCTACTTAGCTTCAATCTACTTCTGTCCTTTCTCCCGCTCCCTCACCTCATTAGCACTTATGACAGAAAGGCAGGTAATTGCCAGGACCTCCTTGATGAGAGGCAGACTAAGCACAGCCGCAAGCTCCCCGTGCCTTTCTATACGCATTTTTGCGGCACAGATATTCTATCTGTTGCAACAGCGATGCTCTGTGCATCACGGGCACCGAGCCCGTCTTCTGTTCGCTTCGTAAGATGCCAGAGCCCGCTACGCCCTCTCAAGTTGTGCGTCCTCTTCTTTGATCTTTCCGTCCATCTCTCTGGTCACAGGAACACGAGTTTTGAGCTTTCTGGTTTTCAAACGCCTGCATTGTTCACTGCATTGCCAACCTCAGCCAAGGGCTCGGCAGCTTTCCCTTGGAAAGAGAGGCATTGTAAGGAGGGGACGGACTAAAGAGGCAGCAAGAGAGAGCAGAGGCGTGTCCCTGGAAATTGTCCTTCAGCGCGACTCTGAAAAAGAAAACCTGCAACCGACACACAGAGTAATAGGTTACAGGCTCCAAATGGTGGCATCTGAAAATTCTGACCTTTCCCACGGCGGGGAGAACTGTTGTGCTGCTGTTCCGAGTAACTCCTCTACAAGGCTTACTAATAACAACAATTAGTAATAATAATAATGGGTTACAGAACAAATTTGGGTTTCTGACTATCATTCAGCAGGGAATGAAACATATCACAACTGTCTCTTTTAGAAGTGCTGGGAAAACTTGTCATAGTTAAGAATTAAAATATTAGGCAGATGTGACATTTAATATCTTAACTGCCATCAGGCAGGAAATGGCATTGTTAAATTGCATTGTTACCCAAGTTAATTTAAAAAAAAAAAAAGAAAAATTTGACAGCGAGCATTAGGGGCCAGCTTCATCCCTAGCACAGCTTTGCTGTAGCCCCCGACATCTGACGCAGCATCCCCTCGGCTGGGAACGCGAGCAGGCTTCCCGCAGGGCTTCTGTACAACTGCATCAAACGCGCTGCAAGTTTCTAGGCCAAACTATACAGGATGACAAACTAAACGAAAACTAAGAAACTTTCCAAACCAAATGAAAGTCACCTCTTTTTTTTTTTTTCCTCCCCCCTAGACTCTTGTCTCTGAAATGTCTCACTGTGTTTGCTTCAACCTTTCAGCGCTGAAAAGGCTGCAGCACAAAAGTGGCAAGCTGCAGATGGATAGACTTAGTTCTGGCAGAGCTGGATGGAGCAGGAAGGAAGTTAATGGGGAAAAAGTTCCACTTTTCAGTAGAGAGAGACAAGCATTTCTCTATAATAAGACAACAGAATTGGACAGAATTTCTTGTGTTTTAAGCTTTGCATGCCTTTCTTAATAAAAGACTAAGCTCCCTTTCTCCTTCCGACACGGCGCATCGTGCCTCAGATAAAATCCTTTTGAAGAACAACATGCACACACAGTATAATCTGACATTACTCCAGTGCTACAGGGAACATCTTGAACATAATTGCACCACATGGAAGTTGACTTGCTATGAGAAAAACACACAAAAAAGCTTTCACAACAAATCTGTAAACACATTTATGCTCCCAATAGCCATGATAAATCCAATTAAACAGCCAGGATTTGTGCTACAAACTGTCACTAAAGGAGTTAATGCAGTTTCTGTGGCAGGGAATATACCAGCTTTAAGCAAGAAATCACAGTTCCTAGCTGCCTGAGGTTCACAATTTTGTAGTCAAGCCTCGCTTGAGAGGACTGGCAGCCGAACCAAGACTCCTTAGGCCCAGCTCACTTACATCCCGCCCACGGTGGTACTGCATTGTCTCACCCTCACCCTGCCTAGTCCTGGCATCGCCTTTCCTCTGCCCCAGCTGGCTCCTTCAGGATGCTCCAATGCCTCTTCCAGCAGTGCTGATAATAGGACCGAGGACGTCAGAAGGAGGTTTGCCTGGCTTTGTTACAAGCATCGTTTCATTTCAGGTATGACACCGACACTTGCGGTAACAAAAAGCACCAAAAGTCAGATGTGGTTCTGCAGGTGCGTGTGCCATGCCCCACACAATACCGGTAAGCCCAATTTCAGGGTGCGACACTTACAGAGAACCAGTTGTAAAAGCACAAGTCTTAAAATGTGAAATAACTCATTTGACAAGGTGGTGTTCAGCTTCCCCGTGGTTGTTAAAAAAACGTGGTTAGTGATAACAACCACACTTCTAAAGCCAGTTAAGCCGAAGGCCTGGTTCTAGTCTGATGTTCTGCTCCCAATGCACTGAAAGCATACAGCTACCACAGAAGAGGAATTATTTCAGCCTGGAACTGAAGATTTCCTTTCCTGCAGATGCCAGTACAGGACAGAGGAGGAATGCTGCCTTTGCACTGGAAAGAGCACGGTGTACTGCAGCATCAGGGAGCAAGAAACTCTGTCCAGAGAACCTCTGCTTCTGAGGAGCACCGAGCAATGCATGGTGAGGTTTGCGCTGGCTACCTGTTAGCCATCCTGAAAATGAATACTACTAAATGAATAACAGCATGGTATCTATAATACCATTGCTCTGCATCAAAATCACCAAAACAATTTATGTTATCTCATCAGTATTTCTCACGAGGGAGGAAATTCTATTTATGAGTGCTCAGAACAAGAGCGGCAGCGGCTGGCGCAGATGCCTGCTGAAAGCTGGTCCCAGCTGCAGCACAACCGTGGAAACCCTGAGTGGTGGGGGCATCTCAGCACTGGCCTCCCTTTCTGAGCATCCTAACCGCACCGTAGCCATTTAGGTAAGCCTTCAAAGCTTAATTATCCTTCAAATAAAGGGAGTGCAGCGAGCCTACGTGCGTTCCACCCTTCAGCTGGAAGGGGCCGAGGAACGCTCTTAGCCATTGCTCCTGTGCAGTCTCCCCGTTGCTATTTCCCCTGGCTGCTAGTTTCTACATACAGTAGGTAACCCCTTTGCAACCTTCCGATTGCCACTATTCTTCTTCAAAGGTTTGAAGCCTCGATTTTCAGTGGACATAGCAATGGTCTCTCTCAAGGCTGCGGTGCTGTGACTCGCAGCAAAAGAAACTAGCATAACACCCGGCTTGAACGCACAGCTAGGAAGTAAAACCAACAACGGGAAACATTTACAGAGCAATATATGCCTACATAACATTGGCCAATGATTTTGAGCATTGCAAGTTTTGGTCGCTTAGAGATGCTTTAAAAGTGCCTGATTCTCAAAAGTGGCTGTACCCTGTCTTTCTCCAAAATTAACATTCTTCTAAAGGCGTCCCACGGCCACGCCAGATCAATTCAGAGAGCAAGGGCATCTTGGGCGGGAAGATGCTGTTGCCGATGGCGGGCAGGGTGGACGGGAAGGGCAGGAGCAGAGCTGTGCCACTGGCGGCAGTGACCCGCCTGCGAGGAGAATGTTTCTGAGCCTCTCCCGGCCCGATGCCAGCGGGCACTGCTTTTTCTCCGCCTTTGAACACAACCATGGATGTGTTTATTCCTGTCCTTTCTGCATCCGCGTACCTGGAAAAGCCAGGATCTTCTCTCCCTACACAAGGGCTATAGAGACGTAGATACGAACAAATTAAGAAACGGACAAGCGTTAGCTGTGTGATATTAGCCTGCTGAGGTTTTTTGGGCATCCAAGCTGCCGAAGCCACATCTGCCTGGCTCAGACATCATTCGAATGTTTGCAGAGCTACTAGACACCTTGAGCAACAGCGATGAGGCTCAAGTGTTTCATGAGTATTTCCAGGTATGTCCAAGTTGTTTCTGACCTCCTTAGACTGCAGTCTGTTTGGCTTATGGAGCTGGCAGGATCCCCTGGTGTGTTTGGTACTTGTAACTTCTTTGAAGCAGGGAATGGTGTTTGCCAGCTTACCAGTTCTGCAGCGCGTCTCCGCACCGAGGAAACTTGCTCGGAGCTAGGAGCTGCCAAAGGTCTGAATGAGCTGGCAAATAACACCTGCCTATGGACACTTTCCTTTGGAAAAACAGTTCTGGGAATTCAGACTTGAGGTTTCATGACACAGAAGAAAAGCTGATGCTTCCAGACCATGCTGCTTTTGAGATTAAAAGCTTAAAAAGTTTTTTTCAGGAGTGAAAGAAAATGTCCAAGTCAGACAGTTAACTTCAACCCTTTGACATCAAAATGGACAGACATATAAAATATCCCTTCGCTTTAACACCTGCATTATACAACTGGAAAGGCTAGAAGAGCACTGTGCAGTCAAAAAACCTGGCATCTCATGGAGTTTTGGCTTTCAAACTGGAGTCACTCTTCTGCCTCCATCTCTCGTGCACTTTCTGCAGTAAACATATACTTAGTTCAGCAGGCCTAATCCTGAGGTGGGACTGTCCAGGCACCAGTGCCTCAGAGGAGCACGGTACTGATGCCACAACCTTTAGCAGATTTGTAACCAGACTGAACGTGGCTCCACACGTCGACGAAACGGGAGTACGATAGAAGGTTGGTCAGGAGTAGATGGTAGGAACCACAGGGACCAGCCCAGCATCTACCCTGACTTTCAGAAGTGATCTCAATCCACGGGTGCTGTGGGAAATGACACAGTACTGTGAAACAGGCTGTCTCCCTGCACAGCGTACATGTCCTTCCCCAGTCTCAACTAGCCAAGAAGAAATTACAGCTCTCGCTAACAGCTTGCCCTGCTAACGGCACGGACAGGGCTCTCCTGGCATTTTACGCTGCCGAGATGTGCCCCACAGCCAGGGGCAGCAGGATTTTCGCACGGGCTGGGCAGCAGCCTCGGCATCAGAGGGACCCCGCCGACTCCAGCAGAAGCAGAACAGGAGGGAGCAGACAGCGAGGTGCAATGCTGTAAAGCCCCAGGACAAGTCACATTGCAAGGGCATTTGGCAAGCACCTCTGTTGCATTTGGCACCGGATCAGAAAACTAAACCCTGCTCGTACTTTGAAGGGAACGCCTCTCTCCTCACCTCACCACCCCATGTCTTTAAGTTATTCTTTCTTATCTTAGAATAGATGCCGAGCTGGAAACACTCATTTTGTGAGGAGGATGCAGTGGGGAAAAGTATTACTTTATGCTTGTTTTGTTCTTCAACTCTCCTGAAGCTTCTCTGGTCACTGCCAGAGACAGGAGCCCAGGCTTGTTCAACCTTTCATCTGAGTCAGTATAGCAAGCCTTCACCTTCGCTTTCCAGCTGGCATGAAAGGGGAAAAGAAAAAAAGCATTTGTACTCTGCTGCAGTCACCGTCACGAAAATCCTTTTGTTGTCAGCAAGAGCTAATACAAATGCCAGGAAAAGGCTGAAATGACTGCAGCGGGGAATATTTGTAAAGACCTATTTGGGGCACATCCTGCATTCCTCAGGTGCCTGCAGGAGCGGCTGTGACTAGCAAGGGCAAAATGACTGTACATCCTGGCTCTCCCTACCTAAACGTTCACACAGGCACCAAGTATCTCTTGCTTATCAGTATTTTACAAAAGATAGCCCTTTAAGCAAATTACCTTGTTTTAGGGAAAGGCACTGGAAAGCTGCCTACGTACAATGGAAATGTACAATGTCCATGTACAATGGAAATCCATTAATCAAGCAAAGCTACTGGCGTATCTCTGCCTAATCATTCAATAGCACTTATTTCTTAGTCTCTCCCATGTTTACATTTAGATAGGACAAATGAGCAGTCAAAAAATTCTGAGTTGATAAGGAAGAAAAAGTCATTAAGCAGCCTGTCTGGAGATGCATGGAAACTTTACAACGAAGGAGCACTGCATCTGAAAGCAGGAAAAGCAGAAATTTAAAAATGCCAGGCGTGCTGGGAAGGGAGGGGGTGCATGCCAAGCTGGCATACGTTGCTGGTAACAGGAATTGCACACCAGTGGATTTCACGTGGGCGTGGAGTGAAGGGGTACAGCGGTGCATGGGTGAGCAATGCCAGACTGCAAAAAAAAAAGTGTCAGCAACCCAGACCGGACAGGCTCTGGGAGAAAGCAAGGAGAAGTTTCAGGTAGTTTGGAAGTGCTTGGCTACGGGTGTGCTAACAGCCGCCAGCCTGAGCCGGACCAGCCAGAGCACGCGCGTAGCAGAAAGCAGGATGCGGCAAGACACCCAAAAGCTTCACAGCGGAACGGCAGCAGAGAGCCACAGGCTACCTTTGTGTTGCACCCCAGAGCTGTGAGAGGGACCGTCCTTCCCGGGCCTTCACGCCGGCGGGCGGCTTAGGCTGCCCTGTCTTTCTCACCGCTTACTTGGTTAAAGCCCGCGACAACCATTTCAAACACGAGCAGGGCTGGCCCTGCCACGGCACCGGGGCTCTCCTCGGCACCGTGCCGGGCAATGTCCGCACCCTGCGGGGCTAAGGCAGCAGGTCCCTTGAATTCCCCTGTCCTCCTTACCTTCGTTAAGGCAGGCTACCACCTCTCTTTAAAGATTCTGGGGACCATTTTCTCACGTGAAGCCTCACAAGAAGGTTTCCACAAAACAACTGGCTATTAACAAATAACTCAAGCTCAGAGCGTCAACATAAAGGACTAGGTTTTGAGCCAGTTTAACCCCGTTACTGGCTTGTGGACAGGCCCGGTTTGGAAGAGGTGCTTACCAAACACGCACCTGGCTGATCAAAAGTCCTTGATCTTCCCCAACTGGTGTAATGGCACACCAGCAACTGCAATGGCATTCATGCAAAAGTGTGATTACAAAGTAATTGGAAGACATTATCACAATCTTCTTAATACAAAACAGCATCCCTTGACCTAAAAGAGCTTGACAGGCTCCTCTGACAACACAGAGATTAATCATGAAGGTAGTTGAGCACATCAGGGCTAAAATTTCATTTCAAGAACCATCGTAAAGAGAATAATTCTTTTCACATTTGTTTAACACTGCTAGCAATTCATTTTTCCAAGAGTGCTTTGTCAAATCCCAAAACAATTACTGGAGGCTACTGTATAAATGTAGTAACAAGCAACAATAGCTAATATGAAGGTAAAGCTGAAAGCACAAGACAGACACACATGCACTTGTCCATAAACAAGACATTGTTCCCATGGCCTCTTTACAAAGTAAGAGCCTCCTGTGGCTTCTCGTAGCAGACACAGGGGCTGACTTTATCTATTAGCTCTCTTTCCTTCCCAGGCTCTCCACATTTGTTTTTTAAATCAAATATGGAATGATGTTTTAAAGTCCTCTGTTTCTCCACAGGAGGGATGCAGCAAGACAACTGGTCCTGCAAGCTGATGACCTGCCTGTCTCTCAGGGGTGAGAGCGGTTCAGCTGCCAGTGAAGTCCTGGGTACGTGTCTGAGACCTATCCGTCGGGATGCCAACGTTAGTGGTAGGGCTTGGCTTTTGTGATGTGGTTATTTGCCAACTAAAGACTGTGCTAGGATCACCAATCTATTTACCACAGACCATCCGTAACTGAAAGAAAGTAATAGATTTTGGCAACTACTAAGCTGAGCCACGTATAAACTAGTGGCCTAAGAGCCAAAAATGCTAATTTCTGAGCCAGCACGTACAACCACACGCAATTTTCCAGCATCTCCATCCACCAGCCTGGTTTGCCCTTCACACATCTTCTCAGAGGGAATGTCCTTCCCCGCCACACTGGCATAGATACGGGCTCGCTCACAGCAGTACCCCCATCTGCCTGTCCTATATCCAGCAAAAGCCTCTCATAGGAGAATACATTTTATTCTAGGATTTTATTAGTAAGCAAATAACCATCCATAAATGTGCTTTTTCTTTTCGCTGTACTAGATGTTATTAAAGAGTACCGGCTCTTTTCACATTGTGTGCTCTACCGAGGAGCCTCCTCACAATTTTGGGACCTTTCCTCAAGGATAAATCCATGTAAGGTACTAGTGCTTGCACAGCACCGCAGCGCAATCTCACAGCTGCTCTTAGGCTGCATCAATGCTCCTTTAGATAAGTAACAAGATCCCTTATGCTTAAAAGTGGGGGTTAAGAGGCCCTTGAAAAATTAAGTCTATAACATATTAATCAGAGCAAATTTAACATAATAAATAAGAGCTCATGGTCAAAAAAAAAAAAAATACTGCCTCTCTATTGCAGATTCAAAGCGGAGGAATCCAGTCAGATTTGTATCACTGCTTCCTTGCTATATAAATAGCTGCAATTGGCATGCTAAAAATAAACCAGATAAATATTTAAGGCCCACTGCTACTTAACTTACTGTTGTGCTTGCTTGCTTACTTACTTACTGCTTACTGTTGTGTAAATCAGGAATAAATCAAGGAGATCGATGAATTTACACCAGAATACTTTGCTGAAGTCGGAGGGAGGGACTGTGTTTCCAGCAATTGCAGACAAGTCCTCCCACGGACACTTTACCATCAGCTGACTGAGCTTTCCTTCCTCCTGACCTACAGGTCCCTTTTGATAGCAATGGGAAAACAAGCATAGGGTTAAATGCCAAGAAAGCTGTGTAAATCGGAGGCCGTACAAGAAGGAAAAAGCTGCTTTACTCAGAGGGGTTTATCTAAAAACATTCAGATTGCACCCATCTCAGACACGCCTGGCCCCCACCAGTGATACAATGGGAAAACATGTGTTAGGGCACAGAGATTTTTCAAAAGCACAGACAGCTAGAATAAGCGTCTTGCACTTAGATTAAATAGACAAAGGTTTAAGAAAAAACAGCATAATGAAAAAATATGGTCCTTTTGCCTAATCCATAAGACAGGACACAGGTAACCTTTAAAAAAATCCTTTCTCTTGTTAATTTTTAAGCCTGGCCTGAACAAGGACTACAAAAGGTATCTACTACCTAGAGCAGTTTAGGAGAAAGAAATATTCCTAGTAGAGCAGTATCTAGCTCAGTATCTATATATGTCAAATAAAATAGCAATTACCATAAAACTACTGTAAAAATAAGTAGCTATACTTCTCTTTTGTAGATCATTTTTCTTCCCCCAAAATAACTCAGTATTTTGCCCGTGAAATACTTCAGACTAATGCACTCCTGAAAAAACATTTGGAGATGAACAAAATAGTCTCAAGTGGCTCTTCTGTCTAATTTTAACTCTAAGAGACCATTTTACATCAAATAAAAAGACAACATAATGTACCTGATAATAAATCACATTATTTGCGAGGGCACTTACGGAACACAAGTTATTTGTATTACTGGAATAAACATTCAACAGAATCCACCACAACATGTGAAACTATTTAAAGGGAAATACAGTAGTTCTCCATCCTGAATAAACCAAGGCAAAAAAACCCCAACCCAAACTGCGCTTAAGCATGTATAGGTATTGTGTTATTCTGATTACACAGGAAAACTAAAGACACAAAGGCTGCCTGTTTTGTTATTTTTTTCTTGCTTTTCCAGGAAACCAAATATTAAGTACCTGGCTTACAAACCTCCTCCAGCAGTTGATCCCACTTCCTTTGACGTTCACCTCCTACGAATGACACAATCCAACGCCCACGTGCCAGCTCTAAGAAAGCAAGAATGCCATGGCTTCAACAAACCCCCATCCACTTGGGGCTGGCCAAAGAAAGATAAAACACCCTGTAACTCTGCAAACAAATTATACCCACTGCTGACGCAAGGAGAGGGAAGGGAGAGCAAAGGGGGGGGGGAACTTGAGTAAATCAGAGGAAGCATCCTTAGTCATCCAGAGTATGTGTTGAGATTTTAACAGCACACCTGGAAATTAAAAGCCTGTGTTAGCTCTGGTTAGAAAGTAAACAGTAGGCTACAACTAGGTAACGAGCATCACCTTGCAGGGTGGGAACTAGCACCCCGAGTGCCTTGCACCCAGCTTGGGCTTGCAGATGCTGCGGGGGAGAGGAGCAATCTCCCCACTGCACTAGGGCCCAAGGCAGGCGAGGCTTTGAGGAGCACAGAGGACGTCCCCATCAGCGCCTTGCACAGCTGTAGCCTATTTCTATGGCTGCACAGGCCAAATAAATCGTCAGCAGTGAGTAGCTGGGGTCTTTGTGGAGGAAAAAGGATTCGGCAGCACAAAGAGGATTTGGTATTACATCTAACATTGCAGTCAGCTTTTAAGCAGCTAGGCAAGGGCATTGCAGATGATATTAAGAAGCGCTTCAGGGGCCAGAGCGTATTGGGTGGCATAACCTAGAGGTCCAGAAGCCTGAGAGGAAAGCGCACGCTGGGGATGTGGTCTGCACTGCTCACCTGCTGCCTTCCCAATTACTAAAGTGGCAATTTGTCAAAAGCGTGGAGCTTGAGAGCCCTGCGTCTGCATCCTGGGAATGTGACCCATTCCCAGTACCGCCAGCGTCGCTGCCTGCTGCAGCCAGGTCTTCCCCCAAGCACTCCCAGCCAAAAGCTGGTCTCACTCGACTCTCCCCAGCTTACGAGACCTGGGAAGGGCAGAGCTTCTACAAGCTGAGCTGCACCCATAAGCGACCTCCCCCTTCACCCCCATTTTGAATTACATTTGTGAGCAAACAGTTAAAAATACCACCTTTAAGCTCAGAACCCAAGCTTTGGCCTAAGCAACACCACCATTTAGGAAGTCAAACAAACAAATGGGAAGCAAGGAAAATGCCGCATAATTACTCAGAGCCACCCTGGAAGGAGGGCTGTAGTGGAAGCACCGAGTCTCTTTTATTAAGGATTTCTTACTGTGGTAGAACACTGCCTAATAGCTGCTGTATCCTGCTTGAGCGAGTACATTCTCCTTGGAAATCAAGCAAAGGTTTCTAATCGTTTTTGACAGAGTGCGGTCCCCTAAAGCTACATTTTCTGTCTGATTCATGCTGACTGACTGTAACCCCATGACAGTTATTGAAAGTTAATTAGCGGTGAAGTGCAAAGAGCTCTAGGAATGAAAATACAAGTGAGAACTGAATGTGGAGTGTCTCCTTTCCCAGAAAAAATACTGTCAAGAAGGTTAACGTAACCGAAAAAATATTGCAAATTGAAAATGTGAAAGGGATTCCTCTAATAACTTGGCTATGATTGTCCCTTGCCGTTTAGACACGCGACCGAGAGGTAGCCTATTTCTAAGGGTTTATTAGGGAAGCAGGTGAGCAAAAAATCCAGCATTTCTTCCTTTGCCACATTTGGTAGAGAAAGTGCCTGAAAAGTTATATAAAGACAACACCCAAATTACATAAAGACAAATAAAGATATAAATCAATCACTGCTTCCTTTGGAGACTGAAGTTTGTCAGATGTTGTGCACGCTATCAAATCCCAACTATTTTTGCCCTTATTCTCCACTTCCTCAGTACTTGCAAGTTACATGTGAGCCCAGCCAGCACCGAGCGGGCGTAGGAGGCGAGGCGAGGCGAGCCGCAGCCCCGCACCGCCCACTCCCCGCAGATGTAAGCGCCGAGACAAGGTGCGAGGCAGTGGGCAGCCCCCTTCAGGTGTTAAAAAAGCCCATCCTGGCACCCTCGGGAATTGGATTCAGCCCTAAACAATCAAAAATAAACCCAAAAGCGATCGTCATGCAGAGAAACAGCGTAGTTTTAAGAACAAGGAAGGGAACGCATTTTAGCAAAGCAAGTGGTTTGGAAAGGCCAAATGTAGGGCTCGGTACAAAAATAGACGTTGGTGATGCCAGAATGCCTTGGCAAAATTGTGTTTATTGATTTTCATAGAATAGGAGAAAAGCTCCAGCCCCTTCCGCCCCTGACTGCTGACTGTGACTCACAAGCAATCTAAAACGACTGCAATGAGCAAGCGGGGACTGGGCTGAGTTGGACCTTGCCCGTGTCTTCACAGCGCTGCCGGGGGAACTGTGCCTCCTGCTCCAGGCTCTTCTTGTGGCTGCCTAGGAAATACAGAAAAGCTGTGGACGTTCCCCTCCATCAAAGCATCCAATAACACTTCATTCAGGGAGTTCCTCCGAGTGGGCAGAGGCTCCGATCGGCATGTCGTTCAGCGGCTGGCTCGGCCACCGCCAGCTGCAGGGCCTGGTGGCCTGGCTCGGCCTTACCCGCGGGCTGGGTGGGGAAGGGGGCACGGGGAACAGGGTGCCTACAGGGGCGAATATTCGCCCTCCTCTCTTCAGCTGGGCTGGCTGCCTTGGTTGAGGTTTGGGAAGCGTCGCAAGCCGCTCACATGAGCCTTTGTTCGAGGACCAGTTTGTACCCTGACTGGTAAGTCCAGTTAACAGTTTTGGGACCACAATCCAAGGAAACGCTTGTGCTGAGCTGTTACACTCATAGGATTTGTCTTTTTCTGTCCAAGCACACACTCTTAACTCCACCGCAGCCCTAACGCACAAGAGAAGCAAGAGGTAGGCTGTACCACGCCAGAAGAGGTGCCTCCCCGCCGTCAGCGGCGCCGAGGGGCCGCGTCTGCCCCCGGACAGGCCGCTGCCCGAGGCCGGGGCTCCTGCCTGCTCCCCGCACAAGCGCTTGGGATAAACCGCGGCGAAGCCCCTGCCCCGGGCCGGTCGCCCCGAGCCGCCCCGGCCCGCCGCCAGCCGAGCGCGGCCCTGCGGGGGGAGAAGGGCGCCGGGGAGCGCAGGGCCGCACCGCCCCTTCCCCGCGCCGGGGCCCGCCCTCGCCGCGACCGTTAGGGGCGAGGCCGGAGCCGGCGGCCGCCACATGAGTCCGGCGCGGCCGCCCCGCCGCTGCCAGCGCCCCCGGGCCCGGCCGGGGCCGGGGCTGGGGCTGCTCCTCCTGGCGCTGTCCGGGGCGGCCGGGGGCAGCGGGGAGGTGCCGTCAGCAGGTACTGGCCTTCCCCTCCCGCCCCCGAGGGGCCTGCGCGGGGCCGGGGGAGCTCCGCCGCCGCCGGCGGGGCAGAGCAGGGCGCGGGCGGGGCGGCGGTGGTGGTGGTCGTCTTGAGGGGTCCGTTTCCGCTGCCCGGGAGGCCACAGGCCGGCGGGCAGTCTCCTCGCTCCCAGCGTCCTTGAGAAGAGGGAGCAGGGGGACAGGCTCTCCTCCCCCCGGTTTCCCTCGGTCTCCAACGGCCCCGGTACAGCGCGACCCGGTGCCTCCTGCTCCTGCCCAAAATGGCGCTGCCCTACGGAAAGGCCGGGGCCGCCGCCTCCCCGCCCACCTCCGTCCCTGCCCGCTTCGGCCGAGAGCTGAAGTCCTGTCAGGGTGTCCCTGAGGCGCTTTGCTGGTTCCTCCCGCTTGTCCCAGTTCGGTTTCCACAAGAATGCCCTGCGCGGTACCTTGTGGGACAGGCAGGCGCGGGCGCTGGGGACCGGCCTGGGAGAAGTTCCGTGAACACAGCAGCGCCAGGTGCACGGAGAACAAGGGCCTCGCTCGTCCCTTTCCGCGGCAGAGGTTGGAAGGCTGGGTACCACTGGCATGGGAAACCGACCTGGAGCGCGCGTTACTCCCTCTGGCTTTCTCATTAGCTTGGTTCAGGAGGATTGAGCGCAGAACAGATCAGTTGCTAACGAGGGCAGTGAAAACCCTAAAGGTTATTCTCAGTTGTAGTAGTGATGCGTACCTCAAGAAACCGCTTCGCCCCTTGCCCTTCCCGAGTCTTGGGCATCCTCTGGATTCTGCAGCAGATGCCGATTCTCTCCACTGCTCACAATCTCAAAACTTGAGAGTCCTCATGGTAGCTACAGTCCTCCTCGATCTCACAATTACTTGTTCAGGAGCATCTTTCCTTTTGGAATGTGATTGTTTCACTCTATGAAGCTTATGTCATGTTTGAAGCCAATTATTTTTCTCAAGAAAATGCCTTAAAATTAAGGGGTGTAAGAAAGTACTTTCTAGCATTGTATATGGAGGACGTTACTTTTCACGCGGGTGGATAGTTTATCCGTAGTGGCAGAAAATCCTAACGCACCCTGCAGGGAAGGTGTGGGTGCTCTCAGCTGCCTTTTGGTCCTGCTAGGGTATTGCCATTTCCTATCACTGGGTCATAGCCCTGGGTGGTGCCGACACAGCGCTTTTTAGAGACAAATGAATCCTTTTGCAGCTTCCTCTGATGACCTTTCTGGAAGTGCCTGTCAAGAGGTGCAGCCAGCCCTTGTCTGAAGGGTTGTGCTCCCTCCCACTGGATTTGCCATCTATGAAAATTAATCAGGTGGTTATTTTTTCCCAATAAAAATGCCCAAATTTTAAGTTTAAACCAATTTACTTTAGCAGCATCATCTGTGGACACTTTAATTCGGGAATGACTTAACTTATGTAAGAACATCCACACACAGGTATTTTTCATTGGCTTAATTAAATTAGTTAAAAAATAATTTAGCCCAAGTTCAGCTTGCTTACAGAGACAGGGCAGGTTTTTACCTGCAAACAGTACCTCCTTGTCCAGATTGAGACTCTTTTGCATATATTCATTTTGCTGTTCTGAGTGTATGACAATGTTTTAGCAGTTATTATTGAGCTTGGCTTAGACCTACATTTTCTATTCAGTGAGCCAGATGATTCCCTCTGTTCAGATCTGTAATTATTTCCTTTATTCTTCTCTTTAATTACGTTTGTAGAACACGGCGGTAATGCACTGTAGGGTATATTTTACACATGTATATAGATCGGAATGTATATTATTCTTCAAAGTTTGCTCCATAAATCTTTTAGGTGCATTTCTGCTGAAAAGTGCAATCTAATTCCGAAGCTCATAGGGGGTCACTAACATTTCAGGAGTTAGACTAATTAGCATCCCTAACTAAATGACTTATGGCAAGCTGTCAGTGCAGTTGCCTTATTACATGTCATGGCTGGACTATGTCGGGAAAATTTGTTTTAAAGAGAAGAGTTGTGTTATTTAACACTAGAAAGGTTTCTGAGGGAGAGGAGTATGATTTCTGCGATCAGCAGGCATGTCATGTGCTAAATGACTATTTTAATATGTAAGCCTGTTTACCTGCTCAGACTCCCACGGCTGCATTCACCATTGGTATAAGCATCGACTCCAGTGGAGTTACACCCACTTGTGCCAGCAGTGAATTTGGCCTAGAGGCCCTATTCCAGTGCCATCAAAACACTGATACCGAAGCCAAGCTTTTATGGATTACATTTTTTAAAAATATCACCTGAGAGTATTATTTTTGTTTTCTAAAGGTGCTGCAGTTTACTCTGGAGCCTAAGTGACTTATTAGAAGTCTAATTTGAATTTTCATCTAAATCATATTGAACACGCTACCCTCTAGCATACTTTCTGTTTGATTACCTGCAAATTTCTTGCGATTCCTTCAGCATATATGACAATGAAATGGAGGAAAATCATACATTTGTATTTGAGACATGCTTAAAATTAACTTTTCTGCCCTCCCCCTCCCCCAGGTAGAAACTGTAGCTTTTTGCAGGAAACGGATGTCATCCAGAAACGGGATGAAAACTGTTACTGCTATGTGCAAAACAGAACCATGCACTTACAGTACATTTGGTCGACTCTTCAGGTAAGAGGCTGTTTTGGGGGTCATTCAGATACGTAGTACATTTCATGTGAACTTTTGCCAGCAAAGTGTATGATCAGTTAGCAAGATCAAAGCAGTATCTCTGTGTAATTAGTACTTGGAATGGTGTATAGGTAGGATCATTATAAAAATGCAGCATTGTGATCCTCCGCTTGGGATGCAGTGAGGTTTGTTGTCTCTTCATTAGAGGGATGTCAGCTAGGCTTATAGTATGATGCCACACAAACATAACTTAGTGTTGCATATTATTTTGTTGCACACCTTTTCTACTGATGGACTGCTGTTAACCTCTGCAACAAATGTTTCTGCTTATCACCAAACACCTTTATAAAACTCTTAAATTTGAGGATAAAATGCAGTTCTGTGACTCGCTCGTAGCATACGAGGCCACAGTATAGGAAACAAAGGTGTATTACATCATTGTGACTAATGAAAACAGCAGTAGCAGTGCATTTCTGTTTTTCTGAGTAACAGAGGGTCATCTTACAAGAAACGTGTTTAGAGATTAGCTCGAAACAATATAAAAATCTCTTAACAGTGGAAGCAATAATAGGTAAAGGAACAAGCTGACTGTCTGTGTGGTTCCTTTATTTTTCCTGGGAAGTATGTCTCCGGACAAGGGAAGGAAACAGTTTCACTTCATCTCTGTTGGAGGAATTTGCTCTTGGATATAAAGAAGTGGAACATCTCTTTGTCTGTTCCCAGGACTATTTTCCTCAGGAACATGCTGCAGATGTTTCTATGAATGGTAGCAGATTTAAGGTGGTGAAACTCTCCAGCAGTTGTACAAGCTTTCCTGGAGTAAACGTTTAAAAGCGGGAAGTTCAGATTTTTCCCACAACAAATTACTTGCTGACGTGTTGTCTCTTCTCCCAGTAGAAGCCTGTTTTATTACCTATTGCATCACTTTTTTGTAGATGGGTCTTTGTTGTCTAATAGGCCCTGATCAAGAGCTCACAATGAATCACAATCTTAAGGAAGATTATCCCATTTCAGAAGATCAACAAGATCTTTTACCAGTTTGGTGGGGGAGGGTGCTAGGAACTAGCAAAAAACCCCTAAATACCCAACAGGAACGGGCTTATATTTAAATTTCTAGTTATGATATCTTTCATTTTTCTTATCTCTCTTCTGTCCATAACATGAAGATTGCATTATTAACTACAAGAAAAGCAAGTCCAATTTCTTATGGTTCGGGAGGGGAATGGGGAAGCGTATGAATATCCACAAAAGAAACTGGTCAGTCAAATATTCCTGGTTTTGTTAGAAATTCATGTGTGGGCAAGTGTCACGGTAAAACCAAACCCACCGAGCTTTTGGATGGATTGAAGCCCCTCCATAGAACTTTGCTGACGTTGAGTTTCCTGAATCACCTTGTAAGGCCTAAACAATTAATCTTTGCATATTATTAATAACCAATATTAAACAACTAAGAATTGCACTAGCATTTTATTCTCGATCTCTCTATACTGATTTTCATTATCACATGTATGGCTTATATGCTATATAGTTCAGAAAAACAAAAAAAGCCAGTGATTCTGAGCTACTTCTCTGTGTATTCTGTTGTTTGTTTTCAGGTAAAAGTTAACAGCAGAGAAATGTTCAGGTTTGAGCCTATTTCAGAAAAAAGCAACTGTCGTAATTCAGAAACTGTTTTTGAGTTTGCTGCATGTGCTGTTCAAATCTTCTGGAAACCAGAGACATCGACAGAAACTTTCATAAGCATAAAACAATATGGAGAGGATATTTGTTTCAAAATACAGCCCTTCAAAACCGAACCATACACTGTGAGTGTGGAACGAGAAAGTAAGTAAAAAGTTTTCAGTTTAGACTACAGATAAATTGGTATTGCCAGTGTTACTGAATGTACCATGTCTTCTGTAAGAAGCTTGGGACTTTTCTGTTGATATTTTATGCAATCAACATTTCAGATTGAATTAGTCTAAAGTCCATTTCTATTTTTTTCCCCTTTTTTTAGTGCTAGATGGAAAACTCTTGTTTTTGTTTGTAGCTGGAATTTTTCTGTTCCATTTTGCAAACAGCCTGAGCAGGTGAGTACTAGCTGCTGGTTTTTTACTTTCTTTCCCAAAGCCTGTGCATCTTTGGTCTGTTTTCTGAGCTAAAGAGGCAGTTCTTTGGGAAAGTGAAATAAGGAAACTGAACATATATTTAAAACTTCTTCATACCATTTGTGTTTGGACAGATTGTGACAAATCTTGGAGTGCTGCATTCTGTTAATCACTTAGCTGTGGTAGGGTTCTTGTATCCAAGCTTCCCGCACTGGGCAACACTAAGACAATCCTCAGCGAGCAAATGTGTGGATTCAGAAAAATTCTCTCTCCCTTTTGTAGACCAGTGAGGTTAGCTGAATGCTAAATAATGCTGCACATATTATAAATGATGCCTTCCTGCAGCAAGAAATGCTTAGGATAAAGTCATCTGGGGCCTCATCCGCCTCCACCTTTGTGCCAACCTTTCCCCATTGTTCTTTTGGTGCACGTTTTGCATAGCATGTAAGGAAGGATACTTACTGTAATAGCAACACGTGTCCCAGGACTTCAAAGCAAAATGAGTCACAAATTAATTTTCAGGAGGCACCTCTAAAGCAAGCAGAGCAGCAATAGGTTTTATAGAGTTAACTCTGAATTAAAAAGTCAGACTTTATAAATGCATAAGCTTAGGAAAAAGAACAACTTGTGGGTTTGTGGAGGTTTTTTTACATTTTAAATTAAAAAAATAAAACTTTTCTTGCGGTACAGAACCATATCGGTACATAGAAGAAAATGAAATTACTAGAACCTAGGTGGTCAATGAAATCAGAAATAGTGTGAGCTTTAAAAAAACCAACACAATCTCCTAGCCTGTAACAACTCCAGTGACCTTAAGTATCTGTTGGGAATTTTTCCTTACACGGATTTAATATCTAAACTGGGCCTGTTAACCATGTAACTACAACTCTAACTTACAGCTGTGTTAAGTTCTTATTAAGATCACTGCTGTTTTTACAAATGTTGGCATCTTAACCAATTACAAATTATACTTCTCACTGTATTCTCTCTTGTTCTCTTACAGGAGTACCAAGTTCTTTTACGTTTCTGGAATAATACTGGGTGTTCTTGCTCTGCTAGTCTTTGTCCTGTTGACACTTAAAAGGTTTATTCCAAGGGTAAATCTACATTTATAAAACAAAATAATAATAATAATCAGCATCATAATATAGGAAGTGAAGAGTACAGAGCCAGATTCTGATCTTGCTCTGGTTTTGTGGCCAGGTAACTCCGCTGAAATGACTGCAGGATTGCTTGCGTCAAGTCAATATAATTAGGTCAGAATCAAGTTCTAGTTAGCTTGCTCCTGAGTTTAAAGTAAACAGGAGATTGTTGATGTACAATAAGAGTTTATTCTGAAACATAAATTATTTTTACTGGACTGGAGCTAAGCTTACCTTTGAATCTATGAATCAATCTAAATCAAAATGTAGTTTTAGGGGCAACTGGGACAGATTCTCTTCCGTTCACCAGAGACAATTCATTGCAAGGCAGATGTGAATTTTTCCTTTACTTTTACAAAGCCCGTGCATTCCCACAATATTGCTGAGATATGTTAATTGGAAATACACTGCAGTAGGCTTATACCGTGACACTGGGACATGATACACAAATACAGAGATGAGGTTGCTCCACTTAGAATTGATACTGTTTAGTTGTAGCATGCAGAGCACTGTACAGTGGAAGTCTAACACAGATCATAAGCAGGGTAGGTCTACCAAATATCACATTTGGTTTTGCCTGAGAGTTGCCTTGCACACAATGGTCCTGATTCTGACTTGAAATTTTTTATTTTTTAATTTTTTAAAAAATTTTTTTAATTTCCAGCACAGTACCTTCTGGATCTTAATGAGTGGCTGCTGGATGTCCTCCCTTTATTTTATTTACTGCTTCAAAGAGAACATGCAGTGGTTGTGGTCTGAACACAGAAACTACGTGTTGGGTAAGAAAATTATCAAAAAATGCACTGCAGATTTTGGATTAATTTAGTGGTTAGATGAATACCTGCCCATAAAAAAAAAAAAAAATCAAGTGACTCATTTATGGAGTACTTTTTTCTCCTAAGCCATAGTGGTGGTCTTGGTAGTGTTAGGTTTACCGTTGGACTTGATGATCTTAAAGGTCTTTTCCAACCTATACGATTCTGTGATAGATCCTGGAATATTCCAAAGGTTCCTAATCCACTCAAATGAGGATTTACTCACATTGTCTCATTAAATAAGGAGTTTGATATAGTGGGCCAGTAGCAGCTTTAAGAGCAGATTTTGCCTGTATTATTTGTTCATTGATTTGCCATTACGTACTTGCCCTGTAAGAGCAAAAGGGCAGCTATGCTGGTTTGTATTTTGCTGGATCTGGGAACTGGATGCATAAGTTGCTAACTGGACGCGGCTGCAGGGCCCGACAGATCTATTGATGTGGTACCTGCCTCGACATTCTTGCATGGAGAGAATTCATGTGCAGCTCATAGTGTTAGTTAAAGGCTGTTCACCTCGTGAACTCTCTGCACGCTTTTGAAATATGAAGTGCATACAACATAATGCAGGTACCTGTAAGACAACACAAGAAACAGCAGGCTATACTTCACAGAAGTTGCAAGCTTTGTGAACCAAACTAATGACGTTTATATGGCTAGTTTGCATCTTTTTCTCCATGTCCTTCTTTTCTGTTTCTACAGGGTATTTTCTGGCTGTTGGAATTATCAGCTTTGCCACTTGCTATCAGCACGGACCGCTTACCTCTGAACGGAGCATAACCTTGTTCACGTGGACGCTACAATTAACAGCCTTTGTCTTGATTTATTGTGGTGTCACTGTACCTCAAGTTGCGTATGCAGTAATAGCAGTCAGCCTCTGTTCAAAAGGCCTGTGTTACCCCCTTGGTGCTGCTTGTCACATAGGCAGGTTTGTATGTATTTGTGCATGTCCAAGTCCCTGTATCACCAGGAAATACTGGAGGCTGATAATGAAAAAACCCTTACACTTCAATAATGATTTACGAATTTCTAATACGAGTTTGTATTTTTACCAGATGTAAAGCTGCAACAGAAAAGGTTTAAGTCCCCAAGACACGGGAATTTAATTATTTCCCATTTGGCAGTTTTAAGCATGAGTTTTGTTCTATGGAGAATGGAGAAATGTGACTGTGCTCTTAAGTACAAATGTAGCACCTTCTAGTCTGCAGCATATGGTAACCAAAACATTTCTGTTTGGTTGATTGATTAGACTGCAGCAATACTGCCTTGGTTTCATCTGTAGTGAGAGAATCTGCAGGTAACTTGTACTGAATCTTACAGGATAAAACAGTGTACTATCACCTAGGAAGCAGATGTTAAAAAGTGATAGTCCTTGTACGTTAGCGTAGAGTTCAGAGACTAAAAACCTGTGTCCACAAAAATTTTTTGATTGTTTCCATTGATTTTAGTTTTCCAGGGTTATTATCCTAGAAGTACATGTCTATCTCTTAATTCATGGAAACAATCTGTTATCACTGTGGAGACATTCCCCTGTATTCCCAGAGCCCCATTTATATTGTGGCAGTTGGAATGGGAACTGCTTGCAATATGTAGACCTTAGTTTGCTGAGTATTTTCATTAGCGATATGGGGACGTGTTTGCTCATCCTTGAATTTGAAGCATGTTTTGTCACAAATACAACACTTAAATGAAGACTCTAAAAAGTCCTGCCAATTTACATCTGTTTTTTACCTTCAGTGATTGCATCCAGATTAAGAGACTTTAATGCAGACTGTTCCTTAGCCGTGGCCTTCTGCTGAACTGCAGAGAACCAGGAAGACGCAAAGGCTAGAACTGGCATAACCGAAAGAATAAAAAACAAATAATTTCTTTTTTTAGTCTTCTACACATCGTTTAGTTTTGAAGAACATACTGCTTTGCTCTGGTGCTCTTTTTAGATGTTGAAGTATGGACTGGGTTGAAGCTTTTTTATTTTAGGTAGAATTTATCATTTGTTGAAGACTGATTTTTGCCTGCAGCTGAGAAGCACCAACTGTTTCAAAACATATAGGATCAGTACTTACCTGATGTAAGCTGGTTCAGCTCACTCTGAAATCAGTAAGATTTGGCTACGAGTTCACAAAAGTCAGAACATACCTGTTTTCCCCTGAAACACTGTAGTTTGTTCTCCACATGGACCTCTCTTTGTTTTTCATGAACTGATGCCTCTATAGAGCCAAAAAGCACTGAAATACAGCTCTACAAAGTTCTTCTAGGAGAATAAGGGTTTTTTCTTCTGTTTCAAAACACTAAGCAGTAGTACCAAACTGTCAGGCTGTGATGCCAGATACACAGTCCAGAGCAGCAGATACATCAAAATACCTAAGAATCTTGCATTATTTGTTGTTAAGATCTGATCCCCCTGAACCAGCACAACCTTTACCATTTGACCCGAATAAGGGCTACAGTTTATTCTTGCTTTACAGGGAAATAAGGAGGAAAGTGAATGCTGCTGGTTGGAGCAGGTGTTTTTATACAGAGCGGAAAGTTTTATGGGCATCCAGCCCTTGCTTATCTTAACTCATCACAACATTTAAATTGAAAGCAGTCGACAGAAGGGAACAGAACATGGCACACTTTCTAATTGATACCTAATTATATTATACATTGCTACGCAGCAGCTAAAAAAACATCAGATTGTAAACATTTTGGCCTCAGACTACTCAGTTTTGTAATTTAAAGCAAGATTTAAGAGAAGCGATCTAGTAAACAACATGAACAACTCATAACAGACTTAAGGCATTGCTTATCTTCGAAGTTACATATGCAGACTGGGTTTTGATTCAGCCCATGTCTCTGCACAGACACATTTTGCATATTGCACCTAAAAATGGCTGAGCAAGCAGCCATCTATTTAATTCTATGAGATTTTAGTCCGTGCATACACAATAAGGACCTGATCCAAAGCTCATTTGAAGCTCATTAGATGTCACTCTCTGGAATTCTACAACTTTGGTTAAGACCTAGGGTAAACAGGCTAGCAAACATTAGACACCTTGTCCTGAAATTTTAATGCAAGAATGCAGCTCGTCATCTGGAAAGGATAAAAGTGATTAATGTATGTTAATAGCAGGTAGTAGAGAAAAAGGACGATGATAATTATGTGCCAGAAGGCTTTAGAAATACTAATTGTTTTCATGTCATTCTAGAAAAATGAAGAACCACTTTAAATCAAAAAAGTTAGTGTTTAAATGCCTTACTGAAGAGGAGTATCGAGAACAAGGTGAAACAGAAACTATCAGAGCTCTGGAGGAGCTACGCTCATTTTGCAGGCACCCTGACTTCCCATCGTGGTTAGCTGTATCCAAACTCCAGTCCCCACACAGGTAAGAAAATCTGGCCTCTCTCAAACGGGAGACGCATTGCACAGGTACTGTTACACAGCAGACCCCAGTGCTACTTCAGACGCATTTATCTTGCATGTGGTCAGACCTAAAGGTAGCTGTATGTACTTGAGTAATTCCACTAAAGATCACAGCCACACCTCTCAAGGAGATTACTTGCTGGTGGTATTAAACCCCCTGTTTGTTCCTCTCTGACCATAGGTTACTCCGAGAGTTTGCAGATGTTCACAGCTAATTCATGGTAATGGCAGCTTTCACTAAAACGTACAGGCTTCCTACAGTGCCTCTGCAAGCTCCTACACAGTGACTCAGGTGGCTCTCTAACCAGTGAAATGCCCCTTTCTTAGAACACTACATTTTTGCACTGTGTAAAATTGGGGCAGGATGAAGATACATGCTCAAATATTACCTGCATTAAGCTCTCCAACTGCAAGCCTGTACAGCCAAGAAATCCTATTACTTGAAGTCATCAACCAATACCTAAGACTAAGAAATAGGGGGGGGGGGAATCAGTGCCTGCACCTAAGTAGTATAACAGGTAGAAGAGCTACTCCAGATACAGCTTAAGAGAAAAACTTAAGACAAATATGGATTAGGAAGGGAAGGGTCAGATAAATAAAGCCAGAAAATATTGCAGAATATAAAATTAATCATAATAGTGTATTTCTGTTGAAGCTGAAGCTTCAAGATATCGGAAGCAGAGTTTCACATATTACTCAGCCACAAAGACTTGGCCCTTGCCACAGAACCAAGTATCACAATTTCAAAGGAGCCCCAGTCAGCTTGGAATTTAATCAATAAAAAGTTAAAACTACTTTCAGAACCTTCATCTTCCTTGGATGGGCACACAGACAGCTTCTATGCCAGGTTTTATAGATTTACTGTTAAACTATCTTATTTTCTAAGATACTTGCATTCTGTAGCATGATTGAAAGATACTAAAAGTGAAAACTCACTGCAGTATTGCAAAACAAAATACTGCCAAATGCACAAAACAAACAATTGACACATGTATTTTCTAGCCATCATTTAGTTAATATAGTTCTTATAAACTGTTCACTATAAAAATACAAAAATAAAAAGGAGAACCAACAGAAGTCTGATTTAAAGTTGAGTACCCCTTCAAGCTTCCATTAGGCATCAGAAGATAGTTCAACACAAGGCAAACCTGTAAAACACAGCCAGTCCAACTCTGTTCCCCATTTAGACAGCGCTTCCAAGAAGAGCGAGGTGACAACATTCATCTCACAGAAATGTTAAGTCTAAAATGTAAATTATTGATCAGTTTACCAGAACTCCAGAATGTAGCTGCATTTCCTTTTTCTTACATTTCTCTGATGCTGTCGACACTTACCCAGGTGTCAGAACTGCCGTCTGTCTCCATACGCTTGCCAGAAGCCTCCAGCTCCATTCTATCTCTTCAATGCAGTTGTCCACTGAAAGTAAGATTTGTGGCGAATTGAAATGTAGGGACAGTGCTAAGTTCATGCTTTGTTCTGCCAGACCTCCAGTTTGGCATTTACTTGGAGCAGCTGCAGAATTCCCAGTCTGCAGTTCCAAGTTCACCAAAAGCAGGAATTCTGTGGCAAGACTTGAGCTCAGCTTGCCCAGAGTGTGCACGCAGCACCAGAGGCAAGGTGATAGCACAGCAATGCAGGAATGCGAAGTTCTCACCATTTTTCCTTTCATTAGCAATGTCAACTTACCTGCATTCTTACAGCCTTTGTCTCTAATATGCTACAGCTTTAATTTATTTTTAGAAGCTAAAGTACCATCTATCCAACTGTACAAACGCTTACTCTGGATTACCCCACGAATACTGACAAGATGTGAAAACGAAGTTAGATCTTCTTGCTTAGTCACAAGACCTTGCAGATGGCCTCCAGAAGAGCAAAAGTTACTTATATAGGAAAGACGACTGAAAAGAAGATGAGGCAGGAAAACGAATCTTCAAGGTTGTTGCCGTCCGTTGCGATTTACTCTGTTGTTCAGGACCCCCTAGCTCATGCTGCAACTTCCCCTCATCTGCACTGCCTGTGGGCGTGTCCTTACAACATCCCTGCTTAATTGGCAGCATCCCCTGCATTTACAGTATTTTTTTTCATTTCTCAGCTGATCACTTCTCCCTTTAAAAATTTGGCAGGTTTGCAGGTTTTGTTCTGGGATCTCCCCATGTCTCACCTGCAGAAACAAAGGCACATGATGAGGAATATGGCATTGGGAGCTTCTTCCTGGAAGAGCAGCTCTTCGAGACAAGGGCAGAATCTGAGCAGGATGATCCAGCCAATTCCATCCATGAAGGAGATAAGGAGGATGAAGATGAAACACATAAACAAATTTCATTTCCATATGCTACTGAGTTGCTCTGAGCTTTGGGAAATGACCAAAAAAAGGAGAGAGGGAAAACACATTCATCCTAGAAAGGAAGGATACAGACTGAGAACTCATGGTTGGTGATTTCTTGTGGTTGCTGGTGGACAAACAAGGATTTTTGAAAAAAACTGTTCCCTGTATCACTGATGTTGCCTGATTAGAGCAACAGAAGGAAACCATAGGGGCTGTTCAAGTGAAGAGGATTCTCATGCTATTAGTACTTTAACTGGGGAGGTAAACATTGCTTATTTCCAAAGCAAGTACTGGCAGCAGCCTGTCCCACCAGGATGCCTTGTTTTTCCAAGGATACTACCTCTAGAGAACAGAGAATCTGTTTTGGCCCTTTTCACTGGCAAGTCCTCTGAGCTGAGCACTAGAAGGAGGAGAAGCCATTATTAATAATGTACTTTTACTAAGTACCCTATGTGTCAAAAATTTTAATAATGCTGTTAGTGTGCTGATAGACCTTTTATTGTTTGTGAGACTTTTCAGTGCTAAAGATCAATAGAGAGTTAACACAGTTGAACGAGGTTTGTTTGCTCTTCTGGCTAGGCTTGCTGTCTGTTAGCTTCGTTTTGCCTCTCCACATTTCTTTTAAGCGCCTCTTACTCTTCAGAACCCTGCATGACTTTTCACCCTCTGCTTGTATTGTTCTGTTCTTGGTGTCTGCTCTAGTTATACTGCACTTTGTTCTTTCCACGTCTTTGTTTCTTCATATACTCTTCCTCCCTCTTTTACAGGTCCCTCTCTACTGAACCTTTCCTCAGTCCTCTGCTTCTCTACCTCTGACAACTGCAGGTGATTTAGGAGAGGATTTCCATCCCCAAATGTATTTTTACTATTGCTTTCAGTTTCACTGTCACTTTACCTCAGATGGGTACTGCCCTCCATTCCAGGCCTCTCAACAGCCCAGAAAAGGCAACAAAGGCTGAGGCTGTTTCAGCTGCTTGGAGGAACTGCTGTCAGCAGAGCCGGAGTGATGCTGTAACCATGTAATTGGGAATACAGATAACCCACATACAGCTCCACTGTCCTCAGAGTACTCAGTAGTTCGCTCATTCAATAAAAAGTGGAAAGTAATTCCTGGCAAAACAAGGAGGGAGGGATACCTGGCTCCTACCTCCCCTTCTTCGGTCCTCTCTGGGACTTAGCATAGGAGGTGTGTGGGGAGGAAAAGAAAAGAACAGGGAGAGAAATTTAGACAGATGTCTTTCAGCTTATGTATTATACAATCCTAGGCTAGGGAGTAGATCATGTCCCCTCAGTTCATCCACCTGCAGAGGTCATTTCCTTCTTTTGTTCTTTAGACTATCCCTGTATTCTTCTATCCTCACCTTCCTGTGTGCCTTTACTGTCTCCAAACTGCAGAAAACAAAAGACCGTTAATTCTGTCACTGTCTGATCTTACAAACCCACGTAGTGGGAAGCAGTTAGCTCTCCAGAAGGGCATTTCAGACCAGGATACATTTTTTTTAAAGGGGTATCTTTTCTTTGTAACATGCCCAGTGATGCAGCATGACTTCAGCAGTGCATGCACTATCGTGGTTTCTCATTGTCCATCACTGGACAAGGGCAAAAATCTGTTACCTCCAACAGTGCTAAGAAGTGCTGCCGTACCATATTCCAAGAGCTCCTCTGTATAAAACAGGACTCAAGAGTTGATGCTTGAAAGCCTTGTTTACATGGTCCTTCCTCCTTTATATTGCTTCAACTTTGCTTCATTTTAAAAGGAACTCTTCCATTTTACAGTAAAGAGACACTTAACACCCTTTTGTGCCATAAATTTATAAATACATATGCAGAATCTACAGCACGTTTAGCAGAGAGAAGTCCTGTCAAGCAGGCGATCCCAAATACACTCACTGGTAAGTCCACAACATTCAAGAATAGAACAAGTTCAGGAAGGCCACTAGCAGCAAGAGTCACCTCTAAGAGAGGCTGCTACTACCAATTCACAGTTAAATTGCCACCCACGCTCTGGAAGTCAGGCTTGGCTTGGGGGGTTCTGTCACGAGCAAGAAGCTGGAAGCATTAGCTGTTGTGGAAACGGAGGAAAGCCTCATTATCTTTGATGGTTTGGGAGAAGGATGGAAACCCCTCTGAACAATTATCTTAGTAGACTAAAGATATATTTTACCTTTGCCTGTGTTGCCATCATGAAAATGAAGTACTCAAAATTACTACAGATTAGTCAAAAAAAGGATACATTTAAGACATCTCTTCAAGTTTTTTTGCATGTTTTAAAGCACACAATTTTTTTTCAGTGTACTTTGTAGCTAGCTAAGAACTCCCATCCATGTGGTTTGAGGCCAAGGAGGAAAATCAGATTTATCCTAGCTTAAACCCACAGTTTCTCTGGATTTCCTCTCTTTACTGAGGTAGTGATGATTATCCTTCTGTAAGTACGTAATATACATTTATATACAATAGCCCAGATAATAAGATAATATTTTACCTATGCAACATGTTAAATGGAAAAGCCCCCCCAAAAATAGGCAATTACATTTTTTAGACACTGTCCCTTTTTCTGAATTGTTTAGAACAGTACCAGGGACACCTACTCCCACAAGGGAAAAAAAACCCAATCAACCTACATTTTACGTAGTTAAGAAGGCCATCATTTGCCAGGGATGGGTAAATATTATCCAGAGTAGAGCAGGCAACTAGTAAGTACATCCAAGACAGCAACCTATGAGAAAGATGACGACTACTTTAGTGGATAGCTGATACTGACCTTAAAAATCCCCCCAAGCCTGTTCTAATATGGGAAGCATTTGACAAAACCCACCAAAACTGACTGCTGTTATTTGAGCCCTTTGCCAACAGTGCGTTTACTTGCACAGTGCTCCTGTGAGATATGGAGATTACATAGGTTTACTGAAACAACTGTTAAGTACTGTCCAGTGTTCAGCCAGAAAATCTGGGAACAGAATCTAGATGTTAATCCACTGCCTTAACTGTTACAAAAGCCTTTCTTCCTTAAAGAAGGACAAGTTACATTTATCTTCTGTTTCATGGTGTTAAAAAAGAAGTTAGAATTTCATATTTATTTTGTATTCACGGTACAGCATACTCGATATGCTATCTTGTACTTTCAAGATTTTTTTTTAAATAAAAGTATTTTTCAATTATGTGGTTCTCCTCCCTCATGCATTTACTCTTTTCAGAGCAGCAGGACATATGACAAGGAGGAGCCAAGCAAATTGGGTGTGTTTATGTCCCGAGGTTTTCTCCCTTGTTGCAGACTTAAGAAATGGTAACTGCATTAGCTGTGGTTGCTCCAAACAGAGTGTCCCCTCTACCTCCAATGCATCTCCCTGAAGGAACTTGCCATTCCCATTCTCCACTCATGACAGATCCAAACCACCACAAAGCCAAATTCCTAAGGTGACAAGTGAGGTCTGGCAGTTACGCACATGCAAACAACAAAACAAAACCAAGATCTCTCCCTGTCATCACTTTTGTATGCATACAAATTAAGCATTTGAAATAGTAAAAATTTTAACTGTCCTACACCTAAGATGCAAATAAATTCCAGACAAATGTGCTAGTGTATAGGGCAGGTGCAATAGTGCAAATATAATCAGAAATAGAAATTGGAAGTATTTCCATACAAGCTGACATGACCAGCACGTTAGCAGCCTCTATCTCAAAATTGCTAGGTGACAAACGTAATCCAGTTTTGACCTTCACTCATGATGTCCTGCACAGTTCCATATCAACCTGTTTATGATGCACATTGGTGTGCATTCCTTACATCGTCCTCGCCCCACACAATGAAATTTGTACCTACAGTCCGATTTTATCATGAAACAGATTTTAATGCTGCACAAGAGTAGTTCCCAGGCTCTAGGTTCACTATCCTCCAGGCAGTGAACCTAGCAAAAGGTAATTACCATCAAATTATTTTCAATTCAAGTGATTATGTTCACTGCTGGCACCGTAATATGAGCAAACGTAATAAAAGTTCAGATTGATGCTATTAAATACATTATGGATATTTTATATTTCTTACCACAGTTTTTACAGTTTCACAAATATCAAAACCCAGGTGTACATGTCCATTTTGCAACATAGAATGACTATACAATTCCAAAAAGAGCAGGCATTTCAAATACACAATTCTGAAGTGTAAACACAGTGTACAAGCTCTTCACCTCACAATCCAGGTGCTATGCAGTAGCAGCTGAGGTAACACTGTACAGCGTGAACTCAACATATGGTTGGTTTGCCTCAAGATGATTTTTAGCATCCTTCTGTCCTGTCACCTGTTCAGTCTTTAGTTCTCCCCCAAGTTATACAAACATACAATAAAAACATTTCTGATTTTAAAGGACACTTAGACAAGTCATGAGGATTTACGTGAGTACAGTACATTTAAGTTCAAGTGCAAAAAAAGTAACTAGTGGCTAGTCATCAATGTTTCTTTTTATTGTTGATGGTGTTGGTCCCAGGCACCACCAGAACATGGGTTATTCTACAAGCACAGCTAAAGCACAGCTACGGGACACCCCTTCAGTCAAGCTAACTGGATGTCAAAGTGGGTAAAACTGCGCACCCCCTTTCCTGCTTAGCTGCTGCCATCTTCCTCTCCCCTAACCCTCTCCTCCTGTTAATCTTGCCTCTGGATCACTGCACAGTCCCACAGCACGCACCTTCCCCATGGAAGGCCTGACACATCGCGTACATCTGATTTCCAGGAGGGCTAAGCAATACTCGCTCAGTCCCGTAGAAGCTGAGTGCTCAGAATCTCCCAGGAACAAGCTGTTAATATAAACAAATGGGCCAAAACACTATCCTAACTAACCCCCCCAGGCTCCTCCTTGAGCCCAAGGCTTTCCCTCCAGCAGCAATTTTCACTATGCACCAGCAAGTGAGCTGGCTGCAGTTAATATTGAAAAGCGTAACAAAGCATAATCCAAAGCCTTCCAGTGTCTTGACATTGGGCAAAGTAATTTCCTAACCATACTGCAATTTAGTTACGTTTGCTTCCTCCTGAGAATCTCTCACTCTACTTGATTTCTGCATCAACCACTTTGCCCCTATAATCCTAATCATTAAGATTTTTAGGTGATTCCTCCCTACCACCCCCCACCTTCCCTAGGCACTTAAAGCTTACTGTTTTCTTAATAAATAACCACAGTAACTACACTGCATTAAATAAACCATTGTATAGATGATGAAATAAAAAAACCAAAAAGACAGCGTGTCCATTGAAAACCTTGATCAATCTCAGGCTGTGCAATCTTGATCAAAGATTCTTGTCTCAGTACAACATCAAACCTAAAATTACCCGAACGCACACAACCTATGCCCAACTGAAGGGCTGCAAGCGCGGAGGTTAACTTCTTCAGAAGCCTTCCTCCAGCTTTTTTGTTTCACTAAAATGCCAGTTCAAAATCTTTGCTTTGCAGAACTAAACCTTTATCTCAAACAAGATAACATTAGCTTCAAAAACATATTCTTTGAATATGTGTGTGTTTTACTTAATCCATCACCATAATATGAAGATACGCTTGCTAAAGCTACTCTGTTTCTGAGAAATCTTTACAGAGACAGTTTCATGCTGTTCCTATATTTATTGGATCTGATATTTCTAATAGACTATGCAGGGAAACTCAGTTTCTCTCCTAAAAAGTCTTTTCATTTTGTCTTGTGAACAAATTCAAATAAGAAAATTATCCAATCAAGTCAGACACTCCATACCTCAACAAGTGAAGAGTGAACTCCCTTTTTCTACAGATTGCAAAGAAATCTCGTAGCACTTGACTCAGCTTTAGCAAAGCAGCCAAGAATTCTTCCTACCGTTAGATCCGGCCACATCACTTCCCTCAAGAATTCCGAACTTTTGGCTTCCCTGCTCATGTTGCTTTGTGTAGTCGTATGAATATTCTTTATATAGTTGAAAGCTTGCACTGCATCACATTATGATTGTTAAGATGAAGGAAGTCCTACTTTTGAGCTCCTACTCCAGCATTTCCCAGGTATGAAGCAGAATTCCATGCACTGGATTTGATAAGATGAGCGCATCTCAGGGCCCTGCGGTAGCAGGCTGAGCATCATGATCCGACACAACGCGGTCGCCATCTACTTGGGAATCTGATGTTGCTGTAGGTGGTGGTGCTGAACAATTTCTGGACTGCCCAGAATCTGTCGGATTTTGGGGTTCTCTTGCTGAGCTGGCTGATGAAGCACTGCAATTCTCATTGATTTTCTAAAGAGAGGGGAAAGGATTGCATGCAAAAAGTAAGTATAAACTCTCATGGCACTATCCCCAGTGGTATACCCCCCGATGCATTCAGGCACTTCTGGAAATTCACAAAGCGCTTACTTTGAATGCCCGCAACATAACAAATCAAACTTAAAGAAGCAAAGCAAAAGTAGTACATTTAAATCCAGATGACACTAATAGCAAGCAGACAGTAGCTTACCTTCCATCTCTTTTCCTAACTGCACTTTCCCAAGAAGCATGCAAAAAATAAACTTGTTGTGTTTCAAGGGAAAAAAAAAACAATTAACTGGACTTCAAAGTGTTCAGACAAGATCATTATTTTGACCAAACAATTCTGTAAAATTTTTTCATGCTCCTTAAATATAGCTTTCCTCAATAGTTCCCTCCCTCCCCAAGATACTGTTCCGATAACAAGAACTACTTTTATATCAGGACTGTATTTTTACAGGAAGGAAAGAATAATGAAGAGATCATGTGCCACAGAGATGCCAATAGGCACGAAAGCCTTTCTGGCCTCTTCACAATTCTCAGTGAAGCAGCTGGGTGGCATCCAGCAGTTGGACAAGTCCCTCGCAGACACCACACAACTGCAAAACATTCTTTTCTTGCCATGTTCATTGCGTAAGTTCTGTGCAACTGCTTTTCTCTGACTTCTCTTTTTAAAAGGGGACAGCTTATACTAACCGAGACCCTGAGGACATTTACCAATGGGAAACAGAGCAGTTTTTCTGGACAAATGACTTTGATGTCAGAGACCCAGTGATATCTTCAGTGTCACTATAAAAAACACATTCTTTGACTCAGGGAAGTTCAAAAACAAGCAAAAAAACCCCAACCAACCTAAAGCAGACATGCCTGTAAATATATTTTCAAGAATAAAGACAAATGAGAAAGGCAGGAGATCACTGACCAGGTGAAATTCCTACACACTCTGCTCTGCTGATTCACGCTCATATCCCAAATTACCCATTTCTAAAGACAGCAGCTGTGGAAAAAGCATTTCTGTGTTTACGCCTACCGGGTGCATAAGAAGGAACCTCACCCACTCCTTCCAGACAGGTAAACACAGTGGTTTTAACATTAACCATGCTGTTCTAAAACTCGCATTGACAGCATTTCCCTACTTTGCTTAAGCAGTATGCTTCAGCTCCATTCTGAAAGGCATGTCCAAAGCATTACATGATAGTTCAAGATCCAAGTCCATTCAATCATTGATGAAGCTAAAGGTATTAAAAGGTATTTTGAGAGGAGACTGGACAGAAGGGAAATGGTGTAAAGTAAGCACCAGCAATCAGACATTTTAAGTCACGGAATGGCTCTCATGTGGTGTAACTCTAGATTAAAAAAGAGATTAACTTTATTTGAACAGAAGGCTCTGTATCCCATCAGTAGTTGTCTGGAACACCTATTTCTGCAACAACGTAGACATTTGACAGCATCACCAAGGAAGCAAAACTAAATAAAAGTAATTGTACACTCTGTTAAGCAGCTGTGCATCTTCATGTTCAATTAACACCTTGTAAATTTTGCAAAATGCATAACCCACAGATTCCAACTAACATGAAAACAAATGTAAACTTAAAGGGAATTCAAGTATATCCAAGCCTGTAAACCAGAGTCTCTTTCTATGTCTCTCCCTCTCCTCCCATCTTCAGGAAGATAATACTTGCAAAAATAGTTATGCCTGCTGTACTATACATAGAAAACAACTCTATTTCACACAGTATTTCAACTACTGTTTCACAACTCCAAATTTATTACAAGCTGACAAAGAATACCTGCCAGGTACTAACAGATTTGCACAGCTCTAAAGGTTTTCAAGCATCCAACAAATACCTAAGAACTTCCTTTACATTAGAAGATTACCTGCAAAGGCTGATTCTCGGGAGTTGGATGGGTTTTGGATAGTTTAACCATCTCTTTTATCTGGCAGACAGCATAAGCTAAGGTGACCCAAGGAGAAGAGCTGATGCCCCAGGCAGGCTTGTTCACATCCTCTTGCTCTTCTTGGTGTTTTGTTTTCTTTAGAGGGAGTCTGGGCTCAGTCCGAGGCATGATATCTTCCGATTGCTGTTGTACAAGGTCAATAGTTGCTATGGGAACAGGACTGGAAGGCACTGGGATCCTTTCCGCCAGCATTGTCCTTTCTGAAGTTTAAAACAAAATCATCACTGGCAAAAGCTTAAAAAAATGTGAAGCAGACAACGAACACTAAGTGTTTCTTGCTTTCATAATATGGTTATCACTGTACTGAAAGCAGAACACTGGCACAAACAGCCAGGAGCGAGGCACGCCGCAATCTAGTTAGGGAAACATGATGTGGATGTTGTCCTTACAAGCAAGGCTGTTCTGCAACTGCAGTGAGGTATTTTAGATGGCTGCATAAACAGGAGGGGCTAATGAGTATGAAGCAGTCCATTTGTTCCCAGCTAGCTATTAGAATGTTACATGGAAATTTGAGTAATTTTCATGTTACATGCAAATTGAAAATAAGTCTTTTAGACCTGTAGCAAGCTTATTTCTCTGCATAAAGCCTGCATCTTACAACTCACTCGTACTCATAACTAAACACCGGCTTCAAACAGGAACCATTCGGTGAAGTCCCATGGCCTACATCATCAGAACAGCCATTTCCGATCTTAAAGTTTCTAAACCTACTGATTTGACTTCAAGAAGTTGTTCTCCATCTGCACCACTTTTTTATTTAAGAAACAAACCACCCCACCATAGTTACTGAGATGAAGTTATGCAGTTAGTGAGAAAAGAGCAAGGTTAGTGACACACTGGAGGAGACAAAATATCTGTCACAAAGTTTCGGGTAAAGGAAGAAATCCTCCCAACAGATCTTTACATTTAAGGTCTTCCGATAATCTGAAAGAGTTTTCACAACTGTCTTGAAATGTCACCTATAAAATGACTGTCACAACCCAACACAATGTGACTTACAATCTTGAAGAGCCAGAGTATTTATATACCAAAAGTAATTAAAGAGATTGTTAGAAACTGCTGGATATTTTAAGCAATAGCTGTGTTCTCTTCAAGTCTGTAAAGAACACATTCTGTAAATTTTGAGAGTTGATAGGAAATTGAAACAGCAAATATCCTTTTCACCTTTCCATTTTTTGCCATTATCATTTGAACTGAGATGAAGAAAATTCTAGCAAAATAAATATTTGAACACTTAGTACAGGCAACTTGATAACTAGTCAAGGACAATTTATTTAACATTCCAGCTAAAGAAAACTAACTTTCATTTCACACTCAAAGCTCATATTGGAAAGTAACATTTGGGTAAAAAGCAGATCAAAAATTCATGACTTCTCAGAATTTGCCACAGTTTTATTGTCTTTGTAAGAATCAGATTTATGCTAAATCCTTAACTTTGCACTAAGTATTTCATTTCTGGTTAGCCTTTGTATTAATAAAGGCAGAGATTAAAAAGTTCACGTTCCACCTGAAGGGAGATTTCTCGAGTGCCAAAACAGAACTGAGGCAGTTATAAAAGTTTCTGTCCTCTGAAGCCATCTCTACAATTTCTGGCAGAGGTGGCTTGGACTGGTAGAGTATGAGAGCATGCAGTGGTCAAGGTGACCTTATAGAACTGATGCAGCTGAAATGACTCACTACAGCTGTTAAGACTAACCTAAGGGATTCCCAGAACTGAGAGGACATACAGGTAGTAAAATATGTTATGCTTTCCTCCTATCGACCTCCAAGAACTCAATGCTGCCCTTCTTAACAGCAGCAGCACACCACTTCAATTGCAATCATTGCTCAGGAAAAAACTTCTCACTTGAAAACAAAGTGTTTTGTCAAAATCTGAGTAGAGACACCAAACATACAAAATTAAAGCTGCAGGGAGCAGCTTCAGAGATACCTTTTTTAACTAGATCTAATTTTGTAGTATCTCAGTGACATGAATATTTACCTTCTTCTTCATCAGGAACCAACAGCCACTGGATCAGTGCAAATAGAAGAAGAATCACTAAACAAGCCATTCCTATTCCTCTGAATGTGGCAGCAGGACCTGTAATGAGATTTTTTTTTTTAATTGAGAATCTACTTCTCAATTAAAGATGAGTCAGCAATATGCGCTCCTTGGGTATGTATTGTCCCATGTAGACTCTTACTAGCTTGTTTTATTAGATTTTCCTCCCCCAACACTTCTACAGGCTTTGCAAAGGATTTTTAACCAAGTAACTAGATTATCATTTATTCATCGAGAGGCTGCATAGTATCAACCTATTCTCTCACAAAGGATTCATTCATCTTACTTAAGGATCAGGTTGGAGATTTGCTCACACAATACTAAAAATATCTAGGCATAACATATTTAATCAGTCTGTAACACTGACAGGACAAAGCCATAAGCAACCTGGTCTGAATTCAGTGCTAACCTTGCTTTGATCAGGGGCCTGGACTGGAGATCTCCTGAGGTCCCTCCCAGCCTGAGCAGTTCTATGATTCCATGATTTAGACAAAGTGTATTACTCTTTAAAACATAACAATATCTGAAGCATAAATAAGTTTAAAGCTGGTAGTTCAGTAAAACCAGAACTTCAATAAATAAAATAAAATTCTTCAATGCAATTTTTGCTTACCAAAGTAATTGACCAAAACCCCTCCAACCATAGCTCCGCATCCTCTGCCCAGACCCAAGTGGAGACCTTGCAGGATTCCCTGGGCTGATGTTCTCAGCTCCGGAGGCACTGCCGCGCTAAGGTACGAAATACAAGCCGCCCATATAGCTGCATGTGTGACACCTAGAGAGATGAAACATTGTGAGGAGTACAGGGTCGCAAGTGTACTAACACAACTTCAGAGCAACTGCACTTATCAGCTGGAGCACGCGTTGGAGAAAACCAACAAAATCCTTTCACTGACAAATGCCTGTGAAGTACAAACCAGCTTTTGGTAATGTGATACTGGCAACCAAGCCCCAGGGAGACATGATGCCTCCTTCTGCAGAGCCTGTCAATAGCTCTTTCTCCCTGTAAGATGACCTCGCTCCTCTTCTTAAGACGCAGTCCCTAGAAAGACTAAAGCACCTTAAAAGTCTCTCTGCCAGATTCCTCATCCCTCCAAGAGTGACCCGGGGCCTTTGAAATACGGTCCTGATTTCAAAACCTGCAGGCAATTAAAGTATTGGTGCCTCTCAGCAGTCTCCTTACTGCCACAATGCAGGCAGTCCAAAGGTCATAAAAGCCAAACAGTATCGGAGATATCCATGTCATTTCAGAGGCAAGAATTAATCCCCTCCTTGCCCTTCTCACGCCCCTTCAAAACCAACCCCGAACAAACTCTTCCTGAACTCAACACCAACACGCTCCGCGTTTAGCGCTGCACAGCCTGGACGGGAAAAGCAGGGGAGCTCCCCAGGGTAGGCCAAAGATGCCGATTGTCACGCCTGCTGCTCAGAGGCAGAGTCAGCATGCCCTTCCGCCCGCTATGACTGCATCCTGCGTAGGCGCTGCCGCACGCTGCTGCCTCGCATTTCACCCACTCCTGCTCCGGGGACCGGGCACCGCAGAGGTCCTCACTGCTACAGACAACGGCCACGGATCCAAGACAGCCCCAGCTCCCCAGCAGAGATTTTGGAAGTGTCGTTCTGGCATATGCCTTGTAGGTTCAGGGCTGTGAACATTTTTTCCTACCACAGAAGGACAGCTAAGGGGACAGTGAATGGCCATCAGCATGCAGAAGCAGGCTGCAGGTGGAGCCCTCGTCTTTGAGCACCTGCTTTTGGTGGGGTTTTGTGGAATGGGGAAGGACAGGAAAAGGCAGGGTTGTGGAGAAGTTGGAAAAACAAAACAGTTTTGTAGCTCATCACACATTAAATAAGCCTGAACTATTTTCCACCCTCAGATTGAGTGGGAATATTTTTTTTCTTATTTGAGTGGTATTAAAAATAGTCATCACAGCTTACCAATGCCTAAGCTCTACTGCCTCGGTTTTAAAAGAATGTTGGCACAACCGATGATTCAGTCAACATGTTTCTGTCCTCTACACTTGACTTATTACTGAACAGTTGGACACCCAATAATTACTTAGGCATTTAGGCTGAAGACTCATAAGAGCAAGAAAACACATGATTTTGTAACATACTCACAGAATAACTTGGATTTTGCTTAGTTGTAAAATGATAAATAGCACTGTATGGAATTGCTACAGTTCAGGTATAGACAGGTTAGATGTTCATGAGGCTGTACAGTTCATTTTTGTTCCAAACCGAAATAAAAATTTCTCAAACTTTGGGTTTGTAAAGGCCACCTTTATACATTGCAGAGCTGGTTTTGGTAACAGTATATCATCTTCTTGAAAAATAAAAGGCTTACATTAGGACGAGTGTATTTTACCTTACCATTTACAGTTTAAGGCTTTAAAACTCACAGATTTTCCATCCAAAAAGCTCAGAGTTTTAAAACTCACTGAATATCTACTTTTTTTTAATGCAGACCCACATATGCATTGAAAAGAGCAACCAAGAACTGTCCCAATAACAAAGCAAAGCTAATCTAATATAGATAATGTGTTTTTTGTTTTAGAGAGGACATCAATTAATGTAAAACATTCAGTTTTATCAGCTATTAAAGAGCAAGCCAAGTTTTAAAGCCAGGCAAATCAAAACCACATCAGAAATTCTTTGAACCATGAAGCACAATACCACTGTGTTTGTTTGAAAACAAAAGGCCATAACTTAACCAACAGGTTCTTGGATGTTTTCACCTTTACTAGGCAATCCAGACAGAACACAGTGTTCCCAGTTCCTCTGAAAACAAATCCATACCTTTAAACCAGCTTATTTCACTTGCCTTTAAAGGTACAGGCTTTTTTGGGTTTTGTGTGTGTACATTACTAATGTGATTTTTATTATAATTATTTATACAACAGTGACTATTTGGAACAGTTTTTACAACAACTTTTACAAGAAGACTGGTCTGGATTACTGCTAACCACAATTCTTTTAAAAAGAAGTTGTTCACGATATATCTATTGTGACATTATTCGCTAAAACCACTAACCACCATTTCACCATCTGGACTATAGCTCCAACAAGTGTAACAACCCTAGTGTTATGCTTAGAATAATAATATTTAGCAAACTTAGGATAATTTACATAAAAACCAAGAGTCAAAGATTTGGGGAGCCAAATTTATTTCAAGAGAGGTAAATCCTAATTATTTCCAGTTAAAGACCCAAGCTTTTTGGTCTTTAGACATAACTGTGTTGCTGGAGCATCACTAGGAGTCACTTCGTAGAACAGTACTTGTTTTGGAGTTTGTTGGGTAACTGTCAAGTAAAAATAGCTAATTTTCAGGTTATCGATATAGTTTTGTAATTTAGAAAACTCCTGTTATGCAAATTGGTGAGCTAGCATAGCTGTTACCAGAGAATTTGGACCATTGCTTTGGAACAGTAAGTTGCAGCTAACTAGCATATCAAAACTTAATCCATTAAGTCTGAAATGAACAAGATTGCTTGTGTGTCGCAGACTGATGACACACATACACACTATACACATTTGCCTACGAGGATGTCTTGAAATTTTCAGTTATTAAAGATTCAGCCTAAGCTCTTATTTCCATACATTGCATGTGCAAGTCAATACAGCACACAGATTCAAAACTCTAAATTAAGAAGTGAGTTGAAATCTCCTCATTTACTCCTTTGAGACTGCAATGCACTTGAGTCCTCCCCATCCCAGTTACAGACAGAAACTGAAATACAGCATGGTTCTTATTACAATCAATAGATGCAGTTTGCAGTCATCTTCCAGAAATCTCTCCGTGCCCTTCAGCACAGTACATGGGGATAATCCTTCTTGTATTGCAGAAACATATTAAAAAGAAAAATAAATTCTTTACAAAACTCAGCTGAAACTGTTGTTGACCTTAAAACCCCTCCAGCTGATGGAACGGGAATTCACATAGAATTTGATAGCTTCCCGGAAAAAGTGTTATGTACAATTATAACAACAACTTCAGCAAGGGGTTTAAAAGACCTATCAACATGATGCAGTCATGTGGCCCACATGGTACCCACATGTTCTGCGCAATCTACTGTCTTTTTGTTTTTAAATACTCCTAACCCTACATATGCAAAGCAGCTACAACTCTTACCTCCCTCTGTCAACAAACTCTCTTAACAAAAGTAAGAGCTTCCACCTCACCAAATTCCATTAAGGTGTCACCTCTTATCCCTACCAACAGATTCAGTGGATGTGTAGGAAAGAAAGTAGAGCCCAAAGAAACAGGATTTGGTAACTGCTGCAAAAGAAATAAGGAATCAAGAAAAGATTAAAACCGGTAAGAGCAAGGAGGGGAAAAGAATAAAGGAGGGGACAAAAAAAAGTCACCAGTATTTCTAAAAAGATAAACTTGATCTCCCATTCAGCAACACTGAATGAGATTACTGGAAAGTACCAAATATAGTGGCAGTATTAGACACACATATGGACATGTGTGACATACACATATTAGACACACATATGGACACATAAGTACCTATGGACTTCATGGACACTAATAAACCATGTTAGATGCAGGCTGAAAAGTGCACATAGAACACGAAGAGGCTGGGGGGGGGGGGGTGTTTATGTGTATGTTTGTTTTGTTGTTAACTTTCTCATTTACTGACTATAAATAACTGCAAATAGCAAGATGAACCCAAGCATACATGATTCAGCAGTGGCTAGATAAAGAGAAAAGTCTGGCAGATAAATTTATGAGAAATTATTATTTTGAAGGTCCTTAGTTTCTTTGTTTAAATCTCGATTACTCAGAATTACACCACACAAAAAAGCCCCTCCAAAGCAGCTCCCTCACAGACTTGCTGTAAAAGCAAACCTACATATTAAGCAATTCATATTGAAATTTCAGCGGAATAAAAACAAGATTCAAAGTAAAAGAAACTTCTTTCTCAGCCACGACTATAGCATGCTTCCAGCACAAACTTATGGCTGTATTTCGACACAAGGGTTTTTTCCTATATTTTGAGTGTCTTTGAAACAGGATTACCTAGAAGGTAATATCCAAAGCTTTGTATTTATCATTTGTTCACCCGAGATGTTTAAGCAGGCAAGAGTATAACACATATGCATTCTTCAGGTTCTTTGCAACATTTTCATATTTTAACACTTTGTATGAATGATGAAGTATCAATTCAATAGTTATGGTTTGGGGTTTTTTTTAATAACAGAATTCAGAAGCTTGTTGTTGTGGCAGTTTTAATACAACAAACTGTTTTTGTTAGCAGGGAGGGAAGGAGCCAGGACACAAAACAGGTTTCTTTCTATGTATATGTGTCTTTCTACACATGTGTAAAGATCTACACAGTGCTCTCCAATGGAATTTTGTAACTCAAGTTAAAATCTACCTTACAAAGATTTCTGTAAATGTAGTAGAAAAAGTTAATGCAAATTCAAATTATGCTGGACATAGAAGAATAAAACTTCTAAGTATAATCTGTGGAAAATTTTCTTAGTATTGTATAAAGCCAAAATACTGGCTTTTACAAAGATAGTACAATTATCTTTAAAGGCAGGGAAAACATTTTCTGCATTTAAATTAACCATTCTCTTGCAAGCTTACAAACCCTTTCTTCAAATACTGAAGAAACAGAAAGTAAAACAGTTTAGATTTTTCCTGGTTTTGAGAAGTGGTACCCACTACGACATGAAAAAATGTCGTAAAATTTAAGTTAGAACAATCTATACTTTAACATTGCAATGAAGGTCTTACTGACTTCTTTGACCACACGACTTGAAAACGGGGCTCACATTACTTTTCATAGATCACACCTCTGTCCTTCTAATTAAAGGAAAAGTATCTTAAAGAAGCTCTATTAGCACAGACAAAGCTATTGCAAGAAATGCCTCTCCAGCTATTAAAAAAAGAAAATTCTATAGTCTAAAGGTATTGATCGAACAATATCACTGAAAAACTACAAAATATTTTAACAGAGACAGAATGACTCAGACTATGCTCTTTTTTTTTTTATGGCATCCTTTCAAGAACCACAACCTTTTGCATTTAATGAAGTTCACATTTACCACCGCACAGGATTTGCAGTAGGTGTGTACCCAGCTCATGCTTCTGTCTCTTTGTTTAGTTAAAGGGTGTGTTGGTCTCGCACAGTTCTGTTTGAATAAACAGAGAACTGTGCACAATCAAATGCAAACCCACCCTTTTGACGTCAAATATTTCCAAGATAAACAGTAATGTTTTATGAAACTGTGTATTCAGGGATATTTGTGGTCAAAAAAATAGAGAAATACCAGATTTTTACTTAATCATAGCTGACTTGAAAACAAGATAAATGTAAGCACCTGATCTTATACTGGAAGGGCATTACTGCACTGTCTTACCTTGAAGTACTTCCATCGGAAGAACAGTCCAGGCGTTTTCCAGATACGAGATGTAAATGTATCGAGCTGTATTACAGGCAAGGCCAATATAAAGCACTCTAAAGGAAGTAATGAAAAGAGAAGTCAGGATAGTTTGCACTTTTTTGGTATATTATAATATACCTTACTGCTTCAGAAATCATTTGCACATGTACAGTTTGCCAGTCTAAAGCATTTGCTCAACACAAAATACATTATTTAAGTCCTGCACCCAAACATAAACTCTCCTCCCGCCCACTCCAAACACATATTCAAACCGAGGCTAAAGTGAAGCCTCTCTTCAAAATCCTAATGGAAAAAAAAAATTCAGAGGGACAGCAGATCCACTGAGCTTTTTAACTAAGCTCTGTAGTTCCATGCCACGCTCTATACAGGATTGTATTTCAGAGAGACCATTTCTAAGCACATTCAACATCCCTTTGAAACAATCTTCTTTTCTAATTGTTCAGAGATTCATTCTTCCATTTTAATGTAAGCCTGGTGCAGGTTTATATTAGATGAATTAATTTTACCCCAATAAATATAAGTTTATAGTCCTAGTATCTGCAAACCGCTCAGAACCACTCTAAAAACACATCCCACAGAAGCAATATGGTTTATAACAACATGCCTCAGGATAAAACTTAACCATCCTGTTGAAAAGCAGCAGATGCTGCATCTCAGAACGAAGAGAAAAAAAGCTCTTTTTAACAGTTTTTAGACAATGAAGCACAAAGACTATTTGTGCAGTGCATTTCCCATTGCACGTTTAACCTGATGACTTTTCCCTTCCAGTTTTCAGGTTTAGCTTAGCTTACCTCTGGGGTGCTTATTCATCCAGCTATCTTTCTCTTATTTTTAGATGGATCTTAGGAAACTTAGACTTAATTCAAAACATGTTTTTAGCTTAAGAAAAGATGCTATTGCAACCTTTAAAGATTTTTTCAGGGACAAGGATTATTTGTTATCCAAACATGGCTTCTTGGTTGACCCCTGGTTTGGCACAAGTGAAATAAATGCAATTGATAATTAAGGTGTAAGCACAGACACTGCGAAAGGGCTCATTATTCTTTGTGCTGCTTTTTTAGTTATTCTACAAAAGCACACTGAGATTTAATTAAATGGTACATAGCCACTGAAAAATCTAGAGTGAGATGCAATCATAAAAATGCAGCATCTTGTTAACAGTTGAGGTCTCCAAATGTACCTGTTGACAGCTAACACGCCAGTACCACAGTTTTCATCATGTCAGTGATATCCAAAAACATTCAAAATTATAAAGACAGGTCTGTGCGTTTCACAACAACATGGATGTACAGAAGACAATATATTTTACTTTCAGCAAGTTGGGTAAGCTTGCAGGAAGCTCCCCAGGCCAAATCACACACCAGACCAAGCTGTGTTGCTTCCAGATACATGTAAGGTCCATGAATAGCTGGTTTAAGCTGCCTTTAGGCAACACAAGCCCAAGCATTCATTGAAGAAAACATGGGAAGCCATGAAAAAGTTCCAGTATTATACAATAAAGAGAACAAACTTGTTCTTTGCACCATGCATCATAAATTTAATCTCCCCCTTTAATTAATGCCTTCTGTTCCAAACAAGTAACTTTGTTCCTTCCATAGCCAGAATTTAATGTAATTCTTACGTACAATCACATTTCTGAAGCATATTAGGACACATTTGCCACAAAAGGTAAGCAAAGTTACAAGGTCTGCAGGCTCCTTTCTTCATTCCCCTACTAGTAAGGCCCAGGGTGATGCACGCTCTTGGGGATACAAAGGAATCACCTCACCATATAGTTGTTTTTCCTCATCAGCAGTACAGATGCACCCAGCTCTTAGGACACTTAGGACCAGTTCTTGCCAGCTTAATTTCACTTCTGCCTAGCAAAAACTTTGCCTGTGCACCAAAAACTTTCTTCCCATCTCAGCTGTTCCCTGTCACAGCCAGACCAGAGATGTGAAGAGGTCTCCTCCTGCTTCATAGTTTTTCCATCATCACTAGCAACACTCAGCTATCTGTGCTTTTCCACCATGTTACACTTGCAGAAAGATTTGGATTCGGAGTTTAAGAGCAGCAATTTAGTCAGGTTCTACCTTTTAATTTGTTAGAATATGTACAGAGTTTTAGGTAAATTACAGTTTAGGAAGATTTCTATAATTATGCCTCTGGAGGGGTACGTCACACAAGAACTTTTGTGTATTTACAGAGTCTTTTCAAACATGTATTTATAATAATCACTTGGGCTCTTTATCAGACCTAAATGGATAATGTAAACATGTTCCTTATGAACCCTATATGCAGTATCCACAGAGACACCATATTCAATTTACAGGTTAAACATTTAAAGCACTGAATCTGTATTTATGTTAAGGAGACTAAGTTGTTTACAGGCATGACTACCAGTCTCTGCTTCCTATAAAAACTCACATGCTGGAATTATGGTCAGACAAACACATTCAAGCTTAACCTCAGGTAGTAAGTTATTTTCAGAGATTAACATCATCTTCCTAAACTCAATGGCAGTTACGAATGCTTCTACAGAGGATACTATTCAACAATGGTGTCTAAATATTTGATAGCCAGTTTTGTACACTTTCCCATCGCAATATCCTCTCAAAGAACTTGTGGCCTTCACTGCACTTTCTCATGACTTATTTCTTTTTAACTCTTTAGTTTACCTTTAAATGAAAATCTACTCTCTCATCTCTCAGAAGGTGCCTGGAGGAGGCAAGGCAAAAAAATGCCCTTCTAACATCTGCAATATTCCCTCCTCTCGTAAATCTGTACAATCACAGAACAGCTTTCTAGCTGAACCGATCACTGTCATTACTCCAGATTCATCTAGTGACTTGCTAATGTACAATGTTAGAAACACTAGCAGCATGTATAACATATGCACACATGCAGTGCATGTGTGTATGAACAGTAAAGCTAATGAAGTCAGAAATCAGGTATTTTAATCAGCACATATTTAGTACGGTCATGCTTAAAACGCTTGGACAACAATTTGAGTATCAGTTAAAAAAAAAGCTGTGAAAACAGAACGGGTTTCAAAATGTTGTAAGGATCTTATATGCCAACACATACAATGGTAGAAACAGAAAGCTTTACAAGGCTAGAAAAGGAAAACTGAGCTTCTGTCTGACAAGGGTGTAAAGCCTGTTTTCTTGTAGTTCTACAAAGGACAGTCAATAGCATTTTTTCCTGCTACTGTGACAGTGCATGCAGTTCTGGTACTCATGCCTGTCTTCAAAGAATTAGGACAGGAAAGAAAGACTGAATGATAATGTTCAAATAAATACTGCAAAAAGACTGTCTACATCTAGGAGTCTAACAACACAGAAGAAGGAGTGCAAATACCCTTTTTAAATCTTTTTCTTTAAAACATTAGTGACAGAAGTTAATGGAAGGTGAGACAACCTCAGCACTGAAGTCATCTTACCAAAAAGAGAAGTCAAGCCACCTTCCCTCTAACTGTAAAATACCCTGTGAAATATTCACAGCTAGCTGTGGATTAAGAGGTACTTCCATCTTATTTCATACAAGACCTTACACCAGAATTCCCATAAACATATAACTGCTTTTATGCCAAAAGAGTAAACAAGGAATTTTCAGCTATTAAAAAAAAAAAAAATATATATATATATATAAAAAATACCGCTCCCAAATGCTTCTGGCTAAGACGGTTCCAAGAAGGACATATAGTTGGAGGCTATTGGTTCTTATTAATGGGAGAAAGAATATCTGTACTATAAGGCAGCAGACATATACAGAACTATCAAAGAATATAAGCTATGAACTTCTATACATCCCTCTTCTTAAAAAAAAGTTTGCCTCCTCTTGAACAAACCATGCATTATACAAAGTTCAAAAAGCACAAGAAGAAAGGCAACCAGAAGGAGACATCTCATAAACTGTGATGACTAAATACAAGTAAGCATTAGATAACATTAAAATATGACTAATATGCATTTCCCAGGTGTAGGTATAAAGCATGTTGTTTCATTGCAAATAGGAGCTAGTGTTTTAACAACTTAATCTTGATCCAATCTTGGCTTCATAGTCTTCACAGTGCAAAGAAAAAAAAAAAAAAAGAGGAGTTAATCCTGTACATCATCTTTCTTTTTACTGGCCAATGCTCCTATCCCCTTCTATTTCATCTTATTCACACGCCTATCATTCTTTTGTTTTTCATTCTTTCTCTATTTGAAGTCTAAGCCTGAATTTTGTACTACAACAATATACGTTGAAAGACCATACCCAAGCTATCTTTACCTATCAAGACTGTGATCTGTTCTCACCACTCCTCCATCATCATATCCTTCCTCCCGTCTTTGCATGCAAGGTGTCATATTTTCTCATACCAATTATTGTCAAATTCAGAGATTAAGAGACTGGCTTAAAGTAAAGAGATCCTCCTCAGTTTAAAGGCAGATAAAAAACATATTTTAAGTAATCTCTCAAATTACCATGCTAACCATCTCAAACATTTTTAGTAGAGGTCAAATGAATAAAAAAATTCATCTCAATAAAAGCAAAACAAAAAAACAAAGAGCAAAATCACAAAACCGAATGCACAAAAAGAACAGTGCAGACAGCTTAAAAAATACTTACATCTCAATGACTGTATGATTATAAACAGGGCATTTGGAAAAGACATGATGCTAACAGCACACAGAGCTCTGTGCTCAGTTGCACAGAGTACCTGAGTAAATATAAAAAAAAACCTTTATGACTTCATTAAGTCAGATTCCCCCCTATCTTTCCTCCCCTGAGCTTTTTTAGAGAAGAGTGAAGGGATTTAGAATATGCAGAAATTAAGTCAATTGTGAATTGAGAGGAAAACAACGTTCACTAACATGCTTGAAGTAATCGGTTTGACTTATACAAGGCAAAAACTACGGGAGAAGCCCTGCACAGCCATCTCACTTCAGTAGCTAGCACACGCATTTGCAACTAAAGGAAGAGAGAGAGCAAGGAACTGAACTGGTAAGCGACACTACCAGGCTGCAACCTCATTCTGCCAACACCCCGAGTCTGATTATAAGGGCATGTGCACAGGAGGTGCTCACCTCGCTTCCTCATCTCATCCTCCTCCTTGCTCAGTGTGCAAGTGACACCTTTCCAGGCTACTGTGGGGGCAAAGAACTGCCCTGCAAGGAGAAGCAGGCTAAAGCAGGTTTCCAGAATGCTGCTACTCATCAGGGAAAAAATAGTAAAATGAATGGTATTTGTATGTCAAAACGGACAATCCTTGAGTGAGTGGTGATTTGTAAAGATCCCTAACAGAGTTTTGCATCAGTGAACTAGGGTATCTTCTGGAAACGTCTGCAAAAGGTTACGGTGCCAGGCATAATGCACATACTAACATGCAACTAAAATGCGAAGGAATCATTTCAGAGCATTTTCAACTCCTAAAATAATAATAAAAAACTCCATCAGGCAAGCTATGTAACTGAGCAGGACTCGGAATTTTAAAATAAAAGGATTAACTTGAATTTCACTTTGTAACACAAGGCTAGGCCTGAAATTCAACATTTTTTGTATAGCTCTAATGATTGCTAACATCTTACCTGATATGACCAACCAATTCAATCAATTTGTGGCTGAAGAAGTAGGCAGTCAGCTCAGACACGTGACTGAGCACAGAACAAACTCCAAAGAGAGTGGTGGTGCCATTCAGGTCTTCCAAGTGCCAGTAAAGAAAGGTGAACACAAAGCCGTATCCAAACCCCATGAACCACGCCACGAAGAGCACTGAGCCATACTGGATACTACACAGCAGTTTTATTAGGTCCCAAAAACTGAAAGACTGCGACTGGCTCATACTGGTAGGAGTGTTATCAGAGGATTCATTGGAGGCACTTCTGTCCACCTGTGGGATTTCCACCTCTTTTCTCTGATTTTCGTCTTGCTTGAAGTGCGCATAATGAAATCGAAACTGGGTGGCCACAATTAATGCCATTGTCATCAGAACACCAAAAACGATGAAAACTATCCTGTAGTTCTTGTACTCAGGAGCTTTACATCCTTGACCTTCGATGCCAACTTCTGTGTGGGTATAGTCAATGCCAATTCCCACAGAGAGCATGGCCAGCCCCCAGCCCAGAGACCCCCACATACGCTGCAATCCATACCGGTCCCTGTGTTTGCCGAGGTACTGCAGTGTTACAGTGTCCACAATAGTAACAGAGGAAGCACTGAAAAATTCTCCTATTATGACAACCAGCAGAATGAGTAGAAAGATGGCTTCTACTTCTTGTTGATCATAAACGAGCACAGCTTGGTCAGAAGGCATCGGCTTTGTGGTGATGGCAGCCAGGGTGGTACTCGGAGTCACATTCCCTGGTAAGACTGGGCTAGTGGTGTTTTTCGAAATAAAGTGGGTACTGTTTTCCAAGACAAACTCCACATCATTGCTCTGCGTAGGTAACAGGAATGTTATTTCAGGATTAGCTGTCCCTGCTGCTTCCAAAGTGACCGGACTGGAAGTGAGCAGGTGTCTCTTCCCACGAACTTTTGGGGATGCAGTACTCACTGTGGTTAGCGGAGAAGACATCGAGGCATTTTGCAAAACTGTTGTTAAAAGGCTGCTTGCATTGGTGGGATGTGCTGGGGGAAGGCCCTTTGGTACGCATCTTAAGGTGGCTGGTCTAACAAATCCAATCCCCAGGTTAAATAAAACCCAGCATAAAAGCGAAAAGAGGAGGACGATCTTCCCTTTCTTAAAGCGATCTGCCACCACTCCCCAGAAGGGAGCACTGCAAAACTCAATAAAGTACCTGATGCCCACCAGAAGTCCACTCTGACTGGGTGACATACCCAGCTGCTTGTAATACACAGGCAGCAAGGGGTAGAGCGAGCCATATGCAGAATAGAAGAAAAAATAAAAGACCTTTGAGATCAGAAGATCATTGTTTATTTTGACGCAGTGCTTCTCTAACCAGTCTAGCTCTTCATCTGGGACAGTGGTTGTCTCCATCGAAGGGGATTCATTCTGGGGTGGCAAGTCTTGATCCTTCGAAATGCCATTGAAAGGATCAGCAAGCACATACTTTCTCTTCTGTTCTTCTTCATCATCGGTTAGAATGGCAACCTTATCATCAGCTGCCATGGTTTACCACAAGCATCCAATATCTAGTGCACTCTCAAGGAAGTAGGTCTACCCTGTGAACAAATAAAACAGAACGTGGTTAAGGTACCACATCGGAAGAGACCTGCAATGCCACTCATCAAGGACAAAGATGGCTTCTTTTTTGTTAAGTGACATTCCTGAGCAATAAATGCAATATCAGGGTGGGGAAGGCCATTTGTCTAGACTACTGATACATGGTAGCATGTGTTTTATGACCAGTTCTGTGAAGTTCTCCCAACAGCAGCTTTAATACTGTGCAATAAAACATCTTTCATGTTTAGGACAGAGAATAATTTATATATTCAAAGTTACTTGTGGCAATTAAGTGCTAGCATTTGCAAGTCTTTTCTTTCAAGTTGCCTTTTCTCCCCCAAGGCTAACTACTTTATTTCCAGTATTCCCTACTATACCAAAGGATTTTGTAATTAAATAATGCAGCCACATATATATCTGGGGTTTTTTAGTTATCAAAACAAGTTATTATCCAAAGCCTCATGATGGCCTTCAAAAGGTTCATCAATCTCCTCTTGAAACGTGATTTTCTAAGCATTCCACAACCACAGCAGAAATTGCTGGGAGGCTTGAGCTTCTAGGCTGAATGGGAAGAGAGGTGGGAATTAGAATGGGGCTTTAAGATTAAAACAAGGGACCCTCAAAATGGCTCAATGTCCAGATGGAGATCAGTGACAAGTGCTGTCCCTCAGGGGTCCGTACTGGGACCAGTACTGTTTAATATCTTCATCCATGACATTGACAGTGAGATCGAGTGCACCCTCAGCAAGTTTGCAGACAACACCAGGCTGAGTGGTGCGGCTGACACGCCAGAAGGACGGGATGTCATCCAGAGGGACCTGGACAAGCTGGAGAAGTGGGCCTGTGTGAACCTCATGAGGCTCAACAAGGCCAAGTGCAGGGTCCTGCACCTGGGTCCGGGCAACCCCCAGTATCAATACAGGCTAGGGGATGATGTGATCGAGAGCAGAGAAGGACTTGGGGTACTGGTGGATGAAAAGCTGGACATGAGCCAGCAATGTGCGCTCGCAGCCCAGAAGGCCAACCATATCCTGGGCTGCATCAAAAGCAGCGTGGCCAGCAGGTCGAGGGAGGTGATTCTGCCCCTCTGCTCTGCTCTGGTGAGACCCCCCCTGCAGTGCTGTGTCCAGCTCTGGAGCCCTCAGCACAAGAAGGACATGGAGCTGTTGGAGCGGGTCCAGAGGAGGGCCACAAAAATGATCCGAGGGCTGGAGCACCTCTCCTACGAGGACAGGCTGAGAGAGTTGGGGTTGTTCAGCCTGGGGAAGAGAAGGCTGCGGGGAGACCTTATAGCAGCCTGCCAGTACTTAAAGGGGGCCTATAGGTAAGACAGAATCACAGAATAACAGAATCCTAGAGGTTGGAAAAGGCCTTTAAGATCATCGAGTCCAACTGTTAACCTAACACTACCAAGACCACCACTAAGCCATGTCCCTAAGCACCTCATCCAAACGTCCTTTAAATACCTCCAGGGATGGCGACTCAACCGCTTCCCTGGGCAGCCTGTGCCAATGCTTGACAACCCTTTCAGTGAAGAAAAATTTCCTAATATCCAGTCTAAACCTCCCCTGGCACAACTTGAGGCCATCTCCTCTCGTCCTATCACTTGTTACCTGGGAGAAGAGACCGACCCCCACCTCTCTACAACCTCCTTTCAGGTAGTTGTAGAGAGCAATAAGGTCTCCCCTCAGCCTCCTTTTCTCCAGGCTGAACAACCCCAGTTCCCTCAGCTGCTCCTCATCAGACTTGTGAGACCTCCAGACCCTTCACCAGCTTCGTTGCCCTTCTCTGGACATACTCCAGCACCTCAATGTCTTTCTTGTAGTGAGACACTGAACACGGTATTCGAGGTGCAGCCTCACCAGTGCTGAGTACAGGGGGACGATCACTGCCCTAATCCTGCTGGCCACGCTATTTTTGATACAAGCCAGGATTCTATTGGCCTTCTTGGCCACCTGGGCACACTGCCAGCTTATATGCAGGCGGCTGTCAACCATCACCCCCAGGTCCTTCTCTGCCAGGCAGCTTTCCAGCCACTCTTCCCCAAGCCTGTAGCGTTGCATGGGGTTGCTGTGGCCCAAGTGCAGGACCTTGCACTTGGCCTTGTTAAACCTCATACAATTGGCCCCAGCCCTTCAATCCAGCCTGTCCAGGTCCCTCTGCAGAGCCTGCCTACCCTCCAGCAGATCAACACTCCCACACAACTTGGTGTCATCTGCAAACTTACTGAGGGGGCACTCGATCCCCTCATCCAGATCATTGATAAAGATATTAAACAGGACTGGCCCCAACACAGAGCCCTGGGGGACACCACCTGTGACCGGCCGCCAACTGGAGTAAACTCCATTCACCGCCACTCTTTGGGCCCAGCCATCCAGCCAGTTCTTTACCAAAATAAGATGAGGACAGACTTTTTAGCAAGGCCTGTTGTGACAGGACAAGGAGCAATGGTTTTAAACTAAGGGAGGGCAGATTTAGACTGGATTTAAGAAAGAAATTTTTTACAATGAGGATGGTGAGGCACGGGAACAGGTTGCCCAGAGAGGTGGTAGATGCCCCATCCCTGGAAACATTCAAGGTCAGGCTGGACGGGGCTCTGAGCAACCTGATCCAGTTGAAGATGTCCCTGCTCTTGCAGGGGGGTCGGACTAGATGACCTTTAAATGTCCCTTCCAATCCAAAGCATTCTATGATTCTATAAAATTAGGATAACAACCTCAAAGGCATCAAAGACCTGGGAGCAAGGAAACACAGGGACAGAAAATAAGTACAGGCTCTACAATGATCTCTTCAAGTCAAATTCTGAAATTGAAGAAAGGTGGACTGGAAGATAACTGTACTGCAGCTGCCCACGCTTATCCTTTGCAGAAGTAAAAGATTGCAAAACTGACAAGCGACACTTAAAAATAAATTGACCACTACTTAGACTTTGATTTGACCGACCAGCTTTCACATTTAAAAACAATAAACCATTCTGATAAGCTAGGCTAGCTAACAGAAGCTTTCCTTTCAAGGAGTAAAAAAAAGTTCTACCAGCAGGCTACCAGCTCAAAATCATTATATTAGGCAACTATTTTTGCTATATTAATATCTGTAAATTTAACCTAGGAAGATTAGCTCATGTTCATTATGAGAAAGTTGAACATTTAATATATTTTGGTTTTGTCATCCCTTTAGTGTTTGGATTAGTGTTACTATCACACAGGAACCTTTTCAAGGACCAATATTTGAAAAGAGCATTTTATTCCAGAAGAACCTGAAATTTCTCTAAGACCACTCAATTTATGACCGGGAATATCTTCTCTAGCAATCTGAAGTATTTTTTTGCAGGTCTACACTTTATACCTACTAGAAGAGCTCCAATGAAATTGCAGTCTTTCAAAACTCAACTGAAAGCACAGTATCATCCCCTTAAAATTAGTGATGCATTAATACATCCAGTGCCTTTAAATTATTTAATTATAATTCAGAATTTATTTAAATACTGACAATGGATTTGCAAACCAATGCAAGGCTAATAACAGAAAAGAGACTCTAACATTCACAAGTATGTTAAATTGTTTCTTACTGATCCAACATACACATAACAGTTGACAGAACAAGCCATGGATACTTCTAAAAACAAGAGCCCATTAAAATAATCTAAACCTTACATGGTTCAGTGATAGACACGTGATAGTGTCACATAGTGATAAAAACACCACCATTAAAATCCCAAACACTCATGAGGTTTGTGTGTGTTTTTCACTTTTAAATGTCATTTCTATGGGATACTATCTATGAAGATCTCTGGTTTCACTTACGGAGAAAAGGTTGCATAAAAATCTTGGAACCTTAAATATTCATGTATTCAAGGTCAGAAGTTAATCAAAACAATGCCAGCACATACACACAGACTGCTTTTTTCTCCAGTTTCTTCAGAGACAATCCAATTAAAAAAGAAAACGTATTTCAAGTGCCAAAAGATTGGAAAAAGTCCTAATTAGTTATTAGAACAGTCAAATGTGAAAACACATTTTCTTACTCTTACCTGCTACCATCAAAAGCCACATGAACCAAAAACCAGCAGCTGTCTAGTTAGCTCCTGCAATTTTCAGTTGTCAGCCACTTCCACCTGACAGTTGGAAGGACTGTGGGTTTTTTGCTCATACATTTGCTCATGTTTGGCTTCTATATCCACAAAACAACTCCTTCTAATGAGTAAATTAAATCAGCCATCATCTGTGCTTTTATTTTCTTTACACCTCCCCTTGCTTTGACAACAAAGACTCCAGAACTTGTGCAGGGCCCCCTTACGTCAAGGGGACATAACCGAGGTTCCCGTGTTGTTCCTGCGTCCTACCAAAACCAGTATGTACCCATCTATTTACAGCAACTTGCTTACTAGCTGTATCAGAGCTTTACAGCATTGAATTTTGAAGAATAAATTTCCTCCCCTGCCCCCATGACATGACAAGACAGAACTCACATTTTAACCACTTGGATATTAGGACAACTTCTTTGCAAGTATGAATTGAAATTATCCTGATTTAAATAAGGCAGCCATACTCCTTATCCCTACACAGGAGCTCTGAACCGTCTGATTTCATATAAATCATTCTGAAGGCTTTTAGAACAATTAGTATTCAATCTTTTTAAATTCAGTTTCCCTTTTGGAAATTCAGTCCCTATTGGAATGGGACTTCAATTTTGTACATTGTATGAATAGCGGGTATATTAAAAATTGTTATACGGCTAATCTTTAAACACTTGAGCTATTGCACCTTCTTCCCCCCTCCATAACTTATATCTGCCCCAGCATCCATTTTCTTCTAACCCATTGCATGCAAGGATTAATCCAAAAGATACACTCCTAGCATTTTGACTAGAACATCTTGGGTAAGAATGCTATGAAAAGTATTTTTCATAATAATTTCAATAAATATTTTCCCATCCTGAGAGTGTTTCATTGAATATTATTAATAACACAGAATATACTCTTCAGAAATATAACAGCATCAAGACTGGTAGGAGCCATATGGCATTCTCTAATGTTTTGATCACTAGTTTGTTTAGGAGTCAGGTTTTTGAAAGTAATTATTTTTAGAATTTAAAAAATTGCTAAATAAAAATTACTGAAAATGAGAAAGCCAACTAAGTGGTATTGTTACTGAAAAACCTACAAAAAAATTAATACTCTACAGGGCTTTCCTTGTACTGACAAAAAAGCCATGCCAGTCAGGGATTGAATGTGCAGCAAATCAAACAGTTGGAAAAACAACATACTTTTAAGTGAGAAGAGACTAGTTATCTACTGGTTATTTTAACCATAGCCTTCAAATACTATATCTTCACTTTGCAAAAGCTTTTTCTGATCCACAAGACAGTAGGAGGATAGAAGACAGCACTACCACCAAGTTTAAAATGAACAACAGAGAACAGGAGTGAGGAAGAAAGGTTCAGAGCGTAAACAGAATAGATTTCACTGTGAATGTAAATTTTAACTCGTTTGAGGCAGAACAGAGCATGAAGTTTTGGCAGAGGCCTGTTCAATGTCATCAGTCCAGCCAGGACAAGTGAGACCAGAGAGGTTGCAGAGTGGTAACATCACTTGGAAAAACAGGAGTAACAGTTTTGAAGCCATCTTCCCTAAACTTAGGTGAGTGCACAGACAACAAAGCCCTAACACGCAAACTGGAAGAAACTTCTGCAAAGATCCTGAGAAAGCCCCGCAAAGGGAAAGGGAAGAGGCGTAGCAAGCGGACGGCACAGCAGATGTACATCACAAGAAAGCACCTCGGTCCTCCAACAGACAAGCAAGCTTTTGTCTTCCCACAGGTTTATGTTTCCAAACCACTACAGAATTCAGAAAAGGGAACCGAGTCTTTGTTCCCTCATCATCCCATCACCCCTGACACGGCTACAACTGAAAAAGACTGCACTAAAATCTGAATGGCCCACTTCCCCCCCAGCCCATGATCCTATCGTACAAGCCCAGGAGTGTAAGTCCCTTGCTCACAGCTGCACAGGAAGCTTGCGGCCGACCCGGCTTTCTCAGGCTGGGGATTATTCTGCAAGATCACTCGTGCTCTGACCCTGTTTATGTACAAGTGCATGCACTTCTTTTCAGATATAAAGAAGACACCTGTTAACCACCAGACTATTCTTCCTTCAAGCTTTGCACAGATAGGATTTTTTAATGTAAGTACCAGAGTCTATTGGTTTTTCTAAGTTTCCTGTCACAGATTGCTGCCGCCTGGTTTATATCTATTCCTCCAGCAAGTCAAAATCCACTTTCAAACCCTTACATCTACAACAGGTCTTTCATCCAGTCATCTTCTGCAAATGGCTACAGCAACTTTCCTGCAGACTTGTACCTTTGAGCAACTACCTGAGGAAAACCCGTTTGTCCCAAGGACTTCAGTGATGACAATGCCATAGTCATTTTAATGACTGTAACGAGGCTCTTTGGCAGGTAGATGGAAAGAGACAAACATGGGTATTCTACATTTAGTTAAGTATCTTCTTGGCATTCTTGCCTTTTTTATTTCTTAAATCGATCCTCATTTACTCTAGCTCTCCTAATAATTAAGAGGATTTAAAGGTCAGAAAGGATAAAAAGCTAATCTATTCAAGACAACCTGACATTACAAGAAGTTCCCTATAAGACAAAGGAAAATTACAATAAGGAAAATAATAAAATAGTATACTAAAAACTCAGCTCTCCCCTTGGAGTCACTCTTCCCAAAGCCTTGAGGAAAACAAACCAAAACACCTCCAAACACCTGCTTTGCACTGCATCTCAGAAAAAAAAAAAGCCAATCAACAGATCAGACTGGGGTAGCAAATCCCTAAGAATATTTTCTCAGGCAAAATATCATGGCACTTCCAGCGCAAGGCATTAAAACTTCACTTGCAGACCCACAGAAAGTTTGATTTGGAGTGAAGGAGTACTGCTGTTTTTAAATAAAGTTTAATTCAGCATATATATTCCATTCACTAGGCTTTGAGAATTAAAGTATAATTAAGGCTCACAAAGCAGAGCCTCAAAATCAGGGTTTGGATGTATACTGAATGCAAAAATACAAACAAAAACACGCCCACAGGACAGTTCATCAGAAGACAGCGCAAATGAGCAAGAGTAGCTTAACCTGTTAAATACCTAGCAAAACCACTGTAGAAGATTTATATTTATACATTCTCAGAAAACGTACTCTAAGAGTAGAATTTCAAAACAGGAATCATTAATTAATCTCTCAAGCAACATGCAGCTGCAAGAAGGAGCAGACTAGCTTGCTGTTTGCATTGTGTGGATAAATCAAAGCCAGCCAAGATGGCATCACATCTTACTTTACCCCTTTCAGACTTTCACTTACTAGCAAACTGACTTTGTAGCAAACACATGAAATTCCACATGAAGTTTTCATACGAACATTTTTAAATCTGCTAATACAAAACATGTTTCTTGAATAAACCTTTATGGCACTAATTATTGTTTGATTCAGAAGAGGTCTGTGCTGGAGAGGTAGACTTAAAAACTATTCATCTTCCAAAGCAAGCTCACCTCAGTCATCCCCGGCTGGTGAAACTGCCACAACGAGCGCACCCATCATACTGCTCATGCATACTACCTCCTCATCAGCCTGCCTTGTCTCATTGATCTAAACTACAAAACCTTTGGATTAAAGGCTTTCTGCTACAGTATCTGTGCAGCGTCTCTCAGAATTAAGCCTTGCATTCAGCAGGCCTACAAGGCACTGCTGTAATAAACCTGAATAATAGACCACGTTTTCCATTTCCAAGCAAGTTTCACCCCTAAGGAACAGCCTGGTGCTGTCGCCTGCGTCCATGCCAAAAAGGAGGAGAATGTTATGCAAACAACTTAGATCATGACAGAGGAGTGCATAGACTCCATTTACTCTTGCATCAGGTTCCCAAACCTCTCCCTGGTACGCCAACCTCCAGGCGGAGCCCTTGGAGGGGCCGTCCCCTGCCAAGCCATACAGACCAACTTGGGGCAGGCTGACCCACCTGCCCACATCACCACCCCCTGCCCTCTAAAGGCAAGCAGTCCTCCTGTGAGGCCCCAGCATGGACACCTTACTCAGAATTTATAAAATCAGGAATAAATCATGTTTAGGGAATTAACTCGGTGCTGGGAAATGTATTTGTTTCAAGTCTGAATCAAGACATTAGTGTCGTAACATTAACCACCATAATTAGGGTTTCCATGAAGTGAAACCACCTCGTTCTAAAACACTTAACTCTTAAAATTGCTTTATTTTGTGTTGCTTGGCATGCACTTACTTAATGTGTTGGTCTATATGTTTTTCTACTTCATTCAATATGGATATAAAACCCCACATACTTTGACACATTTAGTCAATTAGATTGGGAGGCTACAGTATGTCTGAAGTATGTCAAGATCAGGTTTATAATAGGTTTAATGCACTTTATAATGGGTCTGAAGTTGCTAAGTTGATACAATAGTGCTAGTATTAACATTAAAGAAGAGGAGAACACTATCAGATCCTCATCTGTTAAAGTAAAACCATTAAACTCACATCTTAGGACTCCTGCTTTCCAATCATGTTTTCCATTTAATATGTGCAAATTAAGATGTCCTAGTAGACTCTAGTTTTTAATCAGTTTATTTTTAGTCAGTATTGGACTCCAATTTTTTTGACCAGTTTTTAATTTACCAACTACGTATCTACATGGCTAAGGTTTACACTTCATCAGTGATGGTAAGTAACACGCGTGCCTTCAACTACAGACCAGGCAAGTGCCCAGAGTCAGAGCTGAAGTACTGCCCAAGCACAGCTGCTTCCAGGGCTGGGGAGGGATGGAGGCACCCAGCTGCACCACCAAGTCTGGAAGCAGCAGGAGCAGCGGTCTGTTTCAAAACAGAGAGGCCTGCCAGGCAATACCCACCCTCGGGGACCAGCCGCCGCTACCACGGCTGGATCATGTCACCGGTTCACGCTCTCCCACGCTGCTATATGAACTCAGGCCCGTTGTGCTGTAGCTGAAGACTAAGATGAATTTTAGGTTGTGTTTAAGTTGTGCCTTAGCACCAGCTACATTAGTGATCAACCACAACTTCCTCACATCAGCTCCTTGCATCATCAGCTTCTGCTCTCATATTCTCACTCCACCTGTTCGATTTTTTTTTTTTTAAACCTGCTTGGGATTTTTAATGGGTTTATGACTGCTATCGCAAACACCATCCTTAAAAAGCAGATTGTTTTCTTTTCCCCTATTCCCCAGTGGGTCTTCAGAGAATACAAACAATAAAATAAATGTCGCCTTTGTCCACTATTTATATCCAGGGAAACAAATACAAAAAAACCCCCACACTAGAAAACTAGCATTTTACGATCTTTTTCCACTAAATACAGTAGACAACTGTATTTACCCTATGTATCTTATATAGGGTATCTTATATACCCTATGTATCTTAGTAACGTAGTAACATTTTGGGTGAGTGTTTACTGAAATACTTCAGTGTTATGTTCAGACAGCCACTCTCCTCTCCCCTAAACTCCAGGTTTATCACTCTTCAACACGGCATTTTTCATTAACGCAACATTTAAAAAGAGCCTGCTGTTAAAACTTTAGAGCTGCTGACCAAACATGGGTTTTAAACTCCATCTAACTCAGGATATAACAGGCGTCCATAACACCTGTGGTACCTCCAGCACCAATTTCTTAAACAAGCATCTATTCCTATGCTTGTTTTAATAACCAGAGGAGCAATTGACAACCTGCTTACTAAAAATCATTGCATTTTAAGGATTTAAGGGTTCAGAAACCGAGTGACAGCTACACATAACACCACGCCTGGACGCTGGCAGCAGGGACAAACACAGGGATGCCTGTGCAGGAGTTCCCACGGGACAGGGCCCAGCCAGCAGCCGCCCCCGGGGACCCCGACGCTGTCACCGGTGGTCATGCGGGAGGGCGTGGGGCATTTGGCGTTGGATGGCTCGGTCGCACGTACGGTGGTTAGGCTTCAACCACAACGCTGAGCTTCTGGAGATGCGGGCCGGCAACCCAATGAGGTCACCGCTTAGCCACAATTAACGTCAGGAGACCTCAACAAGAGCGAAGCCAGCGCACAGGCGACCACCCGGCTCAGCTGAGGAGCAGCTGATCGGCTCCAGCGCAGCGCAGGCAGGAAACACCTCCGAGAAGGAAAAGCTGAACAGAGCAGCCGTTAAGGAGGGACGGAAGAGGCTGAGGCAAGGGCCCAACGGCAGCATCCTGGCCGGCTGCGGGGACAAGGCCCGTCGCCCCCGGTGGGGAGGGAGCCGCAGCCGGTGCCGGGTCAGAGATCTGGGCGGGGGGGACGACGGCCTCGCCGGCCCGGCGGCTGCCCGACTCCCACCGGCAGCGGCGAGGTGCGCCACAGCCGGCCCGCCGGCCGCCTCGCCCGCCGGCAGACCCGCGGCGCGGCCCGCGGGGCCGCGGCGACCCCCGGCTCGGTTACCCGCCGGCCCGCGGCCGGGCCGCCCGCTGCCGGCGCCCCGCGGAGCGCGGGCAGGGGAGGCGGCGGCACCCAGCCGGGCGGCCTGCCGCGGGCCTGGCTGCCGGCCCGGCCCCCCGCGCACCGCGGGGCCGCGCTGACTCACCTCGCCCGGGGGCGGCTCCGGGGGGGCGCTCAGCCGGGAGCATCGCAGCCCCCTCCCGCCGCCGCCACCTCCTGCCGCCGCGGCTGCTGCGGGCGGCGGCTCCGCGCTCCCTCGGCCGCCCCCCCCGGCCGGGCCGGGCCGTGCCGCGCCGTGCCGTGCCGTGCCGCCGCGCCGGGGCGCTGCGGGGAGGGACGGAGCCGCCCCCCGCCGCGGGGGGGCCGCGCACCCGCCCGCCGCCGCCGCCGCCCCGTCCCCCGGGCCGCCGGCACGGCACGGCACGGCACGGCACGGCCGGCGAGCAGAGGGCAGGCGGGGGCTACGGGCAGGATGGGGAGAGTCGTCCCGCCTACGTGCGGTGTGGAAGCCGCGGGTGGCAGATCGGTACCTGCGCTGGGCCGCGGGCTGGACGTTTGCGTCAAAAATAGTGTTTGGGGAGCGTTCGTGGACCCTAAACAACCGAATCACTCAACGGTCGTAGCGCTTCCTGCTCCTCCGAAGTTCCAAGCACGTATTGCAGCATAAAGAATTAAATTATTACCTGTAGCACCTTCTGCAGCCACTGGCATCATCCCATCAGTAACGTTGTTTCTAGAATTATATACAATTATGAAAATACTTAAAACAACAACAACAACCTTCCCCCCCCCGCAGTAATTAGGCTGAAAAACAAGCAGGCAGGATAACTTCCTGAGCAACAGCTGAGGCCATGTGGCACTATCAAAAGGTCATCGGTCTTCAGCTAAAGAAGGGGAATAATCAAGACAGAAAGTGAAAGGCCAGCCTGGGAATTGGGGTGTTTATTAGCCCTGAACTGAACAGGAGGTAGTGAAGTTGTTTGAGGATTAAGCTCAAGCGCTCCAGTGATGGTGTTCTGTACACAGGAGCTCAGACTGGGCCATAGTCCAAGCAGAGTCAATAAAGCGGGTAGACCCCACGGGCCATCCCTCTCAGCGGCACAGCACAGGCGGTGTCTGCCCGGGAGAGTGACCACACTGCGGACAACGTCAACTGGGATACCGCAGGACAAATGCAGTGCTACTGGCATCTTCTTATTTGTACCTCCCTTTTCTGAGGAAGGATCCCCCTTTCCTCAAGGAAAGAAAAATTTGCATTATTTTGCCCGAGGGAAGAAATGGAGAGAAAACTACAAGTTTGCATAATTGAGGCAGACGGAGAGGAACGGGGGCACCACGGGCATTCGACCCATTTAATTTGAGTCCTCCCCGAAGTGGACACCAGTCCCTGTGGAAGGCACGGCTCTCCCGAGGTCGTTCCCCTGCCACGCTAGCGTACCGAAGGGGTGCGATCTTTGTATGTGGACACAAAGGCCATTGAGGACTCCATCTGACTAAAAGATTGCCTACCCCTACAGTAAAGGCCTCTCCTGAAGGAGGCAGGAGACAAAAGCTTAATTTCGTAGGGGAGATGACCAGGGGCAGGAGAAGGCTTGTTTATTGTCTGTCTCTGGAAGGATTTTCAAAACTCTTCATCTTTGTGAATCTCCCCCACGGCTCATTAACCACAGGGAGAAACCATGTCTGAGGAGACCAGGAAGGCAAGGCCTCCTGTAATCTTGCAGAATTCAGAGACAGACAACTATCGGCTCATACAGTGGGGGGTTTATTACAAAATATTACTGTAATAAACCAGATGTCAGCTCCAACCGAAATTATTTAATCCTGATGGAGACTTTTTGGCAAATTACTACAAATGCTTTTAGGGAGAACATATATTTCAAATCATTTCCAGTCATTGTTTGTGAACTGAAGAGGGAAAGCTGATCTTTGTAGTTGCAGACTACATTTACTGGAGCCATAAAAGCAGCCTGTCCCTTAACTCTGATAACTCAACATTGCCCACCACGCACTAAGAACGTGACCGTCTTCTGCAGCTTTGTTTGTATTACCTTTTCTTGGAGCCGTGTTTTTGAGGAGTTTTACCCTTATCATCCCCCTTCTACTTGGTTTCGGAGGTGCCAGGGATATTTCCTAAATAAATAAATAAATAAATAAATAAAAATGCTCTCTGAATGGAGGAATTAAGACAAAATGTGTAACATTTCTTTGCAGGCTGTTGCATAACCTGGTATGAGAACAAGAAGTTACAGCTGAGGACCAGAGTATAGAATATGACTAATATGCAGTCATTTACAATGTTTTCTTTATATATATATATGAAGTATCTTTATATACATATAAAATATGTATACATCTATTTATATATATATTAAAAAAATGGTTTCTTTCTGAGTTTGAAAGCCGAATCCAGCACTGACTGAGTTTGGTCACGTAGCTCAGACTGGGGTGCACTGCCTCCATTGGGTAAGCATCGTAAGGCAGGCCCTGCCAAAAGCCTTCGCATTGCACGGTACTGTGCCAATCTGACCAGCCACTCCAGCATGAGCAGAACTGAACATAATAGGGCTCTGCGTGGTTATTTCTTTCAGTGAGGCTCCATGTAAAGGCCTGGGTTACAGCCTGTTAGAAATGGTTACACTTGCTCAGAGAGTTCTTTCTCTGTTCTTTCAGCTATGAAAACGAGGATTAGCGAAAATGGAGAAACTGCTGCACTGCACACAAACTGTCCTAATGTATTTTTATCACAACAGGCTATATATTTCTAGCCAAAGCAGTGTTCAGAGAAAAAGAAATGTAGTTGTAAGCTACTTAAAGTACCAAGTTTTCTATTAAAACACTTGCTAGTATAAAACATTACGGAAAATAAAAAGCTGAGTCAGGTGTAAAATCCATTGAAATTAATTGAAAGATCTCTTTTTTCAAAGACCTCTGGATCAAGCTCTGAATCACAGTAAAATGTGATATACGGAGAAACTACCAAACAGCAATCTTTTTCTCTTAGCTAATAGATAGAGTGACACTAGTAAATATGTACCTGACCACTGGCTATTAGAATATTCAGAAATAATACTTTATAACTGTAAAATAAAAATAATTCATTCATACACATGCCATAAAATAAACTCTGTACTGTAAACCCACACCTGGGTTAAACTTATCCATGGAATGGAAAGAATGCCTCTGGATTCCTGGGAGCTTTTGGTTAAATGCATGTGTTACTTTACCAAGATTTTGATTTATGTGTCCTATACCACTTTACCATATATAACAGTGAGAATAGTTACAAAATAGTTTAATAGTTACAAAATACAAGTTACAAAATACAAGTTACAAAATACAAGTTACAAAAATAGTTACAAAATAGCCAAAAATAGTTACAAATGCCTCACTGCTTAAAAAACAAACAAACAAAAATCTGTAATGTCTAAAAGAAAGCCCCAAATAAACTGAAAAAAGAAAGTAAAGTAGTTATTTTTAAAAGTAAAATAAACAAAACTACATACAAATACCTGCTGGAACTGCATGTTACTAACCATACTAGATTTTGCTTGAAAAAGACTCAGCGGTGTCAGCTGACTCAGTGACTTGTTCCTTACGTTAGAGGAAAAATAAAGCAAATATAGTGTAACACACAAAGCTTTCATGGAAAAACATCCTGTATGTTATACGTGCGATATATACATCTTGTGCTTCTGATATTTTCCAGCAATGGCAAAGGTAAAGTATCTGAGCCCCATCTTATGGAACTGGTTTCTAGGAGCTTAAATTTTAATGTATAGAAAAACTTTTTGGTTTCTTTCATAAGCTAGAACTGTACTTTGAAATCAAGAATTTCTGGCTGACAAAATATTCTGCTGTCCTTTAGCAGCTTTTAACTCTGGGCTAAAAAAAAAAAAAAAAAGAGAAAAAAAAATCATTTACATCAGTCAGATTAGAAAGGTAAATTGAAGGTGAGATTTGTGCTGCTAGGACTTGCTCCAGAGTACAATGAAGACAACAGAAAAGCTTTCCTTTCCATCAGACCTTTAATACATTTTGCATAACATGAACAAAACTACTTTTTTAGTCAATCCTTTGCTAGGAGAGGCACTGCATTAAGGCAACTATGGCATTCATTTCTTCTTCTTTAGGAAGCTCTTCATAACAGGCCAGTTTGTATATATCTCAGTGTAAATCTGGGAAGAAGTTAAGTCATGATGAGAAACAAAGTGGCTTTTCCCTACTGTTTCAAAGACTAAAAGCAACTCTATTACCAGTGGGAGAAAAATCCCAACAGAGGAACTGAGAAATAGTCATCCAGTGAATCAGCAAATCATACACAGCTGCAAGCAATGTTAATGGTAACCCAGGACAGAATACTCACAGCTGGTAAGACAACGAGCTACCACTGCAGTGGTCTGTCTGGTTTGGCAGGGAAGCAGAGGATTCTCTTCCTCAGATTTTAATCTTTTAGAAGTATTACATTCATTAGCAAAGAGGAAGCAAAGCAATGCGCAAGAGCAAATAGTAGTTCCAGAAGCTGTGTTTACTGTGTGTGTATATATGTACTTTTTTCTACCGGATAGGCCTTTTTTTCCCCCCTCAAAATTAGGTTTGTGTTTGCATGGTATCTGCTTATACACGCATATAGGGTGTATGACCTAAAAAGCATAGAGGGTCAGATATCCCTGTTTTCCTAATTACTAGTCAATGACTTGAGGTCAATGGGAATTTGAGTTCTCAGCTTTTGATTAAATTAAGTTTCTGAGAATAGCTTTTAAAGGAAATACAATACCACTGCACAGCAAAATATTCCCTGACCAAAATAAATTTTAATTGAGGTTCAGTATTCTACATATTGAAAGATTATTCAAGAAAATGACTTCTGATTTTACACAGCATTATATATTCTTCTCCTTTAATCCAAGGACTAGCTCTCACCATTTATATGGCTAAAAAAAAATGGTGATCGCTCAAAGCAGTTTTTAACTGAAGTGGGTTTTTTTGAATCAGATAAAAGGACAGTCATATCATCTTATCTCCCTGATTAAATTCAGGTCTTCTACAATGTAGCTTTGTAAACCTAAACCAAGACCAAAGCAGGCATTTTTACTTGGTACATGCAAATGTGATCTTTGATGAAAACTACTGGAGTGACACAAGCAGTGAAATAATCTTTTGTACTGAGGGACACATTGCACCAAACTCAGGCTAAGGCTAACTGCTGACTTCAGAGGCCTCACATCTAACTCTCTCTAGGGCTGAATTTGCCTCATTATAAATAGGAGCAGTAAATGTCACTTTTCATACATAAGGGAGTCACAGTTTTAGCCAAGCTATCTAACCTCTTTCTCCAGAAAGCAGACTGATCTTTTTTATTTTGTATTTCATCTCAGGACCTCCAGCATAACTGATTGGTTAATCTGTTTTAACTTCTTGGTTAATATGACAACATCCAAGCGATACTAGTAGTTGAGTTCAGTTTCAAGGTGAATTTCAAACAGTCCCCGCTCCCCAAAGTGTGAAAACAATGAGCAATTTACTGATGCCCTTCTCAAATTCTCAAGATGATATTCCTCACTAGGAAGAACAAAGGACCTTAGTACAGTACTTAAGTGTCAGTAGGAGGACTGCCATAGACTTCAGTAACACTGAGATTCAAAGCAGTATCTCTGACCAAAAATGATCGTGAAATAAATGGAACCTTTTTAGACAAAAAGAAGCACTCATCTATTTAAAATGTGTTTAGGACAGGTAAACTAGGTTGTCAGTCATGCCACGGAATAGTAATAGCAGCTTCAATGATCTCTGATAATATTAGAGAATAAAGTAACATTTCCAGTTTTGTATTCAGATTTCTGGCTGGAAATAAAAATCATTAGTAACATATAAGAAATGTTTTAGATGTTTTCTTTTTAGGGCTATCAGTGCAATGTGAGATAAAGACTTCATGTAATGGTACAAATTGTTTCAGAAATGAAAGCAGCTATTCACCTGTTTCCTACAATATCCTGATAATCACAATGTATTTAAGATAGGACTTAACATGCTGTAGTATTCCCAGTGGAAAGCTTCAGAACATCTGTTTATTTCAGAGTCTGAAGTTGAAGATAAAAATAAGACAAACAAAATCTCAGAAGATATTAATAGTTCCATACTTACCGAGCTCATTAATAAATTCATTGGATTCCTCCCCAGCAATGTTTCTTTTCCAAACCTGGAAACGAAATTGTTGACAGTGAAAAAAAACAACATATGTTTAGTTTTCAACAGAATGTTAATTTAGGTTTGAAGAACCTGATTCTGCAGTGTGTATTGGCTTAAACTTCTATTAAAACCAGTGACAGTTAGAGACACAGTTCAAGCAAAGACCAAGTCCTGCATTAGCGGTATGACATTGTATTTGGCAAAGACTGAGAATGTGTAGCTTATGTCAAGCTAGTTGCCATGATATAGCTACTGTGAAACCCAGCCTGGTTTAATGAAGCAGCTTCTCTTCAAAACAGAAACACATCATAGAGAAAGTTTGTCCCTTCCATTTAATGTCTTATTTTACCCACAGTCACCAAATCATCTTTCTCACAGTCACTCTAACAGAATTAGAGAGCTGGAAGAGAATAAAATGGACCTCAACTGTATGTATATGGCTGGAGGAATACTACTACTCCCAGGTATCAGGTTTCAGTGCAGGACAACTACTTGTTCTCCCAAAGTCTGTTTGGGAGCGTCAGCAGGATCTAAATGACCTTACAAAGGGAGTACTCAAAGAGAAACAAAAAGACATTAGACTGTTTCCCAGTTTTGATTTTTTCACTGCCTTGTTGGACAAGGACAAGGTTTCAGCCATATGCCAAGACGCTTCACTAAAATTAAGGTGTGTTGGAGGCAAAGGGGAAAAAGGGAGCAAACTAGATGAATGCTACCAATTCAGAGTACACGAGTACTGCCAGAAAAATTACGGTGTAAAAGTTCTACATTTGGATTTAGTGGCTCTACAGTGTATAAAAGAGTAATCGCCTCTTGTGTTTTAGCCTCACGGTAAGGAACGGCAAGGTGCCTTCTTCTCATGTGATTGAACTGTGAGCTCCCGGAGATGGGGCTGGACGTCACTCTCTGCTCGGCACCGTGACCAGAAGTGCCACCTGATTCCACTTGGCAGTTCCCCACTGCTGCACAAGGAGCACGGGTTCCTCTGCTGCAGTTAATAAAGCATTTCGAACTGAGTACTTCCACTCTCAGAGACATCTGAAATCTCAATCCACATCTAAATTTTTTAGCTAACCTTTTACAATATTTCCAGTCTCTTTGTCTCTTGCAGATTGTGATCTATTTATAACAGCTCAGCTATTTCTAAACCTCAAGCAGACAGAAAATTGATGCGTCATTCTAAGGATATGCCTTTGAAATGGTTGGGTGGGAAAGGAAAAAAAAACACAGGAAGGTGACAAAAGCAGAAAAAATAGTCTTTGTCTATGTAACAGTATTGACATTTCTTACCTTTTTTTCTATGCTATATCTCATGACTTCCTAAATCAGCACATCAACTATGAATTCTAACTGTCTACGCTTTTTAAAGTAATTTACTAATTCCTTTTCTTCTTTCCCCTCTCTTCCCCCTGTTCTATTAATAGTTGAGAAAAGGTCTGTTGCCTGCAGGGTTGGACGATTTTATCTGCTTTTAGGATGTACAACCTAGCTCCCTGAGGATTTCTTATATTGCTACAGTGTGCTGTAAACTGTTTATTACCAGAAGGTTCAAAACTGTCAAAGTACTTATGAGGGCAAAAAAAAAAAAAAGACTGTAAGTGCAAAATCAATTGCAAAGTAAGAAAGAATTCTATTTTAGCATAATATATGGATTTTTTTTTTTTCACACAGAGAGAAATTCAGACATGGATCCCATATGAATTATAGGAAAAAAGCAGTATGGTCTCCTCATTTCAAAAAGAATATATTAGAGTTGGAAAAGGTTCAGAGAAGGATGCTTAAAAGTTTGGAATGACTTCTCTGCCTGGAACAGCTGAGTAGCCTAGTATTCACCAGTCAGGGAAAGAGGCAACTTACAAAGCCATGAATTGGAGAAAGCAGGTTAATTTACTCTTTCGTCTCATACGTGGATTAGGGTACATCAAATGAAGCTAGTAGGAGACATGTCCAAAGCTTGCAAAGATACTGTGGATGCTAAAAGTTTGTCAAGTCCCAGGGGAGGCTGGACAAACTCATGGAAGAGAAATCCCCAGGTTACTAGACAGAAAAAAAAAAGCCAAGACATCCAACTCTGGAGTCCCCTGAACTGAAAAGAGAGTGTGAGCCATGTTTGCCCTGTCCTTACTTTTCCCCATGCTGCCCCTCAGGGCCGTTTTTGGCAGACAGTGTCCTGGGCTAGATGTCCTTCAGTCTGACTCAGCATGGTTGTTCTTATGTCTTTTTGTTTCTAAGTGCTGTAATCTTCTGAGGAACAATTAAAAGAGATTAGAATAACAATAAATCAATAGTTCTCAAATATTTTGTACCACAGTTTATTTTCCCTTCAGTTTTTCAAAATATTGTGCATTCTTATAATTAAATGTCTCAAGTAAACACTAGACCTGTTTTTGCACATCACCTTTGGGCCACTGATGGTTTCATGGACCCTCAAGTTCCCTAGGCCACCATGTAAGAAGTGCTACTAACCCTCATGCTTTGCCTTAAACAAGAGCTTATAGATGTACTGAGTTAGGAAGGCAGTTTTCCTTGTCTGCAGAGCCATTCTAACGTACTGAAAACAGTAGCACTTCCTACTAGTGCAGGTCCATCAGTATATGAGTGACAGAAAGAGAAGCCAGAGCAAGCTGTCGGTAGCTGGCTCCTTCTTGACATCAGTCCTATCTAAGACAGAAAAGCAGTAGTCAGACATTCCTCGTGTCTTCCATAGCCTTGGCCACTGATAGCAGCAACAGCAGGGAATGTTAAGAAAAGCCTAACGGCTCAGTTCCCTTCTTTGTAGCACGCGTGCTGAATAATATCACTACAAAGAGTGCAAATGCCACCGGCTCTGAACTGTAGGTTCTTTTATTATTCAGGTTGCAGTGGAATAAAAAAAATTAAACAGTTAACCTAAACACTATGGAAGACAATTGTGAATCACCCCTCCTGATGCCTAAAAACCCTTCAGACAGCACTCTCAGAAGTAAGACTTCTAATCTTGAAAATTCTCCAGTAAGCTGGGTTATTTATAATTTCCTTTGGCAAGAATGAAAATGTGTATGGACATAAATATACATGACACATAGGTTGCCTGTCTACCTTGTATGTCTCTCTTACTTTCTAAATTAATAATTTAAGCATAAAGTACCATTCCAAATAGTAATACTGGAGAAGAATTTTAAAGACCTCAAACTGCAATGTATTTTAAATTTTGACCCAACAGCACCAAATTTTAAGTAAACGCAGTATCACTAAAATAGACTGCAGTAATTGGTTTACAAAACCTGTCTTATCTCACCCACCTTTAGCTTTATTAGCTAAAAAAGACTGGTAAACCTTTGGACTCTGAGCTGGGTAGGGGTGATCTTGCAACAACAGTGGCTGAACAAATATACATGGTTTATACACAAAAGGCTCAAAAGGAGGAAACGGATATTGGAAGGTTGGCTACTAATTAACTCAGGCCTATCTGGGAAGCAGAGACAGAAAGTGAACTAAACTACAGTTTCAACTCTGTAGCGTTGAACTTTCATTTAGCTATTTACTGAGCTGAAGCACTTTAAACACATGGCTGAGCTATAGTTTTTTATGAGATATGTAAATACTGCCCACGTTCTACATGTTAGATAGGTGTAAGATTGTAGGGGAAAGATTAACACAGATCTGCAAACAGTCGCCCTTCCTGGACAAGAAAGGTGAAGGTTGCACAGCACAGGTCACCGAAATCTTTGGCAAAAAGCTTCCAGGTATTTAAGATGAAGTGACATCTTCTAGGGAGGATGTTTTCCTTCACCTTCTAGAAATAACTCCACGTAATAACTCCAACCAGAGCTCTGCTTCTGGTTGTTATTGTGCAGTGACAAAGTCACAATCCGTTGTTGCAGTCATTTTGTAGTGAGTAATTATGTTACCTACAAGCATTATGACTGCTTATTGTGAATAACTAACAAAAGCAAACAGATTACTGTGAAACGGAGAGCTGACTGCTTGTGCAAATACCCTACAAACCTCCTGAAACTGCATACTGGAGGACCTGATAGAATGTTAGGATTTTTACTTCTGGAAATACTAGGGGGTTTTTTACTTTAAAAGTGAAGAAGGTGGGAAATTCTCAGATAGGTAGGAAATTTCCTCAGAAGAAAAGATAATTGAAATACTCCTGAGGGAAGGAGTGTGGCTGAGTGAGCGCATTTTAATACGGCATGGATTTGTTTGTCCTGTGCTAAAAAAACCCGTTTCCTTCTGTAGAGCTGGGTAACAGCTGATAGATGGCAGCATTACAGGCTTGCATGTGAAGCAGTGGTGAGATTATTTGTTTAGAAAGAAAAAGCATGCATCCTTTCTAACATACGTACAAGACCCTGGTTGGATATCTGTTTATAACAGTTTACAGAACAACTTTTCTTTTCTTTTTTAAAGAAATGGAAAATATATTCCATGTGTTGATTTGTAAAGCGACACAGAAATTCAAAGCATGTGGTATCTGAATCCTCTTCCTCTGGATCCCATAATCCTGGGTAATCGTGCTATGTGGCATTTTCTGGTATACGCACTGCAAGCATATAGATAAACTATTGAGCTTTAGCTCAATAATAGGAGCCATCTTTTGTGCAATGACAAGATGCCGTTTGTTATCACCAGTGTATAGCATCTTACTGTTTCAACTGTGAAGTTAATGTTGATATTACAGTGAGACAGTAAAGGTTACTTTCTTCACTTTACAGAAGTGAAAACTAAAGTAGAATAGTGAAGAAGCTACAAACTTATTTCTCAATGTCTGCTTCTTCTGACTATTTAAAGAATGTTGAAAATTGTATGTTGCTGTTGTAATTAAGATGACTGACAGCTGTACCTGCAAAATTCAGCTGTCTCTTACTAGGAAGAAACTAGTTGATGGTGAATGTTCCAAAAGGCTCACAAAAGCTACAGGGATGCTAGTGGTGGCACAGGAAAAGGAATGCACAGTCCAAATGTGCTTCATGATTCTTCTGCTCAGTCATGGGGAAAAAAAAAGATTTCCATTAACATTTCAGATTGAAAATGGATTTTTCTTTAATTTTTTTTTAACATAAAGTCTCTGCTTTCTTAGAAAATTGTTTAACTCTTAGCATAAAACAAACAAAAGATGTTTCTTCTTGGTGCTGGCCAGAACTTTCTCTTCTTTAATTTTTTTTAGGCTACAAATGTCAATAAAATCACTTTTCGAAGTGTCTTAAATTTACAAAATAATGTCCCAGGCTAATTCTACATAGTGCTATGTCCCCTAGGCAGAAGCGCAGCCTTTAATTCAAGCGACAGATTTGTGTGCTTTAATATCTTGGCAGGTCCCAGATTGAAACCCTGCTGCTAACTCCTGCAGTTAACCATACAATAAAGCATCTTCTCACTCCTAGAGCCTGAAGTGCTCTTAGCAACAGTTCTATAAGGTAGTGCCTGCATTTTTCTTGGCAGACAGAGGTGTGTCAAAGTATGACTAAATCACACTGTGTTGCATGTTATTTCTGAAATAATTATATATTCCCATACACTGCTCTTAGCAGCATGAACCTCCATTCCAGCCTGCAATTGCAGAGACTGAGAGAGAGTGAGAGAAGGAGGGACTGTCCAGGTCTGGACAGGAAAACAAGTGGCATCATGAAATCCACAGGGCAGACAGAAGATTGAGATTACAGAGAGGAACTAACGAGACTAGAGACCATGTATTTCCTTGTGAACAACCTAGATCTATATTGCACCCTGCCACGGCTGCCACTGCCTTTCTTCACCGAGCAGTGTATCCCTGGGGAGGTATATCCACTGGATGAGGGCTCTAGGAACCAAGTACTCTGTCCCTGTCACTTCCATTGCAAGTTTGTTTATGATCCAGGATGACCATATTTCTTTTTTAACAAACAAACAAACAAACACACACTTTCCCTTCTGACTTCCTACACATCCTTTCCACCAGGTTAATAATTATACACAGAGCTGGTAAATTGAGTTGCACTGAAGCTAGCGTTTGCTCACAATTACCCCATATTGGAGGCTGGTAATTTATACTTACAAACAGAATGTATCTGCAGCAATGAATGATATACGCTTATTTTTTAATAGCTTAGAGGCCTCTATTTATTTTGCTGACCTATTTTTGTCCTCATTTTTAAGTTCTCCAATCTGCTCTGCTGTCCTTTGCATCATTTGTAGCATTAAATGAGATATCTTTCCCTAGGCAATGTTCTTCAAAGGCATTATTTTATGAACAGTTTTAGTTGTACTCCAGAATTAAATAAAATAGAAAGAAATTTTGAAAAATATTCTTAATATTGGCTTTTAAAATCAAATGTAGATCTTTTCAAGTGAAAATTAATACCTGTGCAAGGTGTCAGATGTAACGTGGACAGGTTTGAATACACACACATCCATTTAATAAGATACTGACTGTCACACTGTCAGCCAAACTGCCCTGCTGAAGAGCCTCACTTTAATTTAGAGCAACAAATTCTTAAAATAAACATCTGAGGTGCTCTCTGTACTCATCAAATCCCTGGACTGTCAGAAAGCTACTAATTAGCATCAAATGCTTTTGTGCTTAATTCACTATGATTTTGACTGAAACAAAATGAGGTAACTAGGTGTTCACTACAACCCCTGAGACGGAAAGGTTTGATACCAAATGGTTCAAGACCAAAGCGTGTGACATTCCAGCTGAACAACAGATAAAACAGGGAGGCCAACAGGAATGTTATGTACAGGACTGAGCTCCTAAAATAGATTTGTAATGATTCTAAATGTTTGGGGGTTTTTTTATGCTTCTTGAATAATATCATTCCACCACAATAGATCATACGAGGAAAAATTCAGGCTAATAGTAGCTGGCAAGATAAGCATATAATCTGCATTTAAAATCTGATGTACATTCATTGATATAAAAGGTATGAAAAGCACTACCTTTAAAGTTAACTGAACCAATGCTAAATGCGAGATAGAATTACAAGCGGGCCAATAGCGCTTCAAAATGCTACTAACAAAGGAATTACTGCAATGTTTTAAAGTAAATCAGTCAAGTGACAGGAACTTACTATTTGGAATATTGTTCCTTCTCAGGGTGGGTATGTAATTCCAGCAGATTATAATTATGAGTTACATAAGATTCAGTGGAAGGTTATAAGGATATATTTAAAATATTAATCACCATTCAGAAACAGGACTTTTAAAACATCAGGATAATTAGTTCCATTAAGGTTACATCTCCATTGGTACTGCTCTAGCTCTTGCTAGAACATAAGTCCATCAGCTGATCTTTATGTTATGTCACATGCAAATGTGTTAATTAGGCTTATTCATAACTTCCTTTGTTTCTGAGCTGATCAGTGTAAGGAATTATGCCTGCATTTTTCATTCTACTCTAGGGTAAGATCTTCAGAGCTACAGGAGATAGGCTGGCAGGGGGGGGAGGCACTGAAGTCAATGAGCCCAGTTCCCTACTGCATTGTATCTGTGCAGTCCTGGTCTGTGAAATGGGTCTGGCAAACTGCTGTCTTGACTGGAAGGTAAGTTGCCTTGCAACAGGATTTTGCACTCCAGTGTGCACTCCTTTTCCATGAAGAAAGTTACTTCACAGGGCTAAAAACCATTCAAATATCAAGTCTGATGTTTCTGCTCACTAGGAGAAAATTACATGCCCTATGCAATATTTTTTAAAAAATCTCCTATACTTTGAGAGTCACATTTTATTAATTGGCTGTTACTGCATCTCTTTGAATCATTACAGACCACCTCCTGATATAAGATTCTGCATTAGTAATATATATGGAAAGTCTGATGCTGGTGAGAAATCTAGTCAAAATAAATTTATGGGTAGAGTTTTGGATTGAGAAGAATGCATGTAATTAAATCAAGTTAGGACAAATTTGATTAGGATTACATATTGTAAAAACTGTATTCCAGATAGCTAAGTCAAACCAAGACAGAACCTGAAAGCTGCTCTGTACCTTGGTTCTTGGAGTCTATCAGAGATACTTCTTAAGAAACAACAGTACCACTTTGCACTCTATACCACTAGTCTTACAAGTTCTGTTTTCCTGTACTAGTTTCACTGCTATTTTCATTTGATAGAAGCAAAGCACCTCAAATAACATCCTGTTCACATAAATAAGCTTGAATTTAATTCCTTATAGAAGCACACATTTAGAGTAAATCTTGAATTAACTGATATTCTGGGATAGTGCTATTTCAAGAGGTCCAACAGGGATGGTATTTTGAAATACAGACCCACACTGTGTGAAAACCACATGCCTTTTTCTCTTCCTACATATAGGCAGCTCTGACTCTCACAGAAATGCACATACATCATGAGCAGAAGAGACAGGATGACCCAACGGGATGCAATACAAATATTATTTGCTAAGCAGACTCCTGATGTCTTGTAGGCAAGCTCCTCCGAGTGAGGAGTGCTGGCTGCCACTGTACCATCACTTGCACTACAAAGGAAAAAGAAACTCAGTTTCATTCTTTCCAGACCTGGGAAACTCAACCTTAAGAACTAATTATAAACCCAAAGACACCCTCAGCAGCAAGATATCCTTGGGGGATTTTTTTGGTCCACTAGAAGCAACTGTCCTACCAACAGAAAATTCACTTTGCTCTGGCCCCATTCCCACACACACTCCCTACAGCTATTTCCACCCACACTACAGCTCTTTTTAACTGTGTTTAAAAAGCTGAGAGAGAGAGAAATGTGCTGCTGCTGCTAGTGCTCCTCCTCCTCAGGTGGGCGGGTTGGTAGCTGGTCAGTTTTCTGCAGCATTTCTCATTGCTGGATGCGTGGGAGGCCGAGAGCAGGAAGGGAAGGAAGCGGTCCTCTCAGGAACGGAGGCATATCAAAGCAAGTGGGAAGCAAATAGCCCCTTCCCACCTGCACATGTGCAATTATATGCAAATGAAAAACTAACACAATAGATCTGCAAGCAGAGCTTTCCAAGCGGTGGTCCTAAAAGGTATCAAACAGCTTGGGTCTCAAAGCCAAATCCAGGGGTGACCAGATCTCTAGGAAGCCAGCATTTTTCACCCACGAAGAACAGACTCGTGGGGAGGGAAGGGGGAAGGGAAGAGGGCGTTCCTTACACTTATGGTTTTCTACGTGGGTGGAGGGTGGTTCGAGGGGAGGAGTGACAGATTGCTTGTGGCAGCAGGGAAGAAAGATGTAGGAGGGTGTTTGCCCAGGGTCCCGTCTAACCTAGGGGGTGCTGGCAGGGGGGATGCAGCGCGAGTGGTACGTCTAAGCCGGGGCGGTGGGAGGGAAGGAACCCGCGGGTGGATGGACCTTGCCTGGGGCCTCTCTCCCGGCCTCACCAACACGGCAGCGCCTGCAGCAGCACCCAGCCACCCCCACGCTTTCCCCGGTGCACTCTGAGGCCAAAAGAAAATGGAAACTACTTCACTCACACAGTTTCGTTATGGATTTCCTTTCATCCTTCTCCAAACACTTCTAGTTCCCCACTGATAAGATGCAAATTTACTGGTTAAAAAAAAAAAGGAAAAAAAGAAAAAAGGGGTTTTTTTTCCTCTCTCACACACTTTCTTGTTACAGGAGAAAGTCACTACTGCATGTCATTAGCTGTGCCCTCATCCCAAATCTAGACCTCAGATGTTATATGGATGCATTATCTGAAAAGCCTCTAAAACGCCTGGGGAAGGCACTCTGTTCCCATGGGATTACTCATGTTACAGACAAGAGCAAAAATTTGCTTCTCCACATTACATATGTGTTTCCTGTGTTTCAAGTCCTTCCCTGGGCTGGCCTTTTGTTAGAAAGTGGAGAAATAGATCAGTTTTCCACTTATTTTAAGTCTACTTCTACTCTCGCCGATGTCAATGGAAGACTCTCCACTGCAGTACTAGGCATCCACGCTGGTGCAAGGAAATTTGAACCTGTGTCATCTGTGGAGGTGTTTTAGAATATTGTCAACTGAGACTGGACTAAGAAAAAACAATTTGAGGATTGCTTGTCAGTACAGTAATAACCAGTTAGCAGGGATGAACTGGAAATTTTCCCATTCTATTCCTCAAGCCTTCACAGCCTCATTTTTCCTTACCTTCATACACTGTAAGGATGCGCTTACTACCCACACATAGATAAATTAGATGCTAGCTGTTAGACCAGCAGAGGAAAAGATTAAATTTACAGCAAGCCTGGACGCAGGAGCACGGGACACAATGAAGTACTTGTACCATTTATTATCTGGTCTTGGTGAACTACATTGGGAGCTCTCAGAGGCAAGTAAGTGAGAGGTACAAATTAATGATTAATTAGGGGTATATAGGTGGCATACAGCTGAGCTGCTCTTGCAATCCTTCTTGGGAGCAAGAGCTCCCACATCCTAAAGTTATATGTTTTTCTGGAAAAGAAGCCAAAAAACCCCAGAAACAAAACCCCAAAACATCTGCTCAACTCTAAAGTCCTCCTACAGTCTGCAATTTGTTTTCTCTTTCCAAACCTGCTGAACACACTGCCAGGAAATTTCTCCAAGGGGAGGAATTACAACCTGCCTATCCTTCTGGCTATTACACTTACACTCCTGGAGTTCCTGGCTTGGTTACTAGGGGTGCTGCTCACGCCTAGCACACCCAGTCTCCTGCAGCCCTCTTTGCTAATAGTAATATCATCCATAAACTCCCAGGTTAAAGGTCATCTCATTCTGCTTATTCTCATGCAACTCCATTATTTTCACTCTTTTTCCTATTTCTACTTATAGAAGTCTTTTATTTACTTTTTAGAAAACATTTTCACTTTGATATTCCACTCTGCAGAAAATGAGATGTGCAGGAGGACTGTTAAAAATCAGGATGATATCTGAGTTACTTTTTGGACTGGCTTTCAGTCACTAAATGGCTGTCTGTAAGAAAATTGCAATTTTCTAACACCTACCCCCCAAAAAAAAACCCAACCCCAAACTATAGGTAAATTCAAGCCATCACCAGCATGTTTTAAAATGAAGTAGAATGCTAGGCTCAAGGAAGACGGCTCTTCTGTCACCACCTCTTCTTCTTGAAACCAATTTAAAAAAAAAAGGGAAAGAATTTAAACATTAAGCATAAATTCAATGTCAGCACTGTGGAAAGAAATCAGTAGCTGTTGCAAGACAATGCTTGCTGTTACTTCATTGTTTACAAATGAGCAGGCTCCACTCTTGTTCTAAATCAGACATACAGCTGGAAGACAACAAAGAAAGGGTCTACACCATTATTTATACTGAAGCCGGGGGGGGACAGATGGGGGGAAACATTAAAATCAGCATAAGTAAAAGATGAATCAGACCACTGACTTCTATTTTGGACTCTAGAAACAGACATCCTATGTAATCATGTCCTGATCACAGCCTTGCCCATGTGTACCATGTGCAGGTGGAATTTATTAAGAGATTTCCAGGGCTTTCAAACAGCCTCCACCTGCTCTTACCCAAAGTTAGCTTCCACACACTGATTTCTTCATTTCTACAATGAGACTAACAAAAAGATTACCCTACAGAAAGGTTCTGTTCGTATTTGTCTGTGAAATGCATAGACTTTCAGACATAGGATACAAAGTACAAAAATGTTATCTGCTTATCAAACTCCCCATAATTTGGTTATGCCTGGATGAGAGATGCAGAGTTATCTCATCCTCAAAAATAATTAAAAAAACCCCAAACTAAGTAAGGGTTCAGATTTGGCAACTGTGACAATTTGCTGTCATTTAGACTGGTTTAGATTTAAGTGCATGGTACCTGCTGTAAAACAGCATATATGGCTGTATATACTCAAGATGACACTAATAGACTGCATCTTTGATGATCATATAATCGGTAGGTAAGAGTTTGAATAGTCTGGATTGCCTAATGAATTCTGCAATTAATTAGTTCGCAGTAGGCAGTCTCCCAATGCCTGCGAAAGCACCTCATGTCCTGTTCTCAGTTATTTTTTGTTCACAGTGTACACAACTGAAAGCTGGGACTGCATAATACAGAAATGTTCTCTGTCTCTTTTTGTGCCTATTTAATTTGATTAAGATTTTTACAACCAAATTTAATATACCCTGAGAGTTACTGCAACGGAAATGCCAATACAGATGACGCTGCTATAAGCAGGGGCTGAATCATTTCTTGAAATGAAGAGCAAGGTTGCCCTCTGGGGACTTCTCCAGAAGTGATTCCAAGAGCTGGGATTTTTCTTGTTCCAGTAAAATAATTTTGCTACAAGGTTTTAAGATTTTTTTTTTTTTTAAATACAAATGTGAATCAAGACAGCCAGTGCTAAGAACTTGCTACACTGAGAGATGATGAAGCTACATTTCTACCTAAGGCACTGTATTGTCACTCCCTGGTTCATCACACTTTTCAGTATCAGTCTCATGGTGGTATGTGTCAGCCTAAAAAAATCCGGTCTGACATAGTTACTGAAATAAAAGTGAATTTAGTATTATGGACTCCTACTATGATGTCCATAAATTCTCAAATGCCTTAATCTTCTATTTAAAAAGAAATAGCAATTTTCCTGGTTGCAATTTCTGAGTCTATTTATGCTGAACACATGATGTGTTTGAACTCACAGTTCTATCTCTAGCTACTGTCAGGGCAGTAACCATGTTAGCTGCTTAATCCCTGTATTTACCTTCTAGTATAACCAAGTTTTGGTGGGATGTTTAATCTCCTGGCTCACTAATCTGTGTGTCAGTAGCTAAGAGGGCAGCACAGGTGTGGCAGCAGGTGTAAAGGATGAAGAGAAACAGGGAGGTCAGAAATTAAGAAACCGGTTTTGCTGCTGAAAATAATACATTGTCAAACTGCGGCTTCAGTCCACAAAGTTCAGCTCTGAAGGTAATTTAGCAATGCGGCTTTCTCCACCTTGGGCAGCAGCCACCATGGTTTATGTTATTGCTACATACGCTATCATTTGCTTCACCGATGAAGGAACAGCCTCATCTCACGTCCTCACAGCTCCCGACCTAAACCAGCTTCGGGAGCAGTACCCCTTTAGCCCAGATCCTGTCAAGGTAAGGAAAACCCCTTCATGCAACTACCGAGCAAGGGGCCTGCAGCCTTGCTTACAAACCCCATGCCGTCGCCCGGTTGACCTTCTGCCTTTGTTAGTCGCTATCTTGACTGGAAAAGGGCTGTTCGGGGGCGAGAGGGCGGGCGGCCACCCGCCTCCGGGCCCCCCCCCCCCCCCCCCCCCCTCCGCTCGCTCTCCCGCCCTGGGCGGGAGGGCGAGCGGGGGGGGGGGGGGGGTGGCCCGGAGGCGGACGGCCGCCTGGGAGCGAGGGGCCCGGAGGAGGCGGCAGCCCCCCAGACCCACCCGTTTCCCGGTGCAGGGTGAAGGTGGCTGAGGGGAACGGAGCCCGGCTCGCCGACCGCTCCCTCGCGCATGCGCCCTATCCCACCCGCGCCGGCTCACACCCCGGCGTACCGGTTACCCGATGACGGCGATCGACCGCGCCGGCTGCCGCCATGGCGGCCCGGGTGCTGAGGCCGCTGCCCAGGTAACGGGGAAGCGGCGGTGGCCTCCGTGAGGCGCGGCGAAGCTTTTCCCGCGCACCCCTCTGAGGGGCTTGAAATGGCGCCGGGCCGGCCGCGCCCGCAGCTTCGCGGTTGCCTTGGGGCAGGGAGCGATGAGTCTGGGAAGGCCTCTAATGCCGGGGATTGTGACCCCCTGGACTGCTAAAAAATACAGTTCAGCCCTGGATGAGCTATCCCACTCTAAATGTGCTTAGCAAATCCCACTCAGCATGTGCTTAAAAACGGTCTTGGGGCGCCGGGGTGTTAGCATGTAACACGTTAAATGGCTGTGTTCTGTGCTCTTAGGTAGCTGAAAGATAAAGTTGCTCGCTAATGTTGACGCAAGCCAAGTGTTTGAAGTTCGGCAGATGCTGTTGTTAACTGTCTTTCTCAATAGAGTACAGTAACAATTAATAAATAACAGCTTCATCACTTAAATTGAGTAACGTATTCACAAAAGGTCACATGGGTATCTCCTCTGAGCCTGGTTCAAGCTGTTACGCGAACCTATGTAAATGTACATACACACAAGGACATGAGGGCAGGTTTGGTGTAATGGAAGTTTTGGAAATCACAAGTTTTTGACAAGACTATTTTCTTAAAATGCTAGTATTTAAATGTCCAGAAAAAGGCTGTAAATCTTTAAAAGACACACACTGCTAAGTATCAGACACCCCCCCCCCCAACTCTTTGTCTTACTGTTTCCAGATTCTCCTTCTAACTTGAAATTGAACACATAGAAAACATTAGTAGTTAGCATTGTTATCTGCTATCTATTTACTAGTAAGCAAAGAAGTTTCCAACTGTTTTGATATCAAAATCGTACTCTAATTTTACTTGATTTTAAAAAGGACAATGTAAAACAATTGTGTTCAGCAATTTTTCTGACAGAGCTTTGCTTAACTCAGCAGTCATATATTTGGGGATTATGTAGATGGTTTATGGTTTTAGCTATCTTTTTAATTTTCTTTTTCAGGCTGAAGCCATTCAACAGACTGCAAGTAATATTACAACATTTGGTAAGAACAGCATCTTGTTTGAATGAGTTGGAAGCTTTTAGAACTCTTAACTCCCCTGAGACAGACAGTACATGCAACTTCCAATGTGTCTGCTCACAGTGGTTCTGAATGCCATCATTTATTGCTCAGGCATAACATTGCCCACGTCTTTGAGCACTTTGTTACAAGTTTCTATTATACCGTAAGTTAAAGTTCAATTATTTTGGCCTTACCTGCCTTTACAGTTAGTTTCTATGTTAGCTTCCGTATATTCCTTAAATATCATTGAACTGTGAGTTTGAAATCAATTGTGAAAATAGTTTAGGGATTTCTTCTCTACTGTTAAAAGTTACTTACAGACAAAGCAATATGTACATTTGGTTTTGCAGTGTGAAACTGCCAGTAGGGACATATGGAACTGTCATTGTTATAATTGTTGCAGGTATTTTCAGAATGTCAAGTCTTAAAGAACCATGGTTTTGTGGTTTTTTTTTTTTTTTTTTTAATTAACTCAAATGTCATTGTCAAAGATGTGGGGTTCAAAACCCTGTCTGACGGTTATTACTCTGAAGGACTCAAACATAAAGTGGTTTCAAAAGAACTGTTTAGGAAATGCAAATAAATATTGAAGTACAATGGGAAAAGCCTTAGCACACAATTCCAAAATGCATGTTTGATGATCTTAAATACTGTGTTTTGAGAATATATTTCCATAAACACTCTTGTAAGTATGTTACTCAAGGTATCTAACTGATGACATCTGCTTTATTTATTTGTTTTTGCATGTACAGAAAATGTCTAAGCATACAGATTCGACAGCTGAAGTGTTGTTGGAAAAGAGAGGAGGTGCAGGAATAATAACTTTGAATAGACCCAAGACTCTCAATGCACTAAATTTTTCTATGATCCAACAAATTTATCCACAAATAAAGGTTAGTAACTCCGCTTCTACCCATCCACTGTACATATGTTATCTGAAACCAATTTTAAAATTCAGTCTGACACTTCTTAGTGTACTGATTTAAAGAATGAAAGTCTGTGCGAGTGCATTGGCCAATGAGCTCAGATTTAGAGGATGGGAAAGAACAGACAGTTTCAAGCAAGTTTGACGTGTCTTCTCCTCTTTCTAAGAAACAAGCTGTCTATCCAGATGCTAAATTTAACTTTGTCTGATAAGACACCCCCATATTAAAACCAGGACTGAATTAAAAGCAAGCAGCACTTGGAGTTTATATGTTCATTTTGGCAACACCCAGCTGGTCAGTTGGCATGTATGAATTCCAAGCTATACAGTGGTGTTTGCTGGGGTCCAGCTATACAGTTGTTGATTGGGTCCATGTTTTGTGGGGAGGCTGTGTGGCTGAAACAAAAGATACAAGTCATTAGGAAGTAAGGTGCTATCAGTGTCATTCCTTAAAGAACAACTTTATGGATTTACAGGCACTGTTTCCACAAGCTAGTGAAGTACCATGAAATTTTAAGCATGCAAATAGTCCTTTTTAATTTAGTGATATTATTTATCATATGCACAAAGTCAAACTTATTAGGTACCAGTATTTGTTGGATAGTTGCCTGCCTTTTGGTATTTTGGTAGATGGTTGTGTTGCAAATTTATGCATTCTTTGAAAAACATTTAAAGAAAAAAACACTAAATCTGTAGTGCTGAGTACTGGGCTTTATTTGAAGCGTAAAAGGTGGCCTAATTTTAAGTACGCTTGATAGTATACAGAATGTCTTGTCTCTCTTATCTGGGTACGCTTACTTGAATAAGGGATATATAAGCATCGTTTAAGGCGGGGGGGGAAGCCTGTAAAAGGCATCTTTTTCTCAATATGGTTGCACCGCTGCTGAAGTCTTGTACCAGTGTATTTCATTCAGACACAACCCCCCCCCCCCCCCAGTCTTTGTACCTAGCAAAACATCTGTGCAGAAATTGATTTGATCCAGTCCTTGATTAGCATTGATTGCAGTTGTTTTGACAAAATCCATCAGCAATTTAAATGCTGTTTTCCTTGCCATGCATGTTATATTTACACAACTTTCATGATTTGGCCTGAAACACTGTTGTTATATCTTCCATATTCCCAGCTTTCTGCCCCAGCATTATGTTCCCATTGAGATTTATGTCAGGCCCCGTTTTAGGAAGTGCTACCTTTCTTCAGAGATTGGGAGCTCTGCATAGGTGTTTCTCTGAAATACATGAGGCAGCTCTGCTGATCTCTGATGTCAAGATTGAATAGGACACAGGAATGGCAGAAAGGCATTTAGCTCTCAAACTTCAGTTTAAGACAAGCTATTTTAAGTATGGTTTGATTTGCTTTTTGAAAAATTAAAATAATCATAGACAGTACACAGAGAAAGCATTTTTTGCAGACTTTAATCTTACATGGAAACATTTACTTCTTTTTAGACTTGGGAGCAAGATCCTGAAACTTTTCTAATAATTATAAAGGGAACTGGAGGAAAAGCTTTTTGTGCTGGGGGTGACATCAAAGGTAAGGACTGTAGTCACTTAAACATTTTACATATCTTTGCCAGTTACTACTTTGCATTGATTTCCTTTATTTACAGTGACTCAGGTAAACAGAGACTTGCTACACAACAGTAAGAGATATTAGTTGTGCTGACTTCTTATAACACCTTGATGTGCAGATGCTATTTAAGTTATTTGTCAGGAGACAGCTGGTGGAACATTGTATAAAAGAGTAAAAATTGGGGTTTTTATGAATAACTGGTAACAGCAGCCAGTCATTCCTGAGAAGAGAGGGTTCTTGCCTCTACCTTCTTCTTCCCAGATTTTCATTACTGACAGCTTCTTTACAAGAAATTTGAAGGGTCCTAGTAGGTAGCTCTGTTACTACTGGATAATTTGTGTCCGATGTTTGAGATGGCTAGATACAGAGCTGACAATGGTGATCAATGTAACTGTGATAATTTTGTAACTATGAACTGTAGGAAGTCTCCAAACTGTGAAAATTAGCAGTTGTTTTAAATTTTAGGTAGAAAAGCAGCACGGGTTATTGTTAAATTATGCCCTGCTCTAACTGGCTTCTCATTTTTAGTATTCAGAATCTTCAGTATAATCAGTTTTAAGTGGCTGTTCTATACATTGATATGAAATATCACAAACAAGACTACCAGACATTAGGAGGGGTTCCATAGCATAGAAAATGGACTGCACTATCACAAGAAGTATGTGACAAAGTCTCCGGCTTAATAGAATTGACTCAAATTTGAAACTTTGCATGTTTAAGTTTGAGCAAATTTTCTCAAATAAAATGAAGCGGGATTAAGTTGCTGTTTGATTGCCAAAGGAAAATGTCCTGGTTTTGGCTGGGATAGAGTTAGTTTTCTTCCTAGTAGCTGGTACAGTGCTGTGTTTTGGATTTAGGATGAGAATACTGTTGATAACACACTGATGGTTTAGTTGTTGCTAAGTAGCGCTTACACCAGTCAAGGACTTTTCAGCTTCCGAGGCTCTGCCGGGTGCACAAGAAGCCGGGAGGGGGCACAGCCCAACTGGCCAAAGGGCTATTCCATACCATATGGCATCATGCGCCGTATAGAAACTGCGGGAGTTGGCCAAGGGCAGCGATCGCTGCTTGGGGACGGGCTGGGCATCGGTCTGTGGGTGGTGAGCAGTTGCATCACTTGGGGTTTTTTCCCCTGGGTTTTGTTCCTCTCTCTCTCTTGTTGTTTTCCTTTTCATTACAATTTATTATTATTACTATTTTATATATATCCCTCCCCCCCTTTTTCCCAATTATTAAACTGTTCTTATCTCAACCCATGAATTTTCTTATTTTTGCTCTTCCGATTCTCTCTTCCCATCCCACCGGGGGGGGGGTGTGTGTGTGTGGTGTGGTGTGTGTGAGCGAGCGGCTGGGTGGGGCTTAGTTGCCAACTGGGGCTAAACCACAACAGAAAAAACCTGTTATTGTGCGGTGTTAATTTTTTACTTGTTATTATATCTTCTATTAAACTTATAGTTATCTGTAGAATTTTTATTTCTCTTAAGCCATCACAGATGCAGGAAAAGTTGGAGATAGACTGGCACAAGATTTCTTCAGACAAGAATATATCCTGAACAATGCCATTGGTAAGTTTAATAGCAAATTCTGAAGCAGTACAGTTTTCATAATAGTGGCTTTGAATGTAAATTCACTTTCTCTCTTTGCTAATCTATAACAGACTGCAATAACAAAATAGAAGTAGCATTTTTTTTTTACCAAGTTCAATACCAGTAGTGTAACACATCTCATTTTTATACCTCGCATGCAGAATGTTTCTTTTGTTTAAACTATTACGATAGCTACCTTATGCCATCCCATTGTTCTGGGTAGTTATCTGTTGCGCTATGGACAAATTAAGTCTTAGATGCAGACAGTGCAGTTCTGCACTAAGTGTCAGTGCTCTACTTCAAAGAAGACCTGAGATGAAAATAGATGCACGGAAATCATTAATATTCAGTCAGAAAGCAGAAGATGAAATTATGTTAAAGCTTTCCATTTAAATAAACTGCATAAATGAATACTCAATCTAGGAGTAACTGCCTTAGTTTATTGCAAAGAACCTAGGAGTATGTGGTCTTAAAATAACTGACAGCAAAGACACTGGGTAAAGTTTACTAGGGTAAAGGATATTAAGAAAGGATATTAATTCTTTAGGGTGAAAGTCAAGGAGTTGAATGTTTTGGTGAGAAGAAACTTCTCCAAACATACTTTCATTCAATACAGTTTGAGTTTTTAAGCATTGTATCCAGTATTAGTCACTACAGGAGGGGAGGTGAACATGTTACGTATCAACTTAGGTTGACAGAAGAGCATAGTTATTAGAGTAAGAGTAATTTCTGAAAAGTATTTTTACTTCATTTGACAGAGTTTCCAGTTTTAGCATGTTTGTCATGTACCTTTCTTGCCTTCATCAAGAAAAATAGTTTAATGTTTCACGTACTTGGGAAAAACTAGTATTACCATGGCAGTTGGACTAGATGATTGTTGTAGGTCCCTTCCAACTAACTATTCTAGTCTATTCTAATATTGCAAGGGTACATACTTTAAAGGTCTTGTTTTTTTTTTTTAAATTATTAGGGTGTTCTATGTCTATAATGCACATAATTACAAAACCTAGTTTTTTTATAACTTTGGTATGATTGGATTCATTTAAGACTGAGACTTCTGCCAAAAAGATTTATTTATATCTTGCATTTTAAATAATTAAAATTAAAAATACACAGGGCAGCTGCTTTCACAGCATTTGCTATTGGAAAGGCATTCTTCTGTAGAAATTTAGTTCAAAGGATAGCATCTAGAGCCCGTGCATTTGCTTTTACGTTCATGTAAGAACAAAGTTAAAAATGCAATCCTGTTGTATTTTCTAACTACTAATTTGAAGGATTGAACTGCCTTTTAAAGTAGTTCTTTTTTTAAACAAGGATCTATAGTTGCTGTAGAAAAGCTAGCAACATGGTTGCAGTGGATACCTGTATCAGCAACCTGACTGAACTTTAAGTCTGACCTGAAAACACTGCATACGAGGCAGCGGTTTCATTCACAGTGAACTTCTGAATCCTTCCATGAATGGTAATTGAAAGCATGAGGTCTTTAGTTTCATGCCTCCTAAAGGCCCCAACAGATAAAGTTGGTAGATAAAACTGTGGTACTTTAGGACATTATCATCTTGACCCGCCTGCACCACATTCAGCATTGTAATATGCAACAGAATTGGCAAGACAGAATGTGTTTGCATTGCAGTAGTTTATAGTCACATTTTGGCTGAAACCTACCAGCGCATCTGGCTTTGTAGTAAAGTACTGGAGTGCTGGTACACACTGTACTGTGTGCTGTTAATCCAGGCTGTGAGATGGGGTGAAAGGGAAACTGTTGTGTTCCAACATCCTACAAAGCTATTTATAGTAGCCAGTAGCCAGCAGCTAAATAGTCAGGTACTCACAAAGCAATCAACCTGACATTTGATGGTTGTATAATGTTCTCTTACAACACTCAGAATGCAGTAAGTCAGTAACTGGTGTTTCTTTTCATTGCTTAAGAATTACATGAAACCTTCATTATAAGTTGGTATTTTACTGTTTAATTTACCATTTATTTTCTGTTGCTCTTGCTGAAGTAAGACATGGGGAAGTATATCATGTATGCAGGTAGTCATAGGTCCACTCTTTTGAAAAAAAAACCATACTTTTTTTTTTTACATTTCTTACAGGCACTTGCAAGAAGCCATATGTGGCACTTATCGACGGCATTACAATGGGAGGGGTAAGTTAAGTACCTTGGTGTGATATCTGATAGAATTTGTTTTAAAGTAATGTAATATTCTGTACTTGAGTTGAATGAATTGCACACATGGCATTTCAAACACTTCAATTCAAGAACAAGTATCATAATCTGAACCTTTGTCTCTTGCTTGTCAGGGTAGATTGCTGCTCTTCTAGTGCTTCTGTTTTGATAGCTAGTGCAACTGCTTTCTCTGAGGATCTGGCAATTGTGTTGAGAAAGAGAGCAGAATCCTGTTGCTGTACGAAACACCCCTCACAAAGGTTTTCAGAATACTGAAGTGTGAGTTTGTAGATCATACAAGACCTGAGAAGAATTTTCCACTCAAAGTGTATTAAAAAATAGAACTATATAAAAATACAATTAAAGGACAACTCTTTGAGAAATTGGAAAAATATCATTCTAAGCTATACTTTAACAGACGTTCATGAGTTCTGTATTTTTCCAACAAATAATCTGGAAATACATCTACTTTTTCACCTCTGCAGTGCTCCTAAAACATGAGTTATAAGATCCTGATTCCCCCCCAAGGCCAAACCTTATTACCAAAGCAACATGGAGAAGACTCCATCACACTGCTAGTTATATTCAGTGCTAATAATTGTTTCAGCAATTGTTGGCTCTAAACACCATGAGTAGGTAGTTAAAAGGGCAATACCATGCTTTTCTACATGCTAAAATGATATTCTCTTCAGTTTGACATCTGTTGGATATATTTGCATCATAGCAGGGAGTAGAATACAACAATGAGTTTGACAGTGAAGTCCGTCTGCCATATTGTCTGCCAACTTAGATTTATATTGTTTTCGTGTACATCAGTACGATACAGGTGTACAGTCAATTTAAATTGAGCGTGTCAAAGACAGGATGCACAAATTGGAACGCTACAGGATCCATTACCTGTCATGACTCTTCCCTTTCCATCTTTCCCGCATATTTCATTTTGTCTATTTTGGTTGTGTTTTTTTCAGCTTGTGATCAAAATGCACGATAGCTCTCTTCCCCTATGCTTCTCTGCTACCAAAGATCTCAGCTAGATAACCATTCCCCCCAATCTAGTATACATAAATTGTTTCCAGCATAAAGGGAACGAGTCTTGTCGCTCTTCTTGCAGAAAAAGTTTTTTATTGAACATAAGAGACCTGAAGATTTATGGATAAGAGACAGGGAGTCCATTTATTTTATGGAGTTTTGAATAATAGCATGGATAGCTATGAAAGAGCAAAACTGCCCAGCAGCTGATGTCTTTTTAGAGGTTCTACAGATTGCTCATTATGATTGTGGCCTAAGCAGGAATAGAATTTTGTCCTTTGAAAGAAAAGGGGTTTTTTTTGACTGGGAAGAGCATAATGAATTCAAATGATCCTACATTACTAAGATTCTTTATTAGTTCCCTTCTTTTTAAAGACCTTTTAAAAGACAGCAGTTAGTCTGAAACTTTAGTTGGATACCCAAATATTAGTATAGGATACCCAAATTTCAGTGGGACCTTGCCAGAATTTAACTGCCATTAGAGTTTGAATGGTAACTTACTGGCTTATCCTCAGTTTGATGATACTAGTAGCAGTTATCTTCATTTGGGGGTAGGGGACTAGATTTTGATTGAGCAAGTATGCAACCTAACTTAAGGGAACAAGCAGGTAGGTCTCAAGTTCCAGACTACTTTTAAACTTTTTTTTTTAACCTTGAGTACTATTTAATTTGCACTTGTTAATACAGCTGCAGTTTACTCTGAGATAATGTCCTTCCTACAGGAGCACATGTTTTCATCAACACACTTTTTTTTCTTCCCCTCTCTCATTGGCAGTACATGGAAGTATCTACTGATAATTTAACAAAGGAGGTCAGAAGTAGTATTTCTCAACACTGATTAATTTTTGTATGTGTGTTTTGTGTTAGTTTTGAGTTGTCTTCTGTGCTTTTCCTTTCAACCACCTCCTCTGTCTGTAAAATTTGTTTTGATTCCTCTAAATGGAACACTGCTTACATAGGAAAAGTGAATTAGCTCCCATCTTTCCCCCACCCTCTTCTCTCACCATTTTCAGCACTGGGAGCCCCATCACAACTGACCTTAACCAAATTTAAGGCTTGCAGCAGCTGTTTTCTATTGTGCTACAAATAGGTTCACTGCAGTGGGATTTTATAGATTAAAACCTCTAGAAGAGCCCTTGAACTTGTCATGGCCATACTGTTATCTTGTTCTGCTTGCTGTATGAAAGTACCCTGTCCTACTGTAATTATTCACTTGACCTGCATTCATACGAAGGAGTTACTCTATTCATGGTATAATTAGATGCTTTGTTTTAAATCAGTCACATGCTAGGAACTATGTTTTTGACACAATCAGGTCATATTTCATCTATTTCATATGCTCAAGATCTGGCTATCTTAGTCCCTACAAGTCAGTGGGAGCTAGAAACATTTGTCACTTACAAACTACAGTAAATGCCTTTAAAAACAATTTACATTCAAGCCCTTGGCTTTCGAAGCAAGTGGCTGGGGCTTAAAAGGTTGGGATTTTTAAGCTTGGGCTTAAAAATCAAGGGACACCTCTTAAACACTGCAATTTCACTATAGACTATTTATCCATGAATGAGAATGGAAGCAAGTCAATCTTGACTTTGCTCAAAAAAGAAGCACTACGCACATGGAGTGGTCTCTTGTTCTAAATAAAAAAATCACACAGTGTATGAGAAACTCAGTTATTATGTGCTTGGGTAGTAAAAGTTGCTACTGATGCACAGATACCAGATTTGTGATGGTAAAACTTGGAATTGTATCAAAAAATTGAAATACTTCCACTTTAGCATTGTTGGCTAGAGGCTGGTAGATGGCTTTCTTCAGAGCTTAATTACCCAACAGATGGGGCTGTGGAGCTTGCTTTCTGCATCTTCTTGCCTGTACTCCTGTAGTTCATCAAAAATTGATATTCCATAAAATGTATCTTTTCATCTTTTTGTACTTATTCAGAGCAGTAGGTTCAAGTGACAAGTATGTTTGATGAAGCAAAGATGACTGCATTTTACTAAAAAATAGTGAAACAAGTTATGAATACCACATTTACTGCTAAAGGGCGTATGCTGTTGAAGGGCACACTGGGCACATACTCTCACGTTGCTAAAAACTACTATTCCAGTTACTTTAGTAGACTTCCATCCATAGATTTTTTTTTTATTTCCTTGAAATTAAATACCTGAACAGTAGACAAGAAATGCAGAATATTTAAATGTACTTTTTTAAAAAAAAATATTATTGTCTGTAAATGAGGTCCTAAACTTGGGCTTCTTCATTCTAGAAGAGTCCCAATCTTTTCCTGAGTTCTTTAGAGATGAATAGAAGCGTGCTTTATAAGCTCAGTCTAAATCTATGGTTTTAAATAGGGCTTTAGCACAAAGTATATTACAGTGTCAGATGCTCTAACAGACTAAAAGGATTAATAAAAGTGTATTTTAAACATGTTTCAGAGCCAAATAAAGTACACTAGACAGAATTTGAGTGGTGGCTTTCAGATGATTTGGCTTAGAATTCAAGGTGAATATTTGACAACAACAACAAAAAGAAATACAGGGCATAAACTTTGGAAGTTAATGAATGTGGTCTAGGTCACTGGGCTAACTTCATGTAAAGCGTACTTAAAACTTTAGTGGCATATTGCCAAAGCAGAAGTACATAATTTTCAGGAGCCAAAGGCCATTGCTTTTAGTTTAGGGAAGAATCTGTGACAACTTGTACAAAGTACGCTCTTCCTTAGCATCACATTCTAGAGCACGCATGATTTAGAAACTTCCTGAGCTAGGCTTTATTTCAGAACCACAGTGCTAAATAACCATCAGTAATCATACTCACCTCTCTATTCATCTAGTATTTTTTGACATTAAGTAGGCTTGGTCTTCAGAAAGGCCTGCGGCAATTGGTTTCACAGTTGAATTTTGTGCTTTGTTTCAGGCCTATCATCTAATATTATTGAAAGCTTACGTGTTTAATCGTTAATAAGGCCAAAATAGGCCCTAAATTGTGTTTTTTTTTTTTTTAACTGATGAGTAAAGACTGTTGCTCAAACATAGGAGTTCTTAGCTTTGGACAATTAAATACAGGATTTAATCCTTTAGTCTGACCTCTTACACAGTGCATTTGCTAAGTTTATTTTAGCAAGTTACAGATTTATAATGGCATAACCTTTATGTTACACTTCTTGCTTTAACAATTAATGCTTTGAGGTTTAGAATAAGAAAACATCTTCCTGTGGGGCAAGTAGATTTTAACCTATATGGTAACATGCAACACTTTCAGTACAGAAATGGAGTTTGGTAGAGTTGCCAGCTCTCTTAAATCCTTTGCAAAGTCCTGTACTTTGAGTTATTCCGAGAATCTTATTTTCTAATCTTCATGTTTAGGGAGAGTAATAGGAAGTTAGAACTTTAATATAGCTCACAATTTAAAGAGATAAAGGTCACCCAACCTTATGTCCATTCCTGACTCCCTTGGATTCTAGGGCCCAGTTTGTGAGAGTGACAACAGTACGCAGTACCAACTGCTTTATTCTCTCCCCAGGAGAGAAGGACCTCAGGTATACAGACTGCAATATGAGAAGACAACCTGTTAATTGGGTCTTTAGGTTCATGAGGTGCTTTCCACTAGTTTTGTCAACATGCCTAGCAGTACAGGTTTTTTTAGGCAAGGGCTTTTACTTAAACTGAGAGTCTACATCTAAGTTACTTACATAGAGTATCTTTAAGGTGACTATTAGAGAGTAGAATTTTTAAAGTACTGTTTGAGTCTGTGTTAGTCACTCAGGTAGTAATGTCAAATATGTTAAGCTTTAGACTATACAGAAGTATAGAGCTGAGAGGAGTCTCAGGATTATTCTTTTGCCCTTGAAGTAGGGTTAAATATAGCTAGACAATTGCTTAGCAGATTTTCACCTAATGCGTTCAGAACTCTCCAACAGCAGGAATCCTGTTTTTTTCTAGATATCCCACCTGAGTGTTTATTCTTTCAAATTAAGATTCCCTAGTGTCTAATTTAAGTCTTTAGTATGTGAAATCAATATACTCCTGTCTTAGTCACAGCTCTCTAAGACCATTTTGAGATACTTGCATTCCTTGCTCCCAGCCCTCTCTCTTTAATAGGGATAAGGATAGTTATTCAGCCTTTACTGTAGGTTAAGTCTCTTGGTCTTCTTGCAATCCTCTGGAATCTCTCCAGTTTGTGTACTTTACAGTTCATTACCAGAGACCAGACAATATTTCAGCTGGAGGACTCATCAGCACCAAGTAGAGCAGAATAATTATCCCCCATATATTACACAGATATTCTGTCACAAATAGCTCATGTAAATAGCAGCCCCTCAAAGCATCAGGTGCTAGGAGGCCACCACTTCTAGTTATTCTTAGAGCTATCGCTCTAACCTCTTTTCTCCTTGCATAACATAAACTTCCATCACAGTACATTTCTTTATTGCTTACCTTTTACCAGTTTTTAAATTCTTGAACAGAACTTGTTTGTCAAAGAGTCTGTCTTGTGGAGCTACCCTTTTCCTCAAAGACTACAAAGAAAAAAAAAATAGTACCAATTTCCTCCTTCAAGAAACTGGAGTACCCTAGCAGCTGGCATTGCCTTTTATAGCTCCACCACATGAAGCTCATGAGGCTTCCCGGGTGTATTAAATCTAGGCTGAGTGGGTACGCTTCAGCCCTTTGGTGCCTGCTGGTAGAGACTGCTGTAGTGTGATACCTTCAGTAGTTCTTTTTGTAACAGCATTGCATTATTATTTGTATTAAGTTCATGATTGCTATAAACCCCTGAAAAATGCCTAGGCATTTGTTCCTTAGAAAACATACTTGTAATCTCTGCATTTGATTTTGCTTTCTTAAGTGTAGTTCTTTTCATTTCGTTAGTTTCTATCTGATCTCCAACGTGAGACGCTTTTGAATTCTGATCTTGCCCTTCAAAGTGTTTGCCTTCCCAAAAAGTAATCTGTAAATTATAGAAATCCTTGTTATTTCATCATCCAAGCAGATAATGAAAATATCAAATGAAACTTCATTAATGATTGGCTTCTGTATGACCTCATCTAGGGTGCCCTCTCAGTTTGATTGCAAACTGCTGGTAACTCTTAATATAGTTTCAGATGATTGTGCCCTCCATTTCATAGTGATATCATCTAGGCTATGTTTCCCTAGTTTGTTTATGAGAGGAAACTATGCTGTGTACGGGGAAGCATCAGAAACATCGCGGTTCAAAACATGAAGCTTTTTCAGCATGCCACTTACTGAGTGACAACATCATTTTAATCAGGGGATTATGTAGGGGTTCCAGAGAAACAGATGCAGCCAAATTCCTGACCCTACTCTATGGTTTGGAAATATTCCTTCTGTTGTGCATCTGACCGTGCTTCCCTTCTGGACTACAGATTCAGACTTACTGCGTCTTTTTAAGTTGCAGTAGAAGAGTGAACTGAGCACCTAATATTTAGCTTTACTTCTTTTCTGTGTTAGTACCACTTCATTTTCAGCAAAAGATTCCAGAGGCTGACATTGTTAGAGGAATCTGACTTTCCTTGTAAGTCAGGTCTCAGGACCTGATATGTAGGTCTTTAAAGCAGAAATTTGCTTAGTTGAAGTTTGCATCTTTCCTCTGTAATTATTCTCTGTTGCATCATGTGAATTCCATTTGTCTTAGTAAGGGTTTAAGAAGAATTTGACTTTTGGGGAAGGATGACTTTTTGACTTTCTTCAGGAAAAAGTGGAACACTTCTCTTTAAAGCTTTTACTCTGCCTTAATCAATAAAGACGTGTCAAAATTTTAATTAATAATTTTCTGGAGGGAGCTTGCAGTGTTTTATTTCAATTTTAGCCTGGCATATTTGTGAAATTTTACGTCACAACATTCTGAAAAGGTTTTATAATTATAAAAGTTTGTTCTGTAATGCTTTGCATATTTCCAATGTTAACTCTTTATAAAAATGTTCCGAGACCTATGGCGATAGACTTGGTAGAGATTTACATCAGATGTGTGATTTTTCTTAGTAGCAAAGTTCTTCAGTAGGCAAAAGTAAATGCCTGACATGTAAAATATTAGATTAACTGCAAGTGCTAGTGAAATCAATCAGCAGTTTTTGAAAATAGTTTAAAAAAACCAGTCCCCTGGGCTCTTGTGTGTGTTTAGGGATGTTTGCTGCCAAAAAATGCATGTTGGCATATCACAATAGGAATTGGCCTACTTCCCATGGTTGCCCAGTATGGAAAAGAACATATTTGCTTATTTCTTAGCTGTCTGAGGTTCTTGCATGAAATAAATAGCCAAAAGCTGTGAAGGAGTTTGCTCTGAAGGTATCATATGAAGTTGTTGTCTTTTTTCAGGAATCGATATTTCTAATAGAAATCATTCTCAATCACAGAAATATGAAGAATTATGTGAAAAAAAGACCAGTTCCTAATATAAAGGAATTTCTTACAAGGAGAGGTGAAGTCAATTTTCAGGAGTATTTTTAGGATTATTTTTACACTTTGCACTGCTTGCATGTAATTTAAGATGTAACATTTTTTTTTAAAGCTTATTTTAACAGAAAAAACATCTAAAAAGTTTTCCAATGCAATATCCAAAATACCAGCTGCATCTTGCATTTTTCTAAACTACTTAAATTGAAATGTTATTGAGGGGAAGATGTTCATACAGTATTTTATTTACTTAATATATTGGTTATTTATTAGAGTGTCTGTGTATTACCTTATGTAACATATTGCCTATATATGAGTCCTCTGACAGATCTGGACCACATTCATCAAAGAAAATGAGGACTTAGATATACAGTACAAGTTTAAAAGAGTTTACTGAGACTAGAAATGTAATTTACAGTAAACACTTTCCAACAGCTAAATTAATATGATGTTTTCTTGAACAATGTTGTTAGAGGCTTGCTATAGGTACCATGCGGATTCTACCAATATAGTTTCAAACGTCTAAACTTACACTTTAGCAGGATTTAGTCAATAGCTCTTATTACATTAATATTTCTTATCAAGTAAATTGGTAGCAATGTCATAAGCAGCTTGTATTTTATACATTTTAGTCAGTAGAATTCCAGTACACAAAGGAGCTGGAGTTGAGCAATAGCTGTCCTTATCCTGTCCCATTTTTCTCCAGATTGTGTGGCTGTAACTCTTTAGGAATGTTCCTTTCACTAGCAACATATATGTAAAATATCTGGCATACGTCTGCACATAACATTGCTCCTTGTTTCTTCTGAAATACATTTTTAAAAGTGAACATCAACATTGAATTTAAATTATGTATTTGTAAAATGGAATTATTTGGTTTTTTGATTGCTTTGTGTTCTGTAGTCAGGACAAAAAGCAGCATAAGGAAAAACACACCTTTCTTACTGCTGCAGATAAACACAAATAAAATTCTTTATTCCTAGGCTTCATGAGTTAGCATCTGAGTTACAACTAGCTGGACTGCTGCAGTAGGTGGGAGGAGGAACAGGAGGGAATGTCTCAAAGATTCAGTGATCCACGGCCTGAATCTGCCCACTACCAAAACCAGTTCCCAGTGATGTAGAAGTAGAAGAGAAGGGTCTGCCTTTGCTCTCTGTGCCATTTGTGGGCGTGGACATCTACGCAGACAGTCATTCCTTCTGATCAACTTGCCTGGCATTGCTATCTTGCAGACTAGTGAAACAAAATCGTTGTGAACATAACACCTGATGTTTGCCTGTTCTTTTCCATAAAAAGTATTTAAATAAAAGTTGTGAGCCTATATCTAAAACCAAAGTTAAAATCTTGTAAACCATTGAATATTGGCATTTCAGTATGTTTAACTGAAGTGACTGAAGCCTGAAAGAGGAATGTGGGAAGTGTAAAGACAACCAACTGCTTTACTTCATCATGATCTCACTTGAACTATGAGCTGTTAATAGAGAATCTGCAGAAAAAGAAGCCAGACAAATATTATAGGCTGCAACAATTGCAGCTGCTATGTAAATGTTTAAGTTAGGTGTCTTCTCATATTCCTCAGGCATATAAACGACAATGGGGCAGGGGGGAAGCTCCCCATTTTCCTCCACATTGTAATATGTCTTTCCATCTGTTTTTTTTTTTATTTATTTGCTTTTAGGAAGTATTCATATAAGTTGTGTGCATATAGCTTTAGCTTTTATACAGAGGTGTAGATAGCAGCATTTGAGGCTAACATTCAAAAACTAGGAAATATTAGAATTAGCCATATCTGTAAAATCTCACATTTTTTGCCCACTTGTGGTACAGTTTTTAACTAGAGGAATGTATGTTCATGAAGTGCACAGGTGGATATTGCTCACAGAACAAACAGCCATTCATTTGTTGTTTAATGTGTGGTGCAAATTTTATTGCAAACTATAGACATTCTGCTTATTAGTTATTAATATACATATTGTGCTTTGGGTGACTAACTGCAGCATATAAAAGTTCATAAAAAATATTATTTTACATAGCACAGCTCTTTTATACTGTAATGGACATTATTACCCCTTTAACCCTTTTTTACAGCTAGGAAACTGGAACTTAGAAATGTCAGTGCTTCTTAGGACTTCTCCTGATCCTTCTTTTTCTTCCTTTTTATAACTATGTCATGCCTCTTGCCAGTCATCATGCTCTGAAACTTGAACATCTTTGGTTTTGTTTTAATTTATGCTCTAAAATCTGCCCTGAAGTAAAAGTAATTGTCATACTAAACCTAGATAAGCTGCTTTCCAGTTCTCTCTCTTCCTCTCCCCTTCTCTCCCTCCCTCTGGAAATTCATGCATGTGTACCACATAGAAGCTTGTGGCCTGTTTTGTTGCCAGTGCTTCAAAGCTGAAGTCAGCTTTTACTGTAAAATAGAATACAGATTTTGCAAGTAGTTATTTGTTGTACTTTGAAACAAATCTTTGTGAGATTGACTTGTGTACCACTTAGCTTTTGTAATATAGGATGTTGAAAACAATGCTGAGGCAACACTAAGAAAGGATTCACTCTTTGCTGATATTGCAGTATATTTACCATCTGGCACGTTGGTCTGCCTGCTAAGCTCCTGTGTATGATCCTAGGGACAAACGGTGCACTTCATTTTGTAGCTAATCGGACTATAATATCAGCAGCTCTTGACATCAACAAAAAATAACCACTGAATGTTCAACGATTTGCATGTGATGTTATTCCCCAAAGGCCTTATTGTAAAGCACTGACTTGAAAACAAGTCTTTTAAATTACGGGTCAGTAGTGGTGCAGTAAGTAAAACTCCTCTCCCTCTCCCAAATCTACAGTGACTGGGTTGTTTAATGTACACTATGAAAAGGAATGGATGCCACTATTTTACACCCAGAAAAGAAAGGCAGCCTTCCTGAACGTACCTTGTACAGATGTTGGAATTCTACAGTTGTACTGCACTTCGTATTTTAGAATGACAGAGTGTTTGCCTTCCTGCGCAATGTAATGACGTATAGATCACATCATAAAGAAAACATCACTTGTCTACTCTGAGACTAAAGTTGAAGTTTTAAGTGTACTTTCTACTTTTTTTTTTTTCTGAAATCTGCATATGTTTAAAGGAGGTTTTATTTGTGGCTTCATGGAAAGCTTTCCTACCCCTGCACTGTTGACTGTCATTGCAGAGATTTTTGCAGGCTTCTGCACAGATTTGTTGTTTCCATTTAACACTAGACTCTTTCTTCCTAAAAGTTCCACTATATTTCTCTAATTCTAGGCCTTTATGTAGATGCCTAGACTCATATTGGGAGTTATCTCATTATTTCCCTCTCCTTCCCTTTATAATAGATCAAGGACAAGAGTTCTGAAGAGAATTATCTTTGCCTGCTTCTCCATCCTTTCATATTTCTGCTAATTTTTCTCATTTCCAGAAGAATTTGATGCTCATTTTCTCCTTGCATTAGTTTTAATCTGTCTTATACTTTTAAAGCATTTTTTCCTGAGAAATAGAACATCATTACAAAATCCCCTCAATTCACTCCTGTCATCCCAAATAACTGTGTCCGTGTTTAAATAAAGTTCTGTTGCATATGCTGGTCTTCAAGAATTGTTTCTTCAGTTTTAAGAAAAAAACTAAAAGCTTAGTTATGCGTTGATGCAAGTTGCTGAAATGGGTTCCCTCCCACTTGCCTGCTTTCCCTTCAGACATGAAGATGTGGCAAGTTGGACATACAGTTTTCTTGCAGTAGCTACATTTTTAGGTGATAGAGAGGGAAAAAGGGACAGAGCTTGTCTTCCAGAATTTTAGAAATAATAAAAAACCCCACACTTACTATCCTTTTCTGAACATAGAATCATAGGATCATTTAGGTTGGAAAAGTCATTTAAGATCATCAAGTCCAACTGTTAACCTAACGCTGCCAAGTCCACCACTAAACCCTGTCCCTAAGCACCACATCTACATGTCTTTTAAATACTTCCAGGGATGGCAACTCAACCACTTCCCCGGGCAGCCGTTTCCAGTGCTTGATAACCCTTTCAGTGAAGTAAAATTTCCTAATATCCAGTCTAAACCTCCCCTGGCGCAACTTGAGGCCATCTCCTCTCGTCCTATTACTTGTTACGTGGGAGAAGAGACCGACCCCACCTCTCTACAACCTCCTTTCAGGTAGTTGTAGAGAGCCATAAGGTCTCCCCTCAGCCTCCTTTTCTCCAGGCTGAACAACCCCAGTTCCCTCAGCTGCTCCCCATCAGACTTGTGCTCCAGACCCTTCACCAGCTCCGTTGCCCTTCTCTGGACACGCTCCAGCCCCTCAATGTCCCTCTTGTAGTGGGGAGCCCAACACCGAACACAGCATTCGAGGTGCAGCCTCACCAGTGCTGAGTACAGGGGGACGATCACTGCCCTACTCCTGCTGGCCACGCTGTTTCTGATACGTACATGGCCAGTTATGTATAGGGAGATGCTGGGGAACAACCTTGGGGAAAAAAGAATGCTTTCAAATTTAACATTAGAAAAAGTTTCACTGGCTAGTAATTAATTACTTTTGCTACAGGCTTTTCAGATCTAAGTCCTCTTACATCTTCTCTTTTCTTTCTGTTGCAGCAGAAGTCTTTGTGTCCATAAAAAGTTCTGCTTCCTCTGACATGAAAGAGTATTTTTTAACCAATGTAGCTGACTCTTGTTGCCAGGAGGTTTTGTAGGCTTACTAAATGTGAGTCTTAGAAAGTAAGATACAGTAGTGAAAAAGAAACAAGGAAAACCTTATTAATTCTGGAAATAAGTTATTTCAGAAAATTCTGAGTAATCAGAAGCAATTCTTGGTAGAAGTTTTTATGACTGTGTCATGGTTGTCGAGCTGCAGTGTCTGTAGGTCAGACTGGGCCATGAGACCAAACTGTTCAACCTGCAGCTTTTTGCCTTGGAGAAGCCAACATACATGGAAAGGAAGGACATGAAACTGCAGGCACTCAATCCCTGCTGCGGAGGCATGTGTTTAACTGCCACCATGGCTTCTGTATGGTCCACCACGTGGGATCACAACACTAGTATGGGTGCTCACCACCAGAAGACCGGATCAGTCCCTGCAGATTATGCGGGGGAAAAAATATGGCTGTTGCAGATAACTACCCTAATAAAAATGGTTTGAAATAATTGATAAGTTTTGTCTGGTAGTAGAAAAATCAAAACAGGGCTTTTAAAAATTCAACCTAAAATCTGTTGATAAAGGACACTCATTGTAGCAGCATTGGTGCACAGAATGACCTATGTATTTTTTTCCAAGTTCTGCTGTAAGAAGAACCTGACATAAATGATTACTATTAATGTAGTTGGATCAAATTTGTTTAAATAATTAGGGCTCAGGAGAACAAGTAACACTGTAGTTCACCATATCAGATACTCAGAAATTTTTTTTTTTTTAATATTATGTTTGAATCTATGGTGAAGATACAAGTATACTTTTGAAAACATAGGGCTGGAATGGGCTGTGTCACTGGTTTGTGCCACAAAGCATCAGAGTATTCATCAAATATTGGTCATTAATCATAGCACAAGCTTTCTTGCATTTTTGGCACTAGGCTGTAAGGAAAATACTTAAGAGTGAAACATCAGATATTATTACAGATAATATATCTCCAGTCAGCTCGTTGTGCTTCTGTATGTCTGTAGAAATTTGGGCTGAGAATCTCTAGTACATAATCAGTATGTGGAAATTAATATTTTATATTTAAATTATATTACATTAATATCTTATGTTTTAAAATACCACACTAAATGATTGAAAAGTTCACAAAAAGCACTGGTTTCAATTATATTTTTTAAATACTTGTGTGAAGTTGATCTATATGTCACCAACCAAAGTAAGTGATATTCTTAGTCCAGATTGATCTGTTGCGGCGTCGCTCTGGTTCACTAAGTCATCTTGTCTGTTAGTATCTACAGATAAAAATGGGTAATACTCTTTGGAATAGTCCATAACATTAATGATGAACAAAGATTAATTTTGATTCAGTTTAAGATTTGCTGTGTCTGGATGCAGCGGGTAATGCTCTTACATCAGTGATTTTTGATCAAACATAGCTATAAGCTCCTGCTGCTTCCTGAATCAATTCCACTCAATTAGTTTGCCAACTAATGCTTTTGAAAACATTTTTGCTGCACCTTAGCTATTTTTACACATCTGTATTCAGATATATTTGCCCTTTGTTGTGTTATGCTCAGTTTGTTTGTTGATTGCCATATTTCTTTTGTGGTTCTAGCCCTACCAGGAACTGTATTCTCATGCAGTTAAAAATGAGGGTAATCATCAGATGTGAATTGTTACAACAGGACTTTCACTACAGACAATATTAATACTGGTATTATCATAAAATTCTTTGCTTGAACAGCTAAAAATTCTTTATCAGCCTAGTAAAGGTCATACGAGCAACATTCCTGAAGGCCTTTTCTGTTTGTATTTCTTTTATTCTGTTGCTTATGCTTTCCTAGGCAGTGATTCCTTCACAGTCTGAGTTAGGTTATTTAGTAAATAGACAAGTGTGACTTATGGTTTTGCTGTGACACAGATCTACTTTTCTGTATGTGAACAGATGTTTACATATGTCATTCAGGAAGGGCATATTTATTTTGCTCTCTGGTATGGTTCTCTGTTGTGGTGGCCCTCAATTTCTTAATAACTTCCCTAGATGTGATGAGCGCTCTGATTTACTAATATGGGTCATTCTCAATTTAAGATAATACAGCCTCCCGGCTACAACTTAACTTTTAAGATTTATAGTAGCTGTATTCTATTTCTCCATCTATCAGTAATTTGCACTTTGTTTTTCATTAGAAAAATACTTTTAATAAGGTTCTGTATTCATCATGAGAAAAAAAAATGGAAATCAATGATAAATTTTCTATACACAGTCACATAATGACTTTTGAAATATGGCATTGAGTAGGAAATCATGTGTATGGGAAGTAAAATTCAGATACTCTACTGGCTTTTCCAGAAGCTTGTTGATGAATTCAGACCGAACTGCCTATATTATGTGCCTCCTTGAGGTGTGCTGAGTCTAATAGTCGAGTTGTAACACACTGTTTTTAAGATTAATATCTTGACATCCATGTAGTAATAAATCTGTAATTTGTAACCAAACACCTTCATAGCCAATCTATCTCCAGTAATACATTGTCAGACCACCATTTCTGCTCTTATCTATGTTTTTGATTAATTAATATATAAACCCTACAGAAAGATGGTTTAAATTGATTGCTTGTTAATTTCTTAACTCTTTAATTTCTAGTCTTATTCTTTAAGTATCCTTTACAAAAATCAAACATTCAGCTGTCAGTGAAAAAAAAAGTTTCATGCCAGTATTAAGATAAACTGTCTAGATCAAAAAACAAGCCTGATTCACCATAGGAATCTATTATCTTGGAAAAGTCTGAAGGAAGACATTAGCTTTGGTATATATTTGAAGATCATGAAAGGTAGGACTCTGACAGTGCAGGATAGTGTATTTTAATAAAGACATTATAGCATCAAGACTTATATGTGTAAATGCTGGGACTATTTGGTGAAGTGAACACAGCCCAACTGCAGATATTTTAGTAGTGTGAAGGGCCTCCTAAGTGGGACTGTAGCTGTGTAAGATTTCAGTTAAATTTAAGAAAAAAAAAAAATTACAAAATCCAGAAATGGAGGAGGAATGCATTTAGACTTCTGACTGGAAGAGTTTGTTCTTTACACAGGATACTCTTAAACTAATACGCATCTGTCCTCTGTATTAGATGGAGAAGGTTAAACACATACAGTGAATGTGTTAAAATAACCATTTGGGAAGTTGCAAACAAACATACAAAAGCATATGATCACCAGTTTAATAAATTACTGGGGTTTGTACCCTCAAAGCATTAACTCATTTTTCTCTCCTAATTTTATCTTAATGTTGGATTATTTAGAAATGATCTTCAAAGAAATAAGGACGTGTTTGGACCATTTTCTTTATAATGGATAAGAAGAAAATATAGTTTTAGTCTTTTAAATATACATCTGAAATTAAACTTATCTACACTATAAAACTTGAAGGCTATCTAGAAAACAAATCCAATTATGGCTTAAGCACTTGAAAAAGTGAAATCTGATTTAATTACTTCTTTCAAAAGAAAATTATCTCTTTCAACTTTTTATTATTAAAACTCTATAGTTATTTTTATCACTATAAAAAAGAACAAGCTTGGAAGAGAAGCTCTCTTCACGGAGTTCACGCTCTAGTCTTTGTTACTTACTCAAGCTGAAAATTTGAGTCCTTACACAAACTTGTGATTGTCTAGAAAATAAGCCAGAAAAAATGCTTTATGAGACATAGTATTTGTATTCTTAGATATGGGATTAGAAAAAATTAATTTAAGAATTAGAGCAAAGTGGGCATGATTTTATTTTAATTTCGTTATCTTTATAAAAAGGTCATCATTATTGCTGAACATGCATAAAAATAACAGCAGAAATATTGTGCTTTCTCTTGCTGTAGGAAAGGCTTTACCCAATGCAGTGAAAATATGCTGTTATGATATAAAAAAGTTGGAAGTGATGAAGTCACATTTCCATTTCATTTAAGAGTTCTAGAGCTGTTTTAGGAGTGAATGTAGCTTTACATGTAGCTTTGCATTTGCAAGAGAACTAAATACAGAGCCATTGCCCTTGCTGCTGCTCAGATGAGATCTACAGCCTCTGACCAGTCCTCAAGTGAAAGGGGTGAAGGACAGATAAGGGATGAGACATAAGATTGTACCCTATGCAAATAAGATTCAGATAATTGCTCAAATCTCATTTGCCTCCTTGATTCACAAGTACTTCATGCGTATAAATTTATCTTAGTCTCTGGATATAAAAAAAAATCAAGTACAGTAACCAGTTATCTTAGTGTCCATTTCTCAGGAAATTAGACTGGAATCTTAAAAACTTCATACATCTATATTAAAGCTTGAGACTGGCAGATACTCATTTTACAGAAAAAACTTGAAGATATTTTCAAATGTAGTCATGTATCACCCTAATGGAATAAGCAGTGACAATTATTTTCTTGCTGGGCAGAATTTCAAGAGAGACCAGGGAAGAATGCATGAGAATGGTATGAGGAAATGGATGTAATTTTTGTTAAACTGACATAAATTTAAAAAATTTTAACATAAAAACCACCCAAAGATCTCTGTAGATAAGTGAAATGAAAAGATGTTCTACTCTCTCCTTAAAAGCCTATCAAATATATAATGCTGGTCCAAGCAGGTATCACCCAATTAATTCCACTGTTTTTGATGGAAAGTATGAAATACTGTGAAGGCGTTTGTGAAGAGTAGTAGCCTTAGTTGGGTAAAGTGCCATTTTTCTAGTATCTAAACAATTAGAAACGTTACTTAAAAATCTATTACACCTTCATTAGACACTGACTTCTTTTGGCCAATGATATTTAAGATATCTTAGTTTTAATAGAAAAATTGGATGGATAGGAGGACTAAGCAAAGATAAATTTAACAGTGAGGAAAGGAAGTAAGCTGAAACAGTGGAAAGGAAGAGAGAAAATACTTGTATGAAGAAACTTCTTGTGAAATATTCAGCAGAGGGTTTTGTCTCCAGGTAGGATCTAACACACATTTCTGTTGATATGTATCATATAGATAAGCTTTGAGAAGTGACACTCCTTTACCTATGTATTGTGGTTGTGCCCAGTAATCCAAATATTCTTGGATTACTTCAAATATTATTACTGAATAATAGTAATTTTGTCAGATAACCATTTCTCTTTAAATTTGTCAGTTTGCCTATTAAACATTTCTCTAAATTAAACTAATTTTGTGTGAACTGAAAAGATATATTTTTGGGGGGCCTTGCTGCTGCTCACTGCCTAAATCAGAACATATGTGATAGGCAACACCAGGAGCTCTTCTGCTCTTGAGGGAAGTGTCTCATCAAGGAGGACTCCTAGAGAAGAGGGCTAGATACTTAGAAATGTGAACTCTATTTCTGACTTGGAGAACAAAAGTCCCCAGGTTAAATAAGTGAGTTTCTAGCCACATATTTTGAATTTTAGTCAATAATGCTGAAGGCTTTTCCTGCTTAAAATACTTCTGTATTGATAAAGTAGGTAATTATCACATTATAAGAATAGTTAATTATTATTTCTTTTAAAAGTGTTATAATTACAACTTTGTGCAATTCATGTGTATTCCAAAAGTATTGGCTTCTTTTTGTTGGTCGTTTGAAGTATGTGCAAAAATAATACCTAGGGTAACATTAGCAAAAGGATGTCAACTCAATTAAATATTATTTAATTGTAGAGCAAAGCAAGAGGTGTGTTACATAGGATTATGGTTATGATTATTTTTACTGGTAATTTTATAACTGTGTCCTTTGTGCGTGCTCCATGCATAGGGAGTTGGCCTCTCAGTCCATGGACTTTTCCGAGTTGCTACAGAGAAGACAGTTTTCGCCATGCCAGAAACAGCAATAGGTAAGTATTTTAACAGCTTATCACATGTTAACATGTTTAAAGTTACACTGTTTGTGTAATGAGGATGAAATGTCTTTGACTCAAAGCAGTGGCAGTAATGAAAGAATTTTAAAAAGGAATTGGAGATGACCATATATGGAAAATATTTTCTATTAAATTAATAGAAACTTATCTGTATTCTGGGAGGTTGATCATTGAGGTTCTTAGCCTGGGGTTTACTGTTTAGACTGACACAAAGACCGTCAGGATACAATTTTTTAAAAAAGGAAGTAGATCTGAGGAACTAAGTCTTTGCTACAGATGTAGGCAGGTAAAGTCTGAAGATCCCAGTGCAAGTATGTCAGCTGTACATTTGCAACTCAGTATGAGTCGAACTGGCTGTACTACAAGCTGATCTGCAATGTTAATGAGACAGATTTTGAAACTCCAGTTTTTCTTGTAGATTATTAATGTAGACGCATTACAGTTATGTGCAGATTGTGTGCAGGTGAGATCACAGTGTCGTCATCTTTTTTTTTTTTTTTAAATAGCAACATGTACCTTGTGTTTTCTAATGTTGGATCCTACAGCTTTTGTCAACTCTGAGATGTACAAAAGAAAATGTTGTGTCTCAGAGCTATATGAAGATATAAGCAGGGACAGGTAACCTGGGAAGAGTATAGGGACGCTGCCCAGTTGTATAGGGATGGGGTCAGGAAGGCGAAGGCACAGCTGGAGCTGAACATGGCAAGGGATGCAAAGAATAGTAAGAAGGGTTTCTACAGGTATGTCAGCCAGAAACGGAAAGTCAAAGAAAGCATACCCCCCTTGATGAGCAAGACTGGCAAATTGGTAACAAGGGACGAGAAGGCGGCCGAGGTACTCAACAACTTCTTTACCTCAGTCTTCACCGGCAACCTCTCTTCCCATACCTCTTGAGTGGATGGAACGCAAGACAGGGACTGGGGGAGCAAAGTCCCTCCCACTGTAAGAGATGATCAGGTTCATGACCACCTGAGGAACCTGAACATACATAAGTCTATGGGACCTGACAAGATGCACCCCAGACTCCTGAGAGAATTGGCTGATGTAGTTGCCAAGCCACTCTCCATCATATTTGAAAAGCCATGGCAGTCAGGTGAAGTCCCTGGTGACTGGAAAAAGGGAAACATTGCACCCATTTTTAAAGAGGGTAGAAAGGAGGACCCTGGGAACTACCACCCTGTAAGCCTCACCTCTGTGCCTGGGAAGATCATGGAACAGCTCCTCCTAGAAGCTATGCTAAGGGACATGGAGGACAGGGAGGTTATTCGAGACAGCCAACATGGCTTCACCAAGGGCAAGTCGTGCCTGACCAACCTAGTGGCCTTCTATGATGGAGCGACTACATCAGTGGACGAGGGAAGAGCTACAGATGTCGTCTATCTGGACTTCTGTAGGGCGTTTGACACAGTCCCCCAACATCCTTCTCTCTAAATTGGAGAGATATGGATTTGATGAGTGGACTGTTTGGTGGATGAGGAATTGGTTGGATGGTCACATCCAGAGGGCAGTGGTCAACAGTTCAATGTCCAGATGGAGATCAGTGACAAGTGGCGTCCCTCAGTGGTCTGTATTGGGACCAGTTTAATATCTTCATCCATGACATTGACAGTGGGATCGAATGCACCCTCAGCAAGTTCGCAGACAACACCAGGCTGAGTGATGTGGTTGACATGCCTGAGGGATGGGATGCCATCCAGAGGGACCTGGACAAGCTGGAGAAGTGGGCCTGTGTGAACCTCATGGGGTTCAACAAGGCCAAGTGCAGGGTCCTGCACCTGGGTCCGGGCAACCCCCAGTATCAATACAGGCTGGGGGATGATGTGATCGAGAGCAGCCCTGTGGAGAAGTACTTGGGGTAACTGGTGGATGAAAAGCTGAACATGAGCTGGCAATGCATGCTCACAGCCCAGAAGGCCAACCGTATCCTGGGCTGCATCAAAAGCAGCATGGCCAGCAGGTCAAGGGAGGTGATTCTGCCCCTCTGCTCTGCTCTGGTGAGACCCCCCCTGCAGTGCTGCGTCCAGCTCTGGAGCCCTCAGCACAAGAAGGACATGGAGCTGTTGGAGCGGGTCCAGAGGAGGGCCACAAAAATGATCCGAGGGCTGGAGCACCTCTCCTACGAGGACAGGCTGAGAGAGCTGGGGTTGTTCAGCCTGGGGAAGAGAAGGCTGCGGGGAGACCTTATAGCAGCCTGCCAGTACTTAAAGGGGGCTTGTAAGAAAGACGGGGACAAACTTTTTAGCAGGGCCTGTTGCGATAGGACAAGGGGTTTTAAACTAAAAGAGGGTAGATCTAGACTAGATATAAGGAAGAAATTTGTTACAACAAGGGAGTGAAACACTGAAACAGGTTGTCCAGAGAGGTAGTGGAGGCCCCATTCCTGGAAACATTCAAGGTCAGGCTGGACGGGGCTCTGAGCAACCTGATCCAGTTGAAGATGTCCCTGCTCACTGCAGGGGGGTTGGACTAGATTACCTTTAAAGGTCCGTTCCAACCCAAACTATTCTACGGTTCTATGATTCTAAGATGGTGGTATGGCTCAAGAAAAGTCGGTCAGATTAAAGTGAACCCTCCTGTGAAATCATTCATGTTTCCCTTCAAGACAATGCTGGCACCAACAGGGTATCCACACTGAAGTTGTTATTGTCTGGCATATATACTCCATTAACACTTTCATCAATGTCTGAGTCCCTTCTCCCTGCTTATCAACAACGTTTATGAAGAGTGCTCAAAACCTATAACCTATCCTGCATTTCTCTCCTGCAGAATTTCTAGTTTCTACATCTTTCCAAAGCAAGGAAGCTGAAGGATAATTGCAATTGTTCTTATCTTTATGTCTTCAAGCAGGAGAATGAGGCTAGTCTGTAATATGTGGCCCTGTTGAATGCATTTAATCAGAATAGAGAATTTTATCTGGTGGTTAAACAGCTTAAATGGCCCCAGACTTGGTGCTATTAGGTTCAGTCTTAGTTTCACCTCAAAGAATTAGTTGTAAGGAGTAGTGACCATTATTTTCTTAAAAGAATTTCCAAACAGTTATGTAATTTTAAAAATAAGAAATAATGTAAAAAAAAAAAAATCAGGACTCAGTTCTGAAAAGAGAATAAAAGTGATAATATTCTGCTTTTGTTGAGAATATTTAAAGTACAATAGTGTCATTACAACTAAAGTTAAAATGCATGCTTAGCTAATGATTGGATTTTTGTAGTGCCCCCTGTTAGTAACAGTTAAAAGGTCTAGCATTTTTCATATTTTAAAAAGGTGTCTTACACATATTATCTATTGTTTATTGCTATCCAGCCTGTATGAAACATTTCACAAGACTTATTCTGAAATTCTTAAAATATTAAATGAGCTATGGCTGTCAAGCTAAATAAAACATAATAAACCCCCCAAACAAAGCAAGTTCATTATCATTTTAACTCCTGAAAAAAATATTAGAGCAATTCCTGCTAGCTGATAAATGTCATGTAATTTTTCTGAACAAATAAGTTTGGAATGAGAAAAACAAAAACTGTTGCAGCCCTCCAAATATTTTTCTCTGCCGAAGGAAAACTTACTAAACTAAATAGCTCAAGCATTAATACAACATGAATTTGCTAAACTCCTGAAGTTCATAATCAGTTGTACAAGAAAACCATTTGAAGGAAACGATTCTTTTTAAAAAACTAAACAGAGTTTTTTTGGCATATAAAATTATTCTAATAATAAAGATACCTTCTTTGCTTTCTTCTTCAAAGGTAAAGATATGAGTAGTCTTATATTAACAAAAATTATGTACTTTACGTACATTTCTTTTGTTGACAAGGACTCATTTAAACAAAAATAAACTGTGAAGACATGTAAAGGAACAGCTTAGAACTTGCTTAGGGAAGAAAGTAATTAAAACACTTTTAGGATCAATTAGAAGTAAAACCACTGAAATCCATTTGGGTTTAAGGGCTTAGCTGTTTTGATCTCTGTGGTGTATGTTTAAAATGTCTAGCTGTCTGGATACTGTATTAATTGATTTTTTCATATGTTCACTTATTTCAGTAGGCATTACACCTTTTCTGTGAAATGAAAACAAAGTGTTCATTCAGCTGCTACATTTTCACACAATTATTCTGCATTTATACACCTCCATAAATAAAAGGATATAGATAGATATGCCACTTTGCAAATAGAAATAAAAGGCATTTCTAGATCGTAGGAGTTTGAAGCTGACATAGATAAGATAAAGCCCTGGAAAGCAGCTTAGGCATAGGAGGGTATGGAAAAACCACTGGTGGGAAGAACAAAAGATGAAAGTATATTGTAAGAAGTTGGCTTTAAGGTGATGTTGTAATAATAACGGACACTTTCTTGTATATCCCTCTAAGTTTTTAGCTTTCTATAATTCATTTACTAATAAATCTCCAACCACCTCTGCAAGATAAGGTAGGAATGTAGTAGCTCTACCTTTATCTTAAGCTTGGCAACTGCAGAGTTTCACACTTGGGATTACAGTGAAGTGTGTTGCATCTGTCTCAGAGCACAGACTGCAAGTCAGCATTACAGGCATAGGCTTTTAGCCTGGTCAGCCCAGCAGACATGCAGTTCTGCTCTTATTTAAGTAGGGATTTGAGAAATAATTGGTAAATACTATCAAAAGGGGGAAAAAATCAAGTATATGGAATATAGTAAGAGAAGCCCAGTAGTAAGCAGAAATATATGGGAAGCATTATTGAGAGAATTAAGAGGAATATGTAGAACAGGGACGAGAGGAGTAAAATTATAAGAAGAAAGGAAGACAGGGACCTTGAAAAGGATACAGTAGAAGCTATAGTGGGTTACGTTTATGCAACCATGTAAGTTTAAAGTGGATTAGTTACACCTTCAATAATCCTGTTTGTAAATTCCTTAATAATTAAAGAAACCTTCATTCACTTTAGTTTTATTTGCCTCTAAAGCAACTTAAGCTAATCAACTTCACAGTTTATTTAGAACTAATTTCCCTGTGTATGGCCATGTGGAAGGGCCCTGTAGATCCCAATAGGAAGATGGCTTTTCCTCTGAAAACTTACTGGAGCATGGGGAGAATAGTACTTGAGCTTCGGTAGTTTAATTGCAGCAAAGAGGATAAGGTTGTTGCTGTTGCAGTCCTGGTGGATGGGGAGAATAATGTAATTGCCTTTTTGCTTTGGAGGGCATTTGTAAGAGAAGTTTAATTTTGAAATGAGGGATTGTTTTGCAGTCATAGAATATCCAAGGGGAGACAGATGAATAGAAACATAAAACTAAATGACAGTATCGGCATCAACATTCTAGATATGATGGCTCAAACTGAGAAGGTAAAATGCAGAGTAAACTATTTGGAATGTGAGTACAGATGAAAAAGAAGTTAAGTGATGAATTGGGGTTAATACAGCTTAGGGCTTTTAAAGGGTGCCAACAAGACAGCATTTTAGGAGAAAAGCTGTATGTCTCAGTAGCCTGTGGGATGAGGAATAAATCAGTGAATGGCAACACGCACATCAGTGGGAATAGGAATAGAATACTACAACTATAACTGATTGGAATTGGCTCCTAAAAACAACTTATGTGATGTATTAGAGGCAGCAGAACTAGGGGAGGACCAAGAGGGAACCAAAGGAGAAGCTGAGAGATGGGTGAGAACATAATGAACTTTAAAGATTATTGAGAAGAAGAAAACACTGCAGAGAAGCTGTCTGAAAGAAACCTCCCCTTGATTCCATCCAAGGGGGAGGAATATTCAGGGACCTCTAATTTCCCACATCTTAAAATACTTGTCTTTCTATAATACATACATTGACTCTTTTGTGACTGAAAGCAATTACTTGTGAGTGAAAAATTACCACCTTCTATCAGAACCCCATTTAAACTCCCTATGTACATCTTAATCTTCGCAGTTAATATCTCTGCTTTGGCAAGTGTTTTCTGAGTTTCTTATTGCTCATTTGTATTCTTTTTAATTTATTTTAATGTTTCATTTATTCTCTCAAAGTGAAAAAACCAACACCACACCTTTAATTTCTTAAAAGACTTCCCATTTCATGAATGCACCATTGGTGATTTTTTCGAAGTAGTAACTGGACATTGCTTCTTTCCATTTTGATTTCTGAGATTGATATAGCTAAGCTTAAGTTTTCTTAAGTTTAAGTACGTTAAAAGGTACAAGAAGTGTTTGAATTTATTTTGTAGGTGATTAATATATAAGAGAATAAGGTAGATATTGACAAAGTGATGATTTGAATTATTTAAACTTTGATAAAAGTAGTTACGTATTTTTCAATTACAACTTTTAAAAGTCTTAAATTTTATTCACAGCTTTGAATTTTTAAAAAAATTACTCTACTCTGTAGATTTAAAAAAAATATATAATGTAAGACAATCACTAAACGGGAAAGTTCTATAGTTTTTTTTTTTAAATTGCAGGTTAGTCATAGTCCTGTCAAAGAACCAGATATTAGGTCAGCATCTCGTGCCTCCAGCTTCAGGAAAACCCTGGCAATATTGTTGATCTATTAATGAATTCTCAGCCCCCAAATTTGTTCAAACTTAGCTGTGCAAGAGGCACTTCATCATTGTTTGATATTTTGATTGTAATAAAAGATTTCAGAGACAAAGCAGCATCCAGTTTGAGTTTGCACAAATTATTTCACAATTCTTTGTGTCACTTGTGTTTTTTTGCTGAGAGCACGCTTGATTCTTCAGGCATCTAAAAATGTCTCAAGTTGTTGGCAAATAGAATGAACAGTATTGTCTGGTATATGTTTGTAAATTATGTGCCAGGGGAAAGGATAGTTTGGAAGGTGTTCAAGAGTTTGCTTTTAGGAAGGGTTTTGATGACAGAGAAATGTCAAACCAAGTCAAAGAGAAACTTGGGAGAGAGAGCCCTGACTAAGTCAGGGAGATGAAAGTGAGACAAGAAAAAATAGCTACTAAGTTACATGCATGATTAGGACAAGTTCTTCTCCCTTCACTTTTTTTTTTTTTGTTTTATTACAGGCCTTTTTCCTGATGTAGGTGGAGGATATTTCTTGCCAAGACTATCAGGAAGGATTGGCTACTACCTTGCACTAACGGGATTTCGGCTGAAAGGAAGAGATGTACTAAAAGCTGGCATCGCTACACATTTTGTAGAATCCGAAAAGGTAAGCTGCTAACCAGTGCTAGCAAGGGCGCAGCCTACAACCATAATGACAAGTTTGAGCTGTGTAGCACACGGATACACTTTTACCAACTTGAGTGTATGCAGAGGCGCAATTACATTAGCTGGCCGTGTACTGTGAACAGGGATGGTAAGATACTCTCAAGCTGTCATTATAACACTTGCCAGCTAGTGACAGCTTTGCTTGGAAGAGGGAGCAAATGTTGCTGTCTTCATGATTCTACCGTTGAAGGGCATGATTTACTAAGCATACTTGAAGTTGCTTGAAAAATTGTAAAATTTAGACAACAGTGTCTGAAATTAGAGATTATTTGTACAACTGCAAAGTTTTTAATCTAGGTAACACCCCATTAATGTGTTCTTTATCAGTCTCCTTAAAGGAGATCCTATTTGTTTCTTACAGTGGCTGTAAGAAAGTGTAAAAATTAGTATATTTGATAGAGTCAGAGTCATAATGTTCCAGTAACTTGCATGGACATAAGCAAAGGAGAAACAGTGACTTGCTTTCCTTCTCTGTGTAAAGACCCATGACTGTCATTGTGGAGCTGGTTAGACACTATTTTGAGCACAGCATGGTTGCCAGGCTCCTGCTCTTTCCTCTCAGACTGTTGTAGGCTGGCTTTACCTGCTGCAGCTGTAGCACTGCATTGGCAGTCTGCTTGGGAAGCGGAGTTCTTTGCTCATCACTGCAGACATAATTAAATCCACATGGTTCAACACTGAAAAGTGAACTCTGGCTCCTTGTATCATTTACTTGGTACTTCTAAGATCTGTCCAAAAGTTGGGGGAATGGGGGGGTGTTTATATACATATGTACTATATAGTACTATTACCATTGCAGTAATAATCCAAGTAGTACATTTTGGTTTACTTACTTCTAATTAAATCTTATTTTTAATAGCTACCTGCCTTAGAGAAAGACCTGATAGCACTGAAATCTCCTTCAGCAGAAAATATTGCAGACTTACTGAACTCTTACCATGTGAAGGTAATCTGATGAATTACTGAAATCAAGCAGAATTATTAAATACATGTAAATACAAATTCTTTTTTATCCATGCTACTGATAATTTGTTTTATGGCTAAAGGTTTCCAAACTCTTTGCACTCTATAACATACAATTTTGTAGCACTAATGCCTACAGTGGTCAAAATTAAAATTTAAAAGTCTTTCTTCACTTTTTATTCATTTTGGATGCCCCTCAAATTCCTATTGTGATCAGCTCTCTCTTTGTATGTGTGTATGTAAGTTTCCAGCCAGTAGCATGATGATGCAGAAAATATATTGCTCCTTAATTTTTCCCCTGTTATTCTTGGATTTCTAGCATGCTTTGCAGAAGGCAAAATAGATAGCCACTAGCAGCCTGGGAGTTGTACGTGATGGCAAGTGCAATTTGGGGAGTTAGCCTGAAATTCAGGGATTCTGACAAACACAAACAACAGGGGTAGAACTACTGGCCTAGTCCAGAGGCTGCAGAAGTTACAGTGCCAGTTATTAAATGCTACACTGCTGAATTGGAAGGGGATGTTATATTTCCATCCCAGAAACTTTATCGGCCTGAAGAAATACTTTCCTAGCTTGATGCAATTGATGTAAATTTTAACATTATTTTCATGCAGAATATCCGCAATCCAGATTTGAAGCCTGAATTTAAAGGCTCAAGTTGTTCCTTTAATTTCTCAAGTATTTTATATATTTGTAGCCTTGAGATAATTGAAAGATGGTGAATAAGCACAGGAGTTATCAATAGGATAAGTATTAGTAGAGTGCAGATGCATTGTAGGGAAAGCATCTCAGGTCTTAAAGTAATATTTTCAGGGGGAGAAAGGTGCTGTTTTCCCAGTGGACAAACCCATAGTTCTCTGTTGTGATTTTGGAGGTGAATGTAACTGTATTGGTAATACATAATTAGTACTTGTATTAGCCCCATGTAACAATGGACATGAAAATAAAAGAGTTTGGCTTTACAATCAGTTTATTCAGTGGCTATTTTAGCTGTTTTGATGTGCATTGTAATTTTGTTTCAAAAGAAAGGAAACTTCTGGAGTAAAATCAGCATTCAGTGTATTCAGTCAATTTGAGTATTACTCCCCAGTTGTTTGGCTTTAAAATAAGTAGTGTCTACTCTTGTTATTTCTGTTTTGGAATTACTAAATTCATATATAAAGATTAATTAGAAAAATAAATGGGATAAGCTAATTTACATAGTAGTACTGATTATTTTGACAAAATAGACAGCTATGAAATAGGAGTGATTATATGTTGCAGTATACTGCTTTACAAGAGGACATTGAATGGAAAAGGAAGCTGTGTATTTTTAGGTTCCCTGTCATTTCAGCTCAGATAACTTTCTCAGCTTCAGCTGCTGTTAGTGGAACATCTGCTTATGTCCTAAACCCCTTAATGCCAGAAGATCTGAAACATTTGACAGCCTTTCCACATAAGGCTAACATCTTTCACGCTCTTTGGTTGTCCAAATAAAATTTTGTAAAATGACAGAGAAAAGATAAGGAAGAGAAATGCTTTTTTTTTTGGTCTTTAAAAAAAAGAAATCTATATATACATGCCTGTATATTTTAAGAAAATCAACTTTTTTTTTTTAAGACATTCTCAGGTTTTTGAGTAGGTTTATCTACACTGGCTTTCTTAGTGTATTTGATAGCAATGTATTTATAGAATAATCATGATTACTTGTGTACAAGATAACTACCCAGTCAAATATGCATAAATAGTAGCTCAGAGCAAGCACTGCATTATGAGGTGACATCTTTAACATTCACAAGATAGTGACAAGTTCATTTATACACACTGCAAAATTGTAATTCATTAAAAATGTCAGCGTCTTATGAATATTAAATGTTCATTTATGATATTTCTGTAACACAAGTCATTGAAATTTCAGTACCGATAAGCTTTTCAGTCTAAAATAACCAAGTAAAATATGTATTTGCTTTTTAAATAGAGCAAAGTTGATAAAGAAAAGGAGTTTGTACTTGATGAACACATGGAGAAGATTAACAGGTATCCAGCAATCTTTCTTCTTTTTTATTCTTTTGGATAGAAAACATGAAGTTAAATCCAGTAACAGATGAGTGTTCCACAGATAAGGTGACAGAAATGACATTCAAGTTAGTCCTTTAAACTTTTTTATCTTTAGGGAGCTTTATCTGAAGCTTATTAAACATTTAACTCATCAGTATATTAAATACTTGAGCATATTTGCCTGATTGATACACCATTATATTAAGTAACTACCCTATGGCACATTAAAATGAACATTTTCTATAGAAATTGGATGGGGATTTGTGAGAGTAATTGTTCAGTTGGACAGGAAATGTTACGTAGCGCATTTATACTCATTGGTGTAAGGCCATTTCCATGACTGTTTGGAACTTCTGTGTATCAGAAAGGGAAGAAGAAATAAGTGAGAGTGATAAGAAGCAGCTAAAACTCTTGAAGAAGAATGGCACTAAGTTTAGAGACGAAAGATGTTGACACCAAACCAGTAGAACGGAGCTGATAGCTAGAGATTTGATGTGTAATAAAAATACAGGTAAGACTGATGGTAGTAATTAAAGTTTCTGGATAAATATCAGAGTTTGTAAGTGAGGTTTATCGAAATGCTAGATATTTGTAAAGAAAGAGGAGATGCCTATCAACTGAGTTACTTAAAACTGAACAGGGAACACATTGCTAAGACAAGACAAATCAGTTGGTTATGCTCTGTTTCTAGTTTCTGCATTACTAGCGCTTCATAGGGAAGAGGAAGGCTGAAGCAGTTCATTCATTTATTGACTGACTTTTTTTCCTTTTAGTCTTTTTTCAGCAAACAGTATGGAAGAAATTGTTAGAAAATTAAAGCAAGATGGTTCTCCTTTTGCCATTAAGCAGCTAGAGGTAATGTCTTCAATGTTGCTAGGGATTTTAAGTCTGGTTCTGTACTTTCTTATCATAGGGCAGACTTTAGTCACCTTATTAACATAACTAATACTATGTAACACCAGTAGGACATTGGACTGAGATCCTCCGGTTCTCACATATAGTCCTGTGGGATTGTCAGTAGTTCTACTTGGACAAGAATATTCCTCTGTATAACCACACAATGTGAATACCATCATATGTTACATAAAATTGTAATCTAGTAAAACAAACAAACAAACAAACAAACTCACTCCCTTTCCCCCTCCCCACAATCAAGGGGTTGTTGGTGACAAAGGTTCCTTTTATAGCTTCTCATTTTATTGCCAAGGGTTGGAATAAAACAGTGCCAGAACAATGTTGTTAGTTTTCTTCCATTCCAGATATCTCATTTGGGTAAACAGCGAGCAATTTATCATCACAAAGCATTTTTTTATCTTTTTAATGCATTTCTGAGTGTTGGATGTAGTCACAACTCAAAAAAATGTACAGTAATACTACACACAATACACACTTCAGCCTCAAAAACAAGCAGCAACTTATATTCATTTATAAGCAATGTGTGTATTTTCTTTTTCCTTTGAAGTATCTGTATTCAGGTGCCTTGTAAAAGTTTGTCTTGGAGCTATTAAAATATTACTTACAATTGGATAGAACACAGACATTTCTCCAACAAAAGCTTTGTTTTAACTTTAGTTATAGCTCACAGAAGTAGTCCTGCTTTTGTAATAAAATAAAACATCTGTCATCTTCAGACTTTCATTTGAGCAGAAGGAATATAATTTTATAATGTAGTATCATCAACATTAGGCATCCTGTCCCAGATACAAATACATTTTTGTTTTTAGTTTTTAATTAAAGATTTAACATTTTGTCACTAGAACTCTCAAACAGTTTTTGAGAAAGACAATTTTAAAATTGTCTTTGTGCTAACCAGTATGCCCAGTCCATTGCAAGAAGTTTAGCATATGTATTACAACAGTAAAATTGAATGAAAGGGAAAGCTAATTTTTTCCCCCACTTGTATTCAAGTTTTATTGAATAAAGTAGTCAAATCAGCTAGTGCCAGAATCGTCATTTTATGTGTTTGTAGACCTGAATCCTACCATAGGCTACCATCATGGTCTTCCCCCAAACTATATAGGCTGTATGATTCAGTTCTTCACTTTTTCCATATGTTATAGATGGCGGGAAAGTACTTACATTAAGGTCTGTAGAGACAGTTTGATAGCATGTTAATAGCAGTCACTTTTGGTCGCTCTTATTTCTTTATAGTTTTGAGTTACAAGGCAGTATTTTATTTGTAGATTTTAGGAAGTTTAGTATAATTCTGCAGGGATATTATATTGATTAGTTTCAGTGGAGGTTGAAGACAATCAAGAATTATTTTCATATAGCTTGTCCCAAGTTAATTTCATACAATTTTATGGTACTTTGAAACATAATCAGACCTAGTGAAACTTTTTAAAATAGCATATAGCCTTTAAAGGGTGCTTTGTTCAAAATACAGTTTCTACTACAAAAGATGCAAGGAGCCTGGAAACACTTTGTTACTGAAATATGTTAACGAGATAGTTTGTTCTGCCACATTTGCTCTAGTTACCCAAACCTGCTCAACTTGCTTCCTTCATCTGCAGCCTCATAACTCACATCTCCCCTATTGAAAAAAAAAAAAGTTCTTGTTCCTTGTTGTTTAGGAGGGTACATTTGTTTCATATTTTAAATTTAGAACTTAAAACTATGTCATCTAATTCAAAGTTATGACTTTGTGTAGCTGATTTTTTTTAAATTCCTGAACAACAGCAAAAAAAGGCTCTTTTGTTGCTTCTTTGGTTTTCTTATTTCATGTCTTTAATAGGACTTTATAGCAGCTTTTTTCTTTCATATGATTCATAAATGAATAACTGTCCTTGGAGATGACAGAAGTTGCTGAACAATTGTCTGTTCTGTTCAAGAGATGAGACTGTGTTAATATGAGTTGCTTCTGTCTCTACAGAAATTTGTCAGGGAAAAAAAAAAGACACCCCACATTTTCTAGCAGGTGCAAGGCTTATTAGTGTGAACAAGTACATAAGTTTCAGACAAGTTTCTAACAGCACACATTCTGTGCTAAGCAGTAGGATTAAGTAAACTTGTAGGATTAGATACTTAATTTCTTCTGTGAAAGATCCACAAAACTGAAGAAGGAAAATACATTTGTGGGGGAAAGAAGTTAAAAAGGGATTCAGGTATAAATCTGGCTTTCTCCAGGAAATGCTTGCCAGTTAAACTGGAGGTTTTGTTTTACTAGGGAAGCAGAACTGTAATTAAACTGGAGAAAGAATGGTAGCTTGCACCCTGGCAGTTGAGCATTTTATACCACCTACAGACAGAGCACTGGCCTGCTGTCACATTGCTCAGAGGAATGGAGTTCAAAGAACTGGTTAGAGCAGGGAACACGTAGCAAAACCATGACAGTCTGAGACTGAGACATTATCCTTGATAGCAGTTCGCTGATTGTGTGAAGCAAGTAATTTTCCTCATCAGTAGGAAGTACCAGGAGTATGTCCATAGATGATAGTTTCCTGTTGCTTTGTGAAACCAAGGTTTCACTTTAGTGTCCAGGTACAGGAACAACAGCACATTCAAATGACAAATACAGAGACTGTAAAGGATTCCGTAACAGCAATGTGTATGCTTTTTTTCCTTTGTTTCCCTGTGTATTTATTGTGATATGTATTAGTAAGCTTATGGAATAAGCCCTAACTGAAAGTCTAATACAAATACCCTAATTTGGAGGTACACCTTGGTACATCCACACTTTGGATGTACAGATACCTTTTAGTGTTAACAAAATGGAACTACTAGTTCTGCTGTAATCCAAGTATGCTGTGAGCCATGCTATCCTAGATATCCTTTTCTGTTCAATCTACAGTACTTCGGCTTTTTACTTTCAAAACATGCCTGCTTGGCAGGCTTTCACATATCTGATACTAAAGTGGTTTGCATGAATAAGAAGAACATAAAGTTGTTAAAATACTACTTGAGAATGGCTTCATAATTTAAATCACATTTTGAACCCTGTCACAAACAGGTAGAAAGCTAGAGTACTAAAACACTTTTTGAACTCATAGTAAAATATTTTTTAAAACCTTTTACTTTATAGCATCACTTTGTTTTTAGTATTTACGCGAGCCAAAAAGCTTTAATCTGGGTGACAGAAGTACCACTTCTAATTGGATGAAGTAAGCATGTGGGGTCAAAACCTGAAAAGCATCAGATCATAGAATAGTTTGGGTTGAAACAGACCTTTAAAGGTCATCTAGTCCAACCCCCCTGCAGTGAGCAGGGACATCTTCAACTAGATCCGGTTGCTCAGAGCCCCATCCAGCCTGACCTTGAATGTTTCCAGGAATGGGGCCTCCACTACCTCTCTGGACAACCTGTTCCAGTGTTTCACCACCCTCATTGTAACAAATTTCTTCCTTATACCTAGTCTAAATCTACCCTCTTTTAGCTTAAAACCATTACCCCTTGTCCTATCACAACAGGCCCTACTAAAAAGTGTGTCTCCATCTTTCTTATAAGCCCCCTTTAAGTCCTGAAAGGCCTTGGTTTTCACATGATGCTTTCTTATAGCTTTTTTTGGCAGGACAGTGCACCCTCTGAGCACTGATACTTCATGATTTAATAGCCTTCATTGTTGCTGGATGAATTACAGTGTAGTGTGCAGGACACTGCAGAGACTAAGAATTACAAGACACCTTGTCCAGACCTACTGGTCAGGCTGGGATGCAGACATTAGCTCCTGAAACTTTAAATGGGTAAGCAGCGAGTGGGTGAGAGATTACAGGAATGAAGCTGGATGGTATCTTGGTAGTGTTGAATTCAAGTAAAGAAGCATTCTGAAACTCTGTTAACAGACCAGTAAGAGTGATATATCTGTCCTTAAGCAGCTTTCCTGTGATGTTTTGGTTAGATACTCATATTTTGTCAAAGCTCATCCAGAATCATTGTTTGGTGCGGACGAACAAATGCTTTGGTATCTCAGAAAGTAAGCGATGGGTGTCTTCACCTATTGCAAGGGAAGTGATATACTGGACCTCTGGGAGGTTTTTTTGTTTGTTTTAACTTAAAGAAATCCTCCCTCAAGGACCCTCAGCAGATCAGGTCAGAAACTTTAATGGGCCTCACAGACAAAAGATGCAGCCACTATTCCAGCTGTTACTGTTGTAAAGGACTCCACTGAGTCAGTGCCACTTAGTTCAGTCACCTTCTGATAGTATATAATTGGCATTCAGGTCTCTTGCAAATTCAGCTTGTAGCTTTCAGGATCATTATGTTGAAATCAAGATGGTCTCAGAGATACTGGAGTAAATGTCAAATACTTCTATGAAGACTTCTTTGCATTTCAGTACTCCCCACTTCAGCCTATCCTGTCTCCTTTTCAGGCTTGTTCCCTAGCACCAATCCCCTCCTCCTCTTTGTACAGAGAATTTATTTATAGATACACTGGTGACTCATTTTTCTGCAATTACATCTACCCATTTTCTTTCCTTGTTCCTCTTCCTTCAGCTTGATTTATGACAGTGCCTCCTCCACCTTCAGCCTCATTGATATGCCAAGATAAGGCAGGTGCTGGATGCGCTAGACTAGTTAAGTGCTGTTTTCAGATCTTCCCCATTTCAGTGCTTGCTTTGACCAGAAAGAACCTGCCATTACCAGTTCACCTAGGGAACCATCTGGTTGCACTGTGCTTACCATTTAACCTGTTCTGAGCAAATACTTTCTAATCTAGATGACAATGCGAAACTCAAAGGAGAAAAGGTCTAGTTCAAAGGTAAAGCCAGCAAGAGCATATTACAGGAAATAATGGGTCCAGTTAAGAGTTGCTATCCATCTGAGACCTACATAGTGATGTAATTAAAGGTATAGCTGGTTTCTTTATTTGCTGAAAGGCAGCTCGTTGTTAGAGAGCTTTACCAGAACTCAGGAAATATTGACAGTTTGAGCCAGCATTAGTCCTTTCTAAACTAGCTTCTCTCTTGAGCGAAGTGGTCAACATGCAAATAACAGAATGACAGAACCAGTGCTTTTAAGGTAGAATTGCACAGCCTCCTGCTTGTATAGCAATTGTATGTTTTCCAGCTTAACTAGGCAAAATGGGTCACTGCTGTATCAGCTGGTGTCTGGAGAGGGATGAAGAGTAATTGGGAGCCAGAAAAGATGTTAATGTTGATGACCTGCCATTTCAGTCTGTGCGTAAGGAGTCTAATGTCTGCAATGAAAATAATGTAAAAAGGCAAATCTTACCATCTGCTGCTTTTCAGTAGTGGTAAAAATGTCCTGATTATCAGGAAATGCCTATTGTACTGTGAATAATACAGAGCTTTTAGTTGGGTGTACAGGGGAAGAAGAGTCTTGTTTAGAGGAAGAAAACAAAGATCAGCAACAATAAGATTTAGCACCTTTCCTGCACAACCCTGAAAGCTTTAAAGCTCAGTTCTGTTTTCTTAACTAGGTTTTTGTCTTTCTCCCCACCTCCCCCTACTGTTTACTGGCGTGCTGTTAATTGAAGAATAGTCACGAGAGCCAGATTTACAGCATTTGTTTGTGTGCCTTAAACAGATCCTGTCTGTTGCATAATATTCTAGCCTGTAGCTCTGTCAAAAGAAGGAAGGCAAGACCTCCAGGCTTCCTATCAGCAGAGCAACGTAGGGCTAAATTACTGCAGCATCTGTTGATCCCAGACAAGAAGCCTGGACAAATATGCATTTATGCTTAATTTCTTTTAATATTTTTTTTTCTTCCACAGTTTTCTTCTTAGTATATTATCTAGTCTTTTCAGATGATCATAAAGCAACTACTTAAAGTTTTTGGCTAATCTCACTATTATTACCTTACTACTCTGACTATTGTACCAAATAAACCTTAAATGCTGTACAATACTAATATCAGCTACAATATCAGTAACATCTAAGAGCAATTCAGACTATATATATGATAGTAAAAAACGGAATATAATTGTTTGTAACACTCGCATTCACTTTGCAAAAGAATCTGTTTGGAAATGGCTTTTAAGCTGCATTAGATTCTCTGGCTAGTAGTAATTTGATCATAAATGATGTGACCTTAGGTGTTTTAGGCTTTCCACAAGTGATGGCATACATCCCAGAGATCTTGCTGATAAAAGTTTATGCAAGTGAGTTCATTTAGTATGACAGCATGGTGGGAGGGAGGGAGAGGAATAGGTATCACATAAGTGAGCTCAGGGAGAAGAGTGCCATTTATTTCACAAAGTTTAAAATGCAAAAAAAGACAGACTTGCAAAGGTGTCTAAATTGAAGAGAATAAAAATAATTGTTATTGTCTTCCCCAGACTATTAATAAGATGTCACCTACATCCTTAAAGATGACTCTCAGACAGCTCAGAGAAGGAGCTTCCATGAGCTTACAAGACGTACTCACAATGGAATACAGGCTGAGCCAAGCATGCATGGTAAGCAAGCAGCTGAGCCCTTTGTCTCTTCCCAGCCATGGAGGGGTAGCAAGTCTATCAGAGACTAAGTTTTATATAGATTACATCAAGGGCTCACAATTTAAAAGTTTTCATTTTCAGTATCTTCTTTGCGTGTTTATTAGGCTGTCACTTTCTTTTTTCCAGTTCCATGTCTTTACATGTAACTTGAAGGAGACTACATTAATGATAGTCAGTCGGGAATGGTAGAGGGCTTTTATTAAGAAAACTGTGGTAATTTTTTTTATCTTTCAGAGAGGCCATGACTTCTATGAAGGGGTTCGGGCAGGTAAGCATGCACACCAGAAACGTTTCTCAAACTTAATAGTATGAAAACTCACTGTTGTGTTGCTTCTCTGGAGGTTAAGAAAAGTGCATGCAGCAACAGCCCAGAGAACACTTCCCAGCTTGTGACAGTTTTTACTTATTGGACTGCTGTATGGCCAAAATTTATTATTTGTTCCAAAGTGTAACAGCTATGTTGCTTCCTTTGTGTAATCTCAGTTTCCTAACGTTATTTATCCACCTGGTAACGCAGCACCATGAAGAGGTTTCACCAGTTCATTGGGAAAGTTCAAAATATATTTAATGCTGACAGTAGTGAGTAGCTATGTGTATAATTTGTGTGTCCAGATTTAGCGTTGCCACATAGCTGGTTCAGCCAGCTATAAGATGGTTTAAGACTCGGAAGTCAAGAACAACTATTTGAGTAGAAAACTGTTCTAACAGAGACTACTTTCACCCACGTCCAAAGTATCTCTGTATAGAGGTGTCTTACTACTAAAAAACTATATATGTAAACTTAATGTTAAATAATTCAGCATTTTAAGGCATTGGTCAAGATAGGTAGTGGTAAAAGTAGAGCAGCAGCTCAGCAAGTTCATCGAGGGGACAGACTTAGGTTCTGTCCTTGATTCTACTGCTGATTCACTATGCAGTTTGTCAAACCCGATGTCACATCTCTTAGAAACTGTAGTAATTATTTATGTACTGTTCAGCACAAGATGAAACAAAGCACAGGCATTTATTTTTCCAAGGAGCTTACAGTACAAGACATTTGGATGAATAACACTTCAGGGTTGAGGGAACCTGGCTTTTAATTCACACAGTTATATACTCAAGTATATATTATCACCTCCTCATTTTTTATATCTGTCTTTATAAAAAGTAGTTTAAAATCCACTTGAGTAGTGGATATTAGTTTAAGTGTTCACTATTAGTAATACCATATTAAAGATAGCTTAGGGTGAGAAATGCAAAGTTTGTTTGTACAGCATGGAAAAAAGTTTCTGATTTTAATTAATCAATCTTTAGCACTTATTAGCAGAGACTCCTGAAGAATTTACTGCACATGTTGAGAAGTATGTGGTTTTCGTTGTGTGGGTAATGGCAACAAAGAGATCTTAAAAAGAATATTCCTATGATATATTCTAAGTCACCATATAAGCTGCTGAAATGTAGTTATTCAGGAAGCGACAAACTCCGAGTCTGAGAGTCAGATGAACACCAAACCAAATTCTCACTTGTAATGCACAAGGTCATTAAACCATCTGGGGATGTGGTAGAGGACAAAAGCAAATCACTTGTCAGTATGGCCAATAAATTACACAAACTGCTTGTAAAGAAGCTGCAAGAACAGCAGTTGGGAAGCTTCTCTTAGGTAGGATGATATAGCAAAGGCTTAACTATATCAGACGAAGAAAAAAAACCCCCCAGAGATCCAGCTGCACTGAGGGGATTGCAAAGAACAATAATTTGTTCTTGAAGCACTTTTGCTCTCTGCTTACTGCATATATCTTGTTCTCAGATTTGTCTTAAAATTGTTTCTCTTGTTTAAGAGTGGTGCAGAATCTGACTCAAGATCATTTTTGTAGTTGGGTCTAATCTCATAAAAATCATTATCCAACAGTGTGCTGAGCATCCTTCTTAATAGGAAGTAAGATTATTAAATACTTCACAGGATCAACCATAGTAAATAAAAATGATTAAAATGTTAATTTAAGTATTAGCTTTTTCTTTATTAAAACATTACATTCCAAGCATTTAAGAGCCAGCTGTTGACCCTGTCTACCACAAGAGGATCTACCACAAAGTAAATTTAAGATATAATAATCAGATTTTAGTTTTCTAAGATTGTTTTTCAGCAGCAATGGCCATAGGTCAGGTTTTAATAACAGCTTTTATCTATCTGCTTCAAACCATAATTTTAATAGGAATGCTAGGGAAGTAGTTAGTTTAAAAGCTTTTTAAACCTGCTTTGACCCGAGGTCAAAATTTCATTTTTCTTTTAGCCAGTTTTCTTTCAATGAGACTGAAAATCTGCTGGCAAACAGTCTTCCCCATTTATGATTCTTGTGATTGGAGCTACTAAAGAAAAGCCAAAACCCTTAAAGCCTAAAATACACAGATCATATTTCATAATTTTCCTATATAATAGTAAATGTGGTCTTCGAACACCTTAGGTATCCATTTTTCACCTTGATTTATAGAATAATACATAAACTAAGAAATGCTTAAGCTCTGGGTAATTTCCAAGAATTTTGTTTTTTAATTCTTACTACGTAAGAAAAGTGGCCATTTTTGGAGTCAGTGCTTAAACACATCCAGGTAGACTACAATCTCAACAGCCTGAGGGGACAAAAATCTGTTAAATTAGCCTCCTAATTATTTGTGCAGGAATGTACACTTCAAATGGAATTGTAAAGGCCTTCTACATATTGCTGATCCTGCAAAGATCTTATTTCTGTATGGCTTCTGCCCTCTCTCCTGCAGTGCTAGCAGCTGGCAGCTGCGAGCCTTACCCTGGGCACACAAACCCCCTGCAGTCAGTGGGGAGGTAGGTAGATTTCATTGCAACAGAATTTCAGGTGCTTAGAAATATCAGTGTCTTGACTGGGCTGAATGAAGCTAAAGAATAGAACACTAACTGAAGTCCGGTAAAGTCACTGCTACTGAACAGAGGGGTTTTGGATTTTTTTTTTTTTCTAAAAACACCAACCCAAACAAAAACAAAACATAAGAACAAACCCTTAACACAATGTCTCTGTTCAGTTACTTTTACCTTAATAAACATCCCTTAGCCTACCTTAGAAGTCTTCAGAATTTTTGTTCTGTTCTTGTAGTGATCGATATCTCAAGCTGGAGAAACACAAAATATACAGAAGTTAATGGAGAAAGGAATATTTTCACAATACTATTAGGAAACAAATATTTTAACTCATATAACATTAAAGATTTCATTGGAGAGACCATTATAAGCATTCAGTTTATCCACCAGAGTAAAATTGGCCACAGATCCAAACAGAAAGATTAACTTGATTACACAGTAGTGACATAGAGTGGAGAATTATCAGCAATTACTACTGTATTTCAGAGTTGAAGCTGTAATAGTATACACACGGACTTTTTTTATCTCCCGTCTATAATTTAAAGCATCTCTTGTCAGTGTTGTCTTTTGTGGGTAACAGTTGAGATTATTTTGGCTAGATTGTGAACTTTAACTAAAATTGAAGAAAATAATTAGATAAGTACTACTCCGATGGAATAAATAGTTGAGTTGGGACAATTACGTATTTTGACCCAAACCAATCAATGGCTTCACATCACAATGTTTATAAATTAACTTGTAGGATCATAACTTTTCAGTAAGTTACCCAGTTGAATGGCCTAGTAAAATCATTTTTACAGCACATTTCTTTCAAACAATTGCCCACATGGATTCTACTCTCTGTGGAATTGCAGATTCTATCTATATAATGGGTTTCTTTTCAAAATTAGTGTTTATTTGTATCCAAGGAGTCCTTAGTCCTGTATTTGCAGGTAGATGGATGCAGGGCTCTGATTCTCCTTTCTCTTTGGACATGCAAGCTAAAGAGTTGTGATGCCTGTACATCTTCAGCTACAGAAATATTAATTAGCACAGTTGTCATTTGAATGGTATGTATTTTCTAGGCATTTTCCAAGTATTGGTTATAGAGGGAAAAGTTAAAAAAGAAGTTTTCAGGTCACATTTTTCTATCACAAAGTGTCATAATGCCCATCTTTCGATAAGACACAATCTTTAGGTGGGCATTCTTTCCACGGAACTTAAAATCCAACTCCTTTGCACATTTCTCATCCTGGGTGGTTCTAGTTTAGTCACCAAGAATGAAGTCTGTTTAGAAAGACATGACAACTTACCAAAAACAGCTGTAGTCTTCAAAATACCTAGTCTCTGCGAGTCTTCTGTCCACATGCCTTTAGAACCATCCTACTTGGAAGTCTTTACCAGAAAAAAAAAACAAACAAATTCTGTTCTTGGCAGAAGAACTTGAGAGGTGCTTTCTGCGCATCCTCCCTTATATGCTGTGGGCTGTGTTGGTCAGGAGGTCTCCCAGGACACAGGTGCATCTCCAGATCAGGTGCTGATATCACACATCTGAAGGGAATGTGCGTTGAGAAGGGATGTTGGGTGGTCAGTGCATCCTAGAGAGCCACAGTTACTATTGCTGTTCTTTTTTAAATTACAAAAATTTCACATTCTGAATAGCACCTTTATGTGTTTTCTTGGGGCCAGAAAGGTGCTTGAAAGGACGCTCTGGAATTCCATTCATATTGGTCATTTTTACACACAAATAAACTCTCTCGTCTTGCTAGTGCAGCTGTTCTTCGTGACATGCCTTCAACATTGCTGTGATACAAGGAATGCTTTTTGAGAACTGATATTTTCTTGTTACACTTTTACATGCAATTCATTCACTGATGATTTTATCTTCAGTGATGTATTTCCCAGCATACAGCATAAAGTATACATACTAAGATTATACAAATCTTCACAGTTAAATCTACATAGGTCTGCAGTATGTCCATATTTACAAATAAATATTCTTGATTTTCCCACAAAGATACTCTGCTTTACTCTTTCCTCATTAGTTATTTCATTATTAGTTTATATGATGTGTTTAAATTAGCTTTAGGCATTTAACACCTACTTTGAGTCATCTCCTGTACTCCACAAAGGGTCAGATTTTGCACAGAGATGTGAAAGCCCTTGTCCAAAGGGAGCATTATGCATACTGTTCCCACTTTCACATGAAAAGGCAGACGACAGGCAAGAGTAGTAGGTCTAACAGAAAGCACTAATTTCAGGTCTATTCCTTCAAAGCTTGGGCTACTTCTGAAGTGATCCACTGTTCCTCATATCATCAGGCAGCTCCCAGATATGTCTCTAGACAGGTCACAACTCAAGAATTTTTATTAGAGTAGAAATAGGTATGTTACAAAAACCGTCTTCTCCAGAGCATATTGATTTTTCTCCCCATGTATTCACTGGAGTTGTCTGTCTTGATGCAATCTGAAGTCATCTTAATTAGAGCAAGTTTACAAGTAACTTTTGTGTTTTTATACTCCTCCCAACAGTGCTTATTGACAAAGACCAGTCCCCCAGATGGAAGCCAGCTGCTCTAGAAGAAGTCAGTGATGAATTTGTGGACGATTGTTTTAAGCCATTGGGAAATAACGATCTCAAGTTGTAAAGATCAAGCCTATTGGCATCTTATACATCTGCTTAATTCTATGATATAAAAATTAATAGTAGTGTGATAAAGTTTGACGAGACTCTTTTAGCTAGCCTGAGATTCCTAAGTCTAATTTTTTGCATTCAGGAACATTCTCTTTTGTTATGCTGCCATAATGACAAAATAATCATATCTCTGGTTAGTAAGGGGAAAAATTACTTCAAGGCAAATTGTTATTTTTACTGCTTTACACAATGATTAACATTTAATTTTTTGCATCAACTCTTAGTTTAGGACGAACCTTTGGGGGAGACAGCATAGTTAAGGGATGACCTAATAAGCAAGAAGTCAGGAGACCTTTGTGCTCTTGGCTCTGTCACTGATCTGTTAAATTGGGATTGTGCCTCAGATTCTTCTCTGTACAATGAAAATAAAATATACTTAAAGCTTTAAAACAGTCAGAGCTACAAAGGAAAATGCAAGACATGCTAAATGCATGGTGTTAAGCAGTCTTTTAAATAAAAGGTCAGACTGACACATTATTAGTCTGAGAGCAAGAAATTGTTCTATTGATTTAACATTTGGTCAGTATTCAGGCTTTCTATGTGATGTAGACATTGTTTCAAATGTCATAATATTGCCAGAGCCTAGAGCACACTTCTCTTTGCTTGTAAAACCAATTTTTTACAAATGCCATTAAGTTTGAGTTAACTGCATAATTAGTTTTTCATTATTTCAAAAATTGCTAGTTTTTCCTGGTCTTACAGTGGTGAAGAAATAACTGTCTCAGACCTTCCTCTGAACACCAAGCAGCACATTTCCTCTTGATGTTAGTGATTGTCTAATGATTTTAGTGGTAGAGGTCAGCCTGGCCCTAATACTACAAGTGGCTGGTGTTTGTCTACACCAACTAGTCTGGGTACCCGTTTGCTTGTGCCCATGAACATCCTGTCTTGCTGGGTGGAAAATTTGTGAAAAGTAAGGGGAACACAGCAATATGTACTGAAGATAATGAATAGGGGAAAACATGCAATATCTGCTGCTAGACGGATCGTATAGTTGTTTAACACAACATATCGAACAAACGTATTTGTTGGGATCAAAATTTAAATATATATCAAAAAACCCTCGTTGGATGTGCATTAAAGGTTGCTGGGTTCTGATACTAATAATACTTGAAGTTCTATGACATAACCAGAGCCCCTTGATAAAAGTATAATCTTTTGCGGGAGTAAAATTCATTTTTCTATTGTGTATGCAACACATAGCTACTAATCTTTCTTCAACATTAAGACTGCATGCTTTTTTATGGTTAACCAAATCATGTATCAGTATCTCTTCCTACTTGTTTCTACAGTTAAAGGGAGGTCACAAATACAAATTTGGCTTCTCTGAAGATCAACCACTGAGACTAAAGGAAGAAAACTTTTGTTCAAATAACATAGTCAGTAATCAGCACTGGGGAACCAAAAAGTCAGCATTACGGCAGAACTGCTACAGAGTTTTCAACACTGGGCAGTTTTTATTACTGACAGTAATGGTCTACACCGGCTTAAGGCTCCTTCCTTCCTAGAAGCTGTTGCCTGGAAACAAAGTCCAGGAAATTCAGGCATCAAGGTGAACTACTAGAGCAACTTTCAAATAAGTAGTGGTGAGCAAAATAGAGAGCAAAATCAAGAAAAAATGGCACCTTGCTTTGTCACTAGAATCTTCAAGATAAAATCGTTAAAATTTCAGCTGCCAGTTAATGTTACCATTTACATATTTGTTATGAGACAGTCCCCGAGTTTATTTTCACAAGTAATTGAGAGATTTCATGAACTAGGGTAACTTCTGAAAATATGACTTGAATTTCTACCTCATGCTGGTTCTTTAAGAAATGTAAACCTCCCCCCTTATTTTTTAAAAATTGTATCTGTTTTAGATTCTTAAACAATTGCTATTTTTCTTTTTTTTTTTAATTGGTTCATTCCATTATTTTTGTACAAAAGGAGCAGTCTTCAGCAACTATATTTAATGAAAAACACAATAATCCCCAGGGAGTAGGGATCATGCCTTCTCTGACTGAAAAGGACTTAAAGTGTTTTAGCACGACTATACTTCTCAATGAATAAACTTTGACTTGCATGTTCAGTTGCTTCCAAAATTTATGTGAATGGGAATTATCCCAAACTCATAGTAACAAGACCCTGCCCAATCTGTGCATTTTTATCAAATAAAAGTCTTACAAGCAGAGGGTAAGTTTAATTTTATTTGGTCCACAAGAAAGTATTTTCCACAAAAATATTGTAAAAATATATTGTAGTGTGTTTTATTTGGGAATACTGATGTGTCTTACTACAGGAATGTCAATTTTACAAAGTTGTGCTGCAGTTAATGTGTTCTGAACCATTATTAGAATATCAAGTCAGTCACATAGTACCCACTCAGACTATACTTATGTTTTGGAGAAAATACAGTGCAAATGTATTTTTAACTCTGAAATAGAAGTAAATGAATGGTTTTGCAGAATATACCAGTCCCATACCGGAGTGCCTTTGTTACACAGAATCAAGTCAAAGAATCAGTGGCAACTTAGCTGGAAAGCCACTATAAGTGGCTTTATAAGACTATAGCACAGTTTAGAGTAACCTAATGATAAGTAAACAGATGTAATTTTATTTAGGTAAAGAAGTCTTTATTTTTATTTTGTATTACTTTGTGCCTATTAAAAATATAGCAGAACTCTGGAATGAGATCTCCTTCGCTCTCTCACCAGATTGTAGTATTCAACAGATTTTTATTTTTTTTTATTAAGTGCATTATTTATTAAGGACAGCATCTTGTAAGAGAGATTATTTTCCTGGTGAGAAGCTGTCTCCCTGTTGTAAGCTTGTTTGCAAGTTTGTTTGCTTTCCATTTGCTGCATGCTTTCCCTGAAGTGCCAATGTCATAGAAAGCATCATAAACCAGCTGGAATTGCACTTCAGGCCATATTGAAACTGCTGTAATCTTCAAGCATTAATGAGGGAAGACAAGCTTTGTGGTTGCAGGTAAGTGACTGTCTGGACACAAGCAGCAGGCGACTCAGTCGCTATCGCATTATGGGTGGCTCTCTGAGCAAGCAGTGCAGCCATCCCACACAGCGAGTACTCCAAATGGAAGCTCACTGTGATGCATGTTTAATTATACCTAGGTAACTTTCTCCTTTGGGGAAATTTTGAGTGTTTGTCAGTACAGATGCTATGACTTAACTTGAGGCTAATTTATATTATTTTATAATTCTGCCTGCTGTTGGACCATGCAGTGGCAGACTGCCAACGGAGAAGCTGCTTTCAAAAGCGTGTCTGATATTCTGACTCCAGAAGGGTACCAGATGCTAAGCCTACATCCAAAGAAAGGATTCGAGACATTGCAACAGCAACCACTGCAGCACTTAACTCCCCATGGCAGCCACCAAGGTATTTGTACAAGGGTCAAGACAGATATACCTAAATGCACTCTTAAAGCGAGTGCAGTTTTCTATCTGCTAGTCACCTATCTGGCAAATAATGTCTATGGAGTTTGGGCGCTTTTTAAATTTTCTTTAATTACTGTCTTTGGCACTGTTAACATTCTTGAGCCAAGACTAATGTTACAGAAAGCCTGGCCTTTTTTTGTAATAAAGCTTTATTTTAGCTATAATAAGAATAGGAATCTTTTTTAATACTGTGGTTAAGCAACATCCAATTAATATGTACTGATCTGATCAGTGTTTTGGTTTTTAATTCACCCTAGTATATGGCATGGAGTTTTTTTAGATAGAGCTAATGTAGGGTATGATTTAACATTTTACATGCTTTAGAGCTTCAAGGAACATCACTGTTAGCAGTAGAATTTAAATGGGCCCTAATATCTTAGTCCCACTTTACATATGGCTTCAAAGAAGACTACATTACTTCAAAGAAGACGACATTACAACATAAGCACATTTTTTTCCCTTTTCAGCAAAAGCCTGAGAACAGTCTTAGTAGCAGGGTCTGGTAAGTATGAATTAATGGCAGTCTTCCACTGTGTTACAAGGAAGTATTTTTCACCATTTACTTTTGATACAACCATTTCCCCATACAGGTGAACTTCAAATGACTAAGTTTGTGTCACAAAGTTTGCAAAAAACAGCTCAATTCAAAGACTGGCTTATATTTGAGAATAAGCTAAAAATAATGATTTGCATGATCCTCTTTCTGCTTGCTTACCATGGCTTGAAAATCATGCTTTGTATCAGTTACTAAACTACCTCTACCTTTTAAAAATAGTAACAGTTTTTGCCAGTATGGGAAGCATTTTTCTATAAAACAAAAACATAAAATGGAAAGCACTTTGATTTAGGAAAACAACCTACATCTTTTAAACTGGCCATAACAGAAAAAGGAACAAACAGGTGCTAAAAACCCAAGCTTCTACAAGGCATTTGCTTTGTATAAAATGTCAGCAAAACTGTAGCTTTAAGATGACTATAACTAATTCATCCCTTTCTTGATATCTCAAATGCTAGTTATGAGTACCGTAGGTCAGGCTGCAAGTCCCAGAGAAGCAGAGTGCAGTGTGTTGATGCAAGCTACATAAAATTGGTAAAGAATGTAGCCCTTTAGCTTTGGACCTGAGGCTTATTCACTAATTCAGTGCACCACTCAGGCTTTAGGTTTCTGTAGCTCATGTTTGCATCGCCATACACAGTTTTACCAACAGGTAAGCGATGAACCTACAGAGTCTGAAGGAAGGCGTTCTGTCCCAAGGGTGTTACTTTAGAGTGAAATTTCAGTCTAATGCAGCCATAGTTCCCATGAAATACATAGTCCTAAAACACTGTTACACCTTTGAAAGTTCATTTCGCTAGTTAGCATCAGTAGCTTTTGCACACCTGTCTGGGTTACAGTAAAAAAAAAAAAAAAACCCAACAACAAAAAGACCCCCAAACCCCCAAAACCCAGCACCCTAACACCAAAGAAAAAAACGAAACCAAAAAACCCAACAGCTTTGGTCTGAACACAGTGATCAGATGTAATTAAACTATCTTACTGCAGGATTTTAGAGAATAGCCTTCATGCATTTACAGAAGCCAGAGCATCTGTTAATTATAACGCACTGTTTATCAACATTGTAATGTTTCTCACTGGTTCACTTAAGAATGGAAGTTGAATAGTATCATAATCCATATGGTTCCCTGAATACTACTTGGTTTTATAAAATGCTTCTCATCGCCTTCATTATTTTGTGGTTTACAGATTTAGTCGGGTCAAAGAATCAAAGTAAAATTTATGACAGCCGTTACCTTTGCTACATGTATGTAGACCTTGGTTTCACTTTAGCAAAACGCAGATAAATTTACCAAGCAGAAAGACTTCTTCTCTTTTCACCTACAAATAAGCCACTGATTTTTTATGCAGTACATAAAAATAATCCATGCTTTGTCCTTAAGCACCTTTGGGGCCTCGGTGGCAGTGCTCGTACAGTTGCAGGGCAGCCACATTCTTCTCATTCTCTTTTTTTAACACTAATTTCTGATCACATTCAACACATACAAAGACAGAATATACTCAACATATGGCTGATAACAAATGACACTTGAGTAATAGATTCTACTGTAATCCAATTAGTTTCTTAGCAATATAGATTAAAAGGCAATTTTTTTCAGCCTCTCCTTGCAAACACATTCATATAGTGCCATTATGTTCAAATCACAGCTAATTTTACTTTATTTGCGCTAGTACCAAATACAAACTGCTTAACAGACAGGACACTCACTGTGAAGACAGTCCTTGCCAGTCAGGGCTCAGGGCACATCACTTTCAATATAAGGGATGTCGCTGTATTTGCTTTCCGTCACTGCCCACTGTTTCACCGCCTGATCAAGAATTTCACGGGAGAGACGGTGTGCATAGTCTAGCACTACAGTGCTTGATGGACCTTTCTCATCCACCCTCACTGCTATCAGTGATGACTTCTCCCCAGTGCATCCTTCATTACCTTCCCCGATCCTTTCATCCTGGATAGCGTTTGAACCTGGAAAGGCATCCTTGGATTTGACGCATCCCATGGTACATTTGAAAATGCAGCTGCAAAATTCAGTTCAACAGCATGTTTTGATAACCTGGAAATGGTTTCCTTGTTTGATGCACAGTGTTGCTGCTTCTTGCCAGTGCTTCCAGTTATTTTCAAAGGGCAGAATGTCTCCTTTTGTGCTTCTTTACTTCTGAAGAAATCTGTCAAAATAGCGTTTCATATAAATGCAGTTAAGTAGTTTGCCATTCTCAGTGAGCTCAAAGGAAAGCTAAATTCACTACAGATGCTTGGAGAAGCAACTGTAATAAATCTCTGCATGGTGTGCGTAAAATGTTTTTATCAGTAACATCCATCTACTACAAGTAGGCAAAGCTTGACCTGAATTCAAGCTGCCTTTGAATGCAATTCCCAGTACGTGATGTAAGCCATCTAGGAATGTAAAGGTCTTAGGAAAAAAAAAAAAAAAATCTCTTTCTTCCAAACTGACAATGTAGTGCTCTTTTCCTGAATCTGTAAACAAATACTGTTTAACTCCAGTAACTGGTGCTGCTAAAGAAAATAAAAATAAAAACCAAAACCACCCCACAGAAGCACCACATAACCACCACCTAACAAGAGCCTTGTGTCATGGCTGTTGTACACCCTTTGGGCAGGAGTGACACTAATTCTCCGTGTCATTCTGCTGTTGCTCAAGGAGGCTTGAGCATGCAGTCACTAGAGAGAGAGAGGACCATTCAGGAGAAAGGAGCCACTTTTTGGTTTTTTCCCTTGAGAGTTTAGGAAAAGCAGCAGTGGACTGCTGTGTTCTGACAGAGCTAGAGCACCATTCTTACTAAAGCAGGACAAGTTTAGATCAGGAGAAGGGAGAGTGAGGAATGAAACACCTGACAGGGTCCTTTTGTCAAACTCCTCAAGAATCAGAATTGGTCAGCCCCAAATTCTGGTATATGTGTTTTTTGTTTATTAGCCTATGAAGCTGTTTCTCAGGCTACTTTCTCTATGCAGGCAAAACAATCTCATGATATGCCTGACTTTGCTTGGCATGGGCTTACCCACTTATCAGAGTTAATAGACTGCCAGCCAAAATAAAGACTGTGCTGCACAGAAACCAACTGTTCCCTACAGCTTCACCCGGTGACGTCGTACTAAGGTCAGCCAAAGTTAAAGATTTTTTTGTAAATAGCCTTTGAAAACATAGTCATGGCAAAGATGTTAAGCCTTATTTATGTGCTTTATATACTGGGGGAAATAGGGGCTCCAATCCAGTAACCTGATCACAGGCAAGTATTTGCAGAGGAAGTCAATCCCATTTGCAGGCAAACGGTGCTTCACAGGTAAGACGGGACTCCCCAGTCCAGCAGCTGACTCATGAGAACCAGGTTCACAGTGACAAGCTTCTCTCCTCTTTCTGCTAGTTCATAAAAACATCACTACCTCTTTAGAAAACAGTTTGTAGGACTGAAGTGCCAGCACTCAGAAGTAGTGGTTGGTGTTCCTGGCAGAAAGTCAGACCTGAAGGGCTTCTGAAACCATGAACATTTTCATACCTTTAGCTTTGTATCAGAACACTTCAGCATTTTAGAGAAAAGTTTGTAAATTGCTTTAATAAAATTCAGTAAGTTTCTTTTGTGCGTAATGACATGCTGCAGCATGTGCCAGTGTATTTTAAGAGTAGGCAGTATAGTTAACAAGCCTGTAACAAACCTTGCTGCTAGCATTTGTAGTTTTACCCAAAACAGAGGAGAACTAAGCTATCAGTGAGATTTTTATTCTAATAACTTGTTACTAAATGAGTAAAAGGAAGGATTCCCTTCACTGCCCAAGAAACCACATTTATCCCTATGGAGGTTTATAAAAAAACCCGTGAGCTCTATACCCATGTCTATGAACTGCATGCATTGATGAAACTTAAAACGCTTACAGAACATGCTTAGAGACCAGAGGCCAAGGAGATGTCTGAAAGCAATTCAGACACCTGAATAATTCAAAACTTTCTAATAGTAATATCTTGTGCATATCTAATTTCAATATTTACCATTAATAAAACATTAATAAAAATAATTTCCACTTGCTCCTCTGGACAAATATGTAGCTCCAAGTATCCAATATGGCAAAGAATCACTAATAGCATCTGTAACCCACCATTGCTGGTTGATACCTGAAAGCTGCAGTCTGTATCCAGTCAAGGTAATGCACAAGCTTCACTGGGAGGTACACAGGTATGCTGTCTAATCCCTTCTCACTACACTACTGGTGACAATTAGAAGTTTTAGATTAGATATCGTGTCCTCCTTAGGCTTAGCCAGAACTGTAAATATTGCAGATTTAAACCTCAGATTCCCCAATCACACAAATGCTCTATGCCACAGTTGATATAACAATTTTATCAGAGTTTCATCCCCGACACTTTTATCTAATGACTTTCAGATCTGGATTTTTTTATCTAAGTTTGGAGCCATTTTCTTTCATATGTTATCCTTTTTTGCGCTTTTTAAAGGAGGTCTGTTAAATAGTAGGTGGCTTTAGTTAGTATTTTATAATTGTTTTAAGATGTTTCCATCCTACAACTGGAGATTTCCTTTCCTCTTCTGTTAGGGGACACCAGCAGATAAGCTAGTGTCTAGCAGAAAGAAGGAGGGAACGTGAGTAGAAGGAGGACAAACATCTCCTAAAGCAGGCAGGGAAAAATTCCACAGGTCAGCATCTTCCTCTGCAGGATTTACCTCTGTTCCCACCTTCTTAACTCTGCCTTTTCACTTGGGCTAAATCCAATGTTTGTCTGACTGTCCTACACAGAGGAAGGGACAAGCTATAAAACTTCTAGATAGCAAGGCATGTAAGACAACTAAATTGTTCCAAATTGATTACTAGTTGAGCTTAAAAGCAAAGTTATCGACCCTAGTTTAAATCCTTGACTGTTGCTCATTTCATTATTTATAGAGCACAGTACTTTCCAAGTCACTGTAGTAAGTTTTATAGTTGGCCTGCTCTACTCGAGTTAATAATTGTTGGCACATAAATGATCGCAAGTGAAGTTGCCCTCAGTCTTCTGACTGCTTTCCTGTTTTTCTGACAACCATTGCTTGCACATACACGGTAAAGCACCGTTTAAATCCTCTTTACCTAACTCATCTCCAGAGTGTTAAGTTGTGACAGGGATTTTAGGGATCTCTAGCTTTCCTCACAATGTTCACACCCTCGGGGGGGGGGGGGGAAGAACATTTTATTCCCGGCACGATGTTTCATTCAGTAACTGCACAAGGCAAAAATTGTCTGATAAGAATCTGTTTCTTTCAGTGTCCAAGGTCTGATCTGTTGCCAGTTGTGTTTCAGAAACCACTGCGTAGATGGGTCAAGGCTCAGGCCAAAACCTCTGCAGATGCAGTTCCCCACGTGACAGGCTGCTGTGCTGAGCTGCAGTCTGCTCTGTTACCCTTGTCAGCCAGGAGTTAAAGCAGCACCATCACAAACCTTAACATATCTTCTCTTTTGAAAGACCGATTTTACAGTAAGTGAAATGTTGATTTAATCCATCTTAAAAGTACAAGTTCCTAGTTGTGCTCAATTTCAGTGGACATATAGTCAATATGCTTTTAAATACCTCATTTAACTTCAATACTATAAAAGCTGTGCATTGTTTTAAGAAAAGTCCTGAAAACAATCGATTCCTTTCCATATCCCTGGAACTGGAAGCTCCCGAGGACAAGTTCAGGTGTTGTTTCACTTCTTATGTTGTTATTTACTACACGCGTGCCCTGTGGTAATGCAAGGAGAGAGACAATACTGAGGGAGTCATACCACATAGCTGAACTCACCTTGCATGAGGGGGCTAAGCAGTCTCTTTACCAGCCTTGCTAAGTGTTTCCTGCCAAGGTAAGTTCATTTCTAACCACTGAAGGAAACAAAACAATGGTAAAAAGATGCCTGCAATTCACTATTATACAATAGAAAATACAGGAAAAAAGCATCAATAGCTAACTGCAGTTTTATTTAGATAAATAAGACTTTTTAAGGTATTAAAATCGTCAGTAAGAAATAATTACAAAAGAATAAATGCGAGCTATCGAAAAATAAGAGGTTTGCCTGCCTCTCGGGAATACGTCTTCGTATGACGAAGAGAGGCATAAGAGAAAGAGTTTTGCTGTTACGCAACATCTCTAGCTATCACGGGCAAATAAGTTCCTGCTACCATTTAAATGGTTTCCATCCATAAGACCTTTAAAAAAAATCTCCTTGAAGTTCAATGCTATGCTGCAAGGAATCGCTTTCTGTAACACTTTCTGTTATAGCAGTCACCGGATTAAAAGTAAGTCATACTTTTCAAAATAGCTTAGTGCAGCTTTGCCCAATTGAACACAGCAAGTAATTTCAGCTGTCACAGAGCTAGGCTCCTCACTTTGGTCCAAACTTTTAGATTCAAATGTGACTCCTTATAACCCTCCTCCAGCCAGGGAAGCTTTTAGTTTTTTCCTCAGTATCCACAAGAGAAGCTTGGTAGGCTACTTACCAAGAACGTGTCTGCTTTTAACAAGTTGTCCCACTTGTCCCCAGTACAGCACAGACAGCTTCACGACTGGGACTCTGCGAAGGGAATCAATAAATAAAACTTAGCGCTCATGAAGATGTCAAAGTTACACATTACCACAAAGTTAGATGAATCTGTAGTGCTGACCTTGCAGAATTCTGCTTGCCTGTTCACCCACAGTATTTGACTTCACCGAAGGTAAAAGGATGATACAGCACTTAGGAAGTCAGATTGAATGGCAGGCTGCAACAATTTATATACAGCACCTAATCCCAGGTGTACAGTGGGACCACTGCTTGGGCAAGCGTACTACATGCAGGATGCCAACCTCCTTCCACAGCAAGTCTAGCTAAGGACCATTTCAGCAAGGATATAGGAAAGGTAACATGCCAGCATCTGGAGCACCCCATCTTTTGCCTAAGCTTAAAAGTTCTCCTGTTTTCCCTTCTCCCTCTCAGGGCTTCTGCTGAGACCTGGACCTTTATCATCCAAGTGCATAGGGAGAATAGTCAGATAATCACAGTGCTGTCATTATCATGGAAACAATAAACATTACTCTTTGTAACAAAGATATTCAAACTCAAGGCAGGTGACCCAACTGATGTACCAGCAGAGGTAAACCAAACAGCGGTTAGGCATCCAGACCTCTGAACTGCACCTAATGGCATTAAATATTTATGTCCTCCATGTAATAATCGTAGAATCATAGCATACCAGGTTGGAAGGGACCTTTCTTGGCAAAAGCACGGTCTAGACAAGATGGCCCAGCACCCTGTCCAGACAAATCTTAAAAGTGTCCAATGTTGGGAAATCCACCACTGCCCTGAGGAGATTATTCCAATGGCTGATTGTTCTCATTGTGAAAAATTTTCCTCTTGTGTCCAACAGGAATGTCCCCAGGAGTAACTTGTTCCCACTACCCCTCGTCTTTTCCATGTGACTCCTTGTAAAAAGGGAGTCTCCATCTTCTTTGTAGCCACCCTTTAAATACTGGAACATGGTGGTAAGGTCTCCCCTAAGCCTTCTTTTCTCAAGGCTGAACAAACCCAGTTCTCTCAGCCTTTCCTCATATGGCAGCCTTCCCAGTCCTTTGATCATCTTTGTGGCCCTTCTCTGGACCTCTCCAGCCTGTCCACATCTTTTTTGCATAGTGGGGACCAAAACTGAACACAGTATTCCAGGTGTGGCCTGACAAGCACTGAGTAGAGTGGGATAATGACTTCTTTATCTCTGCTGGTGATGGCCTTGTTGATGCAACCCAGCATCCTGTTGCTTTCTTTGCCGCAGCAGCATGCTGCTCACTCGTATCAAGCTTCTTGTCCACCAGGACCCCCAGGTCCCTTTCCACAGAGCTACTCCCAGCCGGGTTGATCCCGGCCTGTGCTGCACTCCTGCATTATGTTTTCCCAGTTGCAAGACCTTACATTTGTCCTTGCTGAACTTCATAAGGTTCTTGTTAGCCCACTCTTCCAGCCTATCCAGGTCTTCTGCAGGGTGGCTCTCTGCAGAGAAACAGAAACCCAGAACATCCTACGTCTGCCTTTCCTCTCCCTAAGAAGGTGGGATGTTATTCAGGAGGATACGTGACATTATGCCTTTGGATATTCTGCAGTTTTGAACAGAGCAGCGGCACACAAATGGTAGAGGGATGAATCATTCACTTAGTGCACAGCATCGCCTCCATCGCTGCAGGACTCGGGCTCCCCGTGCAGAGCAGCCCCAGGCAGGGGCTCTCAAAGCAGTCCAGTCCACCGGTTTTATACTGCTGCCTCTCCTTAACCTCCAGTTTTCTGCAAATCCTACAGAGCAGATGCACTGGAGTAATGTTTATAATAAAAGTCTCCTTCTAATCATAGGAAAAGAAAGTTTTAAAAAGCTAGAGTTATTTTAAGACAAGCATGATTCCCAAGATCCAGCTACCTCAGGCAATTACTGAAACACCTAAATACACCGAAACAATTTGGGCAACAAAGAGCAAAAATGGAGACCTCATTCCTCACAGGGCCATCCTCTCCCTCTCGTGTCACTTACTGCCAATAAGAGATAAGCGCTACAGATTGGAAAGGGCTGGATGCAGGAACGGCAAACAACTGCTGTGCAGGATTAGCGTGTAAATGAAAGTCTCCTGGTTATCTGTCTCAGGGCACACACTGGAATTTCAAAGCCTTGGTTTACTCCCCCCCCCCGCCCCTATGGCCAGAATTGATAAAACTTTTTCAGGCTTCTAAGCCAGTTTGTAACCAAATGGGGAAACAACACTCTCACTTTTCAGAATCGAGGACGATCTCTAGCTTACTTTAAAAGGCTTTGCAGTAAGAGGACAGTTGATGTAGTAACAGCAAGGAACCTTTAGGTGAAAATACCTATAGTTCAGAAGACAGCAATGCCAGTAGGTACAGTCCTCAGCAGCCACAAGGTTAGTTTTCATACAGGAAAGAAAGTCTTGTTAAAAGTAAAGAACACCGTGTGCTTGTCTAATTTCATAAAAGTAAAACCGTACCCAGTCAGCCTGTCCTGAAATCCTCCCTCCTCCCTCCGGTACAGTGCTTTATTTACCAGAATTGCATGCAGCTTGGAGAGCAGCCTGAAGGCAAAGAGGATGCCAAAAAACTTCTTACAGGTTCTGCTCTCGTTTTAACTTAGCTGCTTGTCCAAGCAACTGTACATACTATTTTCTCCAAATCTGGACAGAAATATGTACAATGTGTTAATTCTGCTTGATTTTTCAGTGCCTGGTGGTTCCCCCCCCCCCCCCCAACATCTCAGAATACAAGTAAGCAGACATTTATCAGTACAGACTCCCTGCCAGATCACGGACAAGGGAGAACATTAACATAACCTACCCTCATACAAACGAGAGCGGGATGCCTACTGTTGATGAAAGCCTGTTTTCCAGATGAGTAAGAGTGGACCAATGGATTTCTTCAGCAAGTGAGGCCTCGGAGCGAGGCTGTAGAAGAAAGGGCATGAAGAAGATGCAGAGCTTCTCAGAAACTCCATCTGCAGGAAGTTTAGCCAAGATTTAAGGAACCCAACTACAGAAATTAGAGAAGAATGCCTTGGTTCAGAGGAAGGAAGAACTAATGGTCATAGAGGAGATCTGAAACTCTCCAAGAACCCAAACACAAAATAATGCTCAAAACTAGTCAGTGAAAATGAAACAAAATATAAGAAATGGATATAAAGTTTTTAACGTAGATGTACAGCTGTTTCTTTGCCCTGCCTAACATGGAAAGATATGGGTTCAACACATCTTTCAGCAAAGCCCACAGTTCTTACAGTTATCAGCCCACCCCCGCATATATATTAGCTGCAAATTTATAGCCTGAAGAAGACCCCCACAAACATTTTCCCCAGAGCAGGGAAAATGCAAGGCATACCACCAAAGGGTGTCAGAGAAACTGGCTGAGTTCCACACCAAGGTTAAACTGCTCTAAAGCATGGCACTGGGTCCAAACGAAGCAGCCTGTTGGTTTATCACAATGCTGTGACACTGTTTTGAATGAACTAGAGCAGAAACTGCTATTTTCCTATATATGCCACAAAACTGCCATCCCAACGAGTCAACTGTGGAGTCACAGCCTACCTGTTAACAGCCCACCTTCAGGAACATGTTAAAACATCAAGCTACTTAAACTTGTGCTAAAACTTAGGACTACCTTGTTTATAAAGGTGTGTTACTGTCCTCCACAGGTGCCAGGCAAAGACAGACTGCTGCAGATGACGAACAGGGATGCACAAATCTTTACAAGCAAGAAAGCCCCTCCTGCCGTTATCACTGGCTGCTGCCCAGCCTGGGGATCCTGCCAGCGAGAACTGATGAGCAGCAGCAGGTAAAACAGTGGATCAGTATCTCAGTCTGACAGGGTCGTGTTTTATTGTAGTATCTGTCACAAGATTCAACTGCGAACATACGGAGCTGCAGATCATAAGGTATGAATGAGGTACGCTGGCTTGCTTTGCGATGCCCTTACAAAGGCAAAGGCCCCAGTGGATTAACGCATGTGAAAGTCAGAAGGAAGGAGACAGACAGGATCTGCCCAAGATCAACCAGAGAAGAGTACAAGAAAAGCAGCACACAACCCCATTCTGTTCTTTAATCTCCCTATACAGAAGCCAATTGTGAAACCGGGAATCAGAAGTAGGAATACAACAGAACACCCGCTTTTCCACGTCTCACATAGGAACGTGCACAAGAACACAGCCCCACGTTTTAAAATCACAACTACGTTAGTAATGATTGGCAGAAATCAGCCGAGGAATAAGAGAACAAAGCGAGGAGTTAACAAGCAGATGCTCCAGCTGTACGAAAGCTGCCCAGAATTGTAATAAAGAATTGCGTCAGCCTTAAAAAATCACTCTGTCTCACGGCTCTCCCCCAGTATTTGTTTTCTTGAATTTCATCACTCCTAATGTGCCAGCTTCTACTTCTAACGGAGCTGCCGCCTTCGTGCCCGAGGAGGGGGTGGCCGGCAGCCAGGCGAGGCAGTCGAGCCCCACGCAGCCTGGCGGCACTGCCGGCTCCCCCCCGCAGAGCCCTGCCCACGGAACCACCTTGACCCCGGAGACACGAGTGTTGCGAGGCTCTACCCAACTCCTCGTGCGACACATACAAACCGAAGTGATTTTCAAGAAAGAATTTTCTCAGCAGAACACAACGTTCAGAAGAAAACCAATTTGTCTGTATCTGAAGGTTAAAAATGCCACTTTGTTAAGACTATAGTATAAATCCCTGTATTTTTCCTTTTTTTAAAAAAAAATTACTATATTTAGAAACCTAATTTGGACTCCTACTTCCTGAACTATGAGAAAGCATGAGATGTTTCTCAATGTTTTACAATTTTTGCCACGGCTGATCTTACACTACTAAATCTATATTTTACAACGCGCTAGATCAAGGTAACCTGCCCTGTCGAGGTTTGTGTGAAGCTTGGAAAAGGTGCTCTTGGCAGAGCAGGGGCAGACAAGAAACCCTCACACCACCTCGGCCAGCAAATGCAGTTGTCTCGCGTCTTCCCCGCAGCAGGAACGCAGCTTACAGAGAAGCAGCTATGCCATTTACCTTCCCGCTCTGCATCGCTCGCATCGCTTTACACGGTACTACCTCTTCTCGGGTGACCCCACGGGTGCCCAGCTGGAGCAGCACCTCTGTTCTGCTCAGCTGTGAGGACTCTGCTGCTCACAACCTCCCTGTGAGATGGTGGGAGGAGTAAGGCGACACTGCCGCCTGTCCTGAAAAACCCCACCTCAAGGCCCAGCTCTTCTTCCTTTCCTCCACGGCATAAGCTTATGATGCTGGAGGCCAGTCCTGCCCACGGCCACTGGTCACCCCACGGGTCACCACGCACTGTGGCGGCTGCGAGGGGACACGGCCCGTCCCTCCCGCAACACAGCGCCAGGCTACCCCGCTCCTCCTTGCAGGTCCTAAGCGAGACAGGACGCGAGCGAGAGACCCGTCTGACCTACCAGCACGCTGGGGGGTTTAAGTGCAGAGAGCATGTTGCAAAGGCGGCCCCGCCAGCACGGCTCCCTCCGTCGAGCAGGAGCTCCTGGAGAGGGCTGCTCCCTCCTCCGAAGGCGCCCGCACGATCAGGCCCTCGTCCCACCAACGCCGCGTCCTCCAGAGCCCTGTTCGTAAACGACAAGAACGTGCAAACGCCATCGAAGTCCATTCTGACGACACTTCGGCGAAACTACCCGCAAGCGCGCCCAGAGCAGCCGGCACCGCGGGGCTCCCGGCGGGCAGAGCCGGCCGCTCCCCGCAGCCAACGCCCTGCCTCCGCCCGCAGCCGCGGCACCGCCGGCACCGCCACCCCCCCTCGCCACCGAGCGCCCGCCGCCCCCCGCGGGGACCTCCCGGGCCCCCCGCTCGGCGGGGCAGCCGGCCCGGCCCGCCGGCGCTCCAGGTACCGCCCGGGGGAGGCCGCCACTCACACCGCGCCGCGCCGCGCCGCTCCTCTCCGCCCTCCCCGGCGGGGCGGCCGCGGGCTGCCGGCGGCGCTGGCGCTCCCGGGCGGGGCGGGGCGGGGCGGGGCGGGGCGGTGCCGGCCCGCCGTGCCCTTCAGCCGCGCCGCCGCCCCGACCTGCCGCCGCGCCCCGCCCCGCCCCGCCCCGCCGCGGCACCTGCCCCACCGCCCCCCGGCCTCCCCCGGCGGCAGCGGGGGCCGGCGTGCCTCGGCAGCGGGATGGGGCCTGCGATTTAAAATTAAAAACAAACCAGGGAAAAAAGGGGGGGGGAAAAATTCCCCCCCCCCCCCCGGAAGCCCGCCTCTCATTGGCCTCCCTGCTCGTAAATGAGGGGAGGCATTTTTAAAGGACGGAGGTAGCATGTAAAAGCTTACGGTTATCGAAATGGCATGTTCGACTAAGCCCTTTGATAAACTGCTAACGTGCCACGGAGCGGTGGATGATTAAGTACTGCTGAATATTCAAGTGAAGGACTAGGGGTGAGGCCTGGGTGATGTTTCTCCTGTTTTCTCCTGTCGGGCAGCATCAAATCGTGCACACCTACAGAAAAATATGAATCGTACCAAAGCTCTTGGAGCTTTTGAAGCTTTGGTATCCCCACCCTAAAAGCCAGCTTCCTGAATGAAGGACCTGAGCAAACTAAAATGGCATCTTTAATTTTTTAAAAATAAAAGCGACGCTAAAAATGAAAAATGCTTCTCGAGAGAGGCTGTGAACAGACACATCGGGTAAAGCGTTCCTGCCTTTGGGGAGTCTTGACATCAAAGCTACTGCAAGACGCACAAGCGCACGCCCTGGGTGTCACCTCTGAGAGGCTGCTGCGGAGCTCACGCCCGGCCGGGGCTGGAAAACGGCAGCCCAGGACTTGCAGCGGTCTCCTGGTGCGGGCGGTGACAGGCTCCGTCTGGGCTTCGGGACGTGAGGCCCACGCCGGCCCTGGGTTCTCCTGCAGCACCAGGCCAGCAGGCAGGGCTACTGCAGGGCTCGGCACCGCGCTCCTGCCCCTCTTCCAACGCCTGTGCTGACCTGTGGCTAATGGCCTTCCCGTGTCTTCAGGCAACAGTTTTATTATCAAGTAGGTTTCTAACATATTTCCAGTTAGCCATCGGCCAGCCAAGGAATTTATTGCAACGTTATCAAAGCCAAAGAAAACACCACACTGGTAATATTAGTCAAGAAAAATGCTGTTATAAATGTAGCTGCTAGGTCACAGTTAGTCCATTGCACTGCTGTTATCCGGTCCCGGAGGGGCTGCGCAGGGCCGGGAGGGCCAGGGGCTAGACAGGCACAGAAACACACGCGCCGCATCCCTCCGAGCCTGGCAAAAGCACAGCCCTCCGCCCTAGCCCAGAGAGCTGGGGGCAGGCGGCGGGCAGCCACCCCGGTACACCTCCGCAAACGAAATCCAGCAGTGCGTTCTGTGAGAGGAGCACTGCTTACAGCGGTCGTGACCACTTGACAACAGCACGCAATATTACACTCATTACTTGCAAACAGTCCATCAGTGAATAAAAAAAAAATGCATATTTTACTAATGACTGCCTTCGGGGCCCGGAGAAAGCATTCAGCTGACAAGCGCTGTGTACGCGCTGCGTTTGCTGCATCATTTCATCCGGTTCTACCGGGAACCGCGCTGCCCTTAGAGACTGAAGGGGGAGTTTCTGGGGCTGGGGTGCAAACAGGGGGGCAAAGCTCGACCCTTCCCGCCAGCCTCCCCGCCGCAGCCGTTCCCAGGGCAGGCACCCTCAGGTACCAACATCGGCTGCAGTTCCTCACACGTGCGATTTTTAAGCGACAAGCTCTCCAGCCAGCAGTAAGCCCCTTGGGAGCTAAGCACGTGTATGCAAGTGTTTGCCGGAGCAGGTTTTAGGAGCTTGACCCAAAGCCTATTAAAGCCGGCGGCACTATACCCTTTGATTTCAAGGAGCTTTGACTCGGGACCCGTTGACCTGGGTAGATTTCGGTCAGATGTTTTTATTATTGTTCTAGTTTGCCGCTGGGTGGGTGGAGGAGCAAATCAAATAAAATCATAGCCCTGAGAATTAAAACAAGACGGAGTACGGGAAAGGCATGGTTACCTTGCCTTAACACAGTGGTATTATTACAACAGTGATTTTTAAACTGTATACTAACAGTTTTAAAATAATTTCATAACTAAATTATTAATATCTTTGTAGCGGTTGATGGCTACTGTGCTCTTTTTTATTCTACCTTGGTTTTTAACACAAGGCTCCACTTTTAACTTCAGTTTTTAAGTGAGTGCAGTTCCCACCGAGCAACTTCGAGACATGGGACCGACATTTCACAGGCTGTCTTCCTCTGCATGGCACAGGCTGCAAGTACATCACTAGCACCCGCTTTGATCGCCTCGTTACATCCCAACGGATAATAACCGAACGGCACGTGCGCACTGCTCGCCTCTCCGTGTCACGACCCGACGACAAACCGTTTAGTCTGAGCAGCAGCACTTCAGTGTAAAGCAGGGGGGGACAGGGAGTCAAAGGAGAGGGAGGTACCTGTGATGAGAGTTTCGAGCCGATACTTATTTCTGGGTGCCAAAATGTACTTAATATTTCATTAGCTGTGGAGCATGCACAAGACAGCTTATTATGTTTGGCTCAAGCAAAGCATTCAGTCTTTTTCAATGCGGAGCATCCATTTGAAATGACTACCACCAGGCACAGACCAGGCAGTGGATGAAATATTTAGCTCGTAAAGCATTTCAACGTGAAAGGCTGGGTGGGGCCAGACATGGGTGCTGTGATGTTGAAAACCACAATGCCCAAATCTGGGGCACCCCAGCCGCAGCACGGAGGCCTCAGCGGTGCAGCAGTCTCCCAGGGAGCGGGGCCGGGGGGTCCCCAGGGTGCCCTAGCCCCTGTCAGGGCGCAGGAGCCCCTGCTGCACGCTGACCAGTTTGGGAGGACACAGGCACCAAAGCCTTTCCTGGGACTCAGTGTCCCAGATCATCCTGCCTCTTGCACCCCTCTCCCCGATTTGAGTGGCTGAAAGCACTTGCCTGGAGGGGTAAGGAAGGCACTCTCCCTCCAGAAGAAATTCTGTGGAACAGAGTTTTTGCTGTCATAAGATCTGATATTTATTATTATTTTTATTTTTATTAGTTATTTACTTATGAGAGCTTGCTAGATCTTCCTGTGATACAGTCCAAGCCCTCCAAGTCCCAGCGTGCCCTGCTGTGCGTGCATGTGTTCACCCCGGCGGGGGACGACCGCTTGGATGTCCCCAGAGTGATACAAGCACTTTCCGATAATAAGCTGCACGCAGCGTAAATACATTTGCAACAGGAGGAAAATGGTGCAAACTGAACCATGGACGTTACCGAATGGTGCTGGTATTGGCATTGCTGGAGCGGTAACCGGCTGCCAGACTAGATGATAGCTAAGCTGAAGTTTCAGAGGAACTTAGGTAAGAAATTGCTAACCTACTACTTTTGGTGTAAAATTTATCACTTACCAAGCTCTGTACCAGAGGAATGGGACTTTGCAAATTTTGAATGAGTTTGTCCAAGAGCAAGAGAATACATGAAATCTGGTTTCTCCCTCCCCCTGATACAATTTCACAGTTCCTGTCCACCCCACTACCCGTCACGGCTTCTGCACGTCTGCGAACCCTTCCCCCTCCGAGCCTCCAGTTCCTCCCTTACGTCCCATAAACCCACAATATCCTACGCTCATTTCTGTACTACTCGTATCCTCTTCTGCTTGGCAATATCTCAGCTCCCTCCCATTTCACCTGTGCCCAATTTACCATAACCCCAGCTTGCTTCCACATCTTCTGACCTGTGCTGTGGGGTTGGCCAGGGGGGCAAAAAGCAGCACGTGCTCCGGTTTTGACTAGGTGCTGCCCAATGGCCAGTCCATCAGTCCTGCACACCGACAGACGCTGGGTCAGATTCTCCCTGCCTTTCTTTCAGAAAGCAGAGAAAAAAAAGAAACCCTTTTCCCAAGCAGTGCTTAAATTAATTGAAGATCTCGTTGATATGGGACGTGGCATTCAAAAAGGGCTACAAAACTCCCTGGAGGGGTACTGGATCTGTCCGAATCCAACTCAGTCCCTAGTCATCGCTTGCTGGCTGAACCACTTCATACTTGCTCCGTTTCTCAATTCATTTTTTTTTTAACATACGTGCATACACCTGTATAAGGGAGGGCTTTACTGAGGCATGTATTTCTAATGCAGTTGAAGAGTTAAAGAAGGGAAGCCAGGACAAGCATTCGCTGCCCCAGTAGCTCCCCCCCAGCATGCCCACAGTCCCGTGGTAACTTACAAAATCTATTTATACGTGCAGTAATCCACTAACTGTACGGGTTGGAAAATGTTACGCAGTCTGAAAAGAATCAATACAGAGTCTGAAGAGCTGAAAAACCCCAACGTTTTCCCAATGACTAAATTCTCCTAATTATCCAAAAGCCTTAAAGTTTTACCGGACGTGCTCTAACAGCCTTGCAATAAGGTACTTTGGTAGAGTTTCAAAATCAAAACCATGATGAAAAAGTCTACTTCACTGCAACAACCAGCTTTATAGGCTGAGTAACCGCCTTTTAAATAAACGCTCTATTTTCAAAAACTCTGTTGATGGGAAAGATGCTCCTCTCCTCAGCTATGGGTTTTTCTCTCTTTTTTACCTAATTCTTGTTTTATTATGCATTGCTCTCGTATTCTGTGCACAACTGAGATTTACCAAAGCCTTTTCTCGGAGCTTATATTTTCTTAAAGTATTTCCTTGATGTTTGCAGCCACGTTGATTAAAAGTAAGGACAAGTATGATTAGAGGATGCCCAAACATAGGCCACAGAAATCACTCAGGGCTGCCCTAGTTTTCAACTGTTACTGCAAAAGTACATGACAGTGGCAATTGCACGTTTGCGCCAAACCTTAGGGCACAACATCGATTTCTAGATCACGATTATTTTTGGAACATCCCATCCTCCTGCTCTCAAAAAGGGTTCGACAGCTTTTAACTTTTAGTTTCGAATATAAATGTAAACCCTAATTCCACTTTCTTGTATGAAGATATCCTGAATATTTAAAATATAATGTTTAAGCCATTGCTATTAATCTGAATCTTTTTTTTGTTACTTGAACGTGCATATACTGCTGTAGCTCAAAGGAGAAAAATGACGTGAACCATCAGCATATTCACTGAACTTTGTACACATCAATGAACCCTCACCACTACGTGAGAACAGTTGACTGTTATCGTCAGTCTTCATCATGATTGCAATGAGATATTTGGGGAAAGACCTGTTGTGGTTGGTTTTTCTTTTTTTTTTTCCAAAAAATGGGTGAAATACCCCATTCAGCAGCAGAACTTGAAGCACGTGCTCAGTTTTACACATGTACTTACGCTTCAGCGTGTGCTGCAGTATTTCAGTGGATAAGGGCAGAGTTGCAGTAATTCATTTCATCCAGTCACCAACACCTCTGCAAAGACATTTGGAACTATTTAAGCCACCGTATTTGCAAAATTTTCTGTGAAGAAACAACATTATTTGTCTTCAAACAACTCGTGCAGATAATTACAAGTGTGCTAAAAAGTTAATTACGACAATATGTTACACTATAAAGGCACTCCGCCCAAATAAAATGAGATGTAATGTGTGGGTATTAATTCTTTTCTCCTATAGAACAACTATACTTATCAGTAATAAAAAAGAAGAAACCAGAAGAGGGGTTATAAAATAAATTACACATTTCTATACAGCCCAAATTTTTAGCCAGTTGAATGTATAGGTTGTCAGATGCTTTTGTTTCAATGCACGGTAGCCGTTAATCCAGAAATTAATAGAAAGTTTGTAGTGGAAGTCTCTCTAGGGCAATCTTAGGAATCTTTAAAACAAAGTTAATTCACAAAATGGGTCTTGGTTGTTTGATAAAACCTTTAATATTTCCAAGAACTTGCATCATACCGCATCTCATTGAAATACTGTTAAAGGGACCCCATTAAGAAAATGTGTTGGGTTTTTTTTGTAGAACAGAGAAGACAAAGTTTACAAGAAAACGTTAAGGCAGAGAAAGCCCATGGAAGCTTTTGTCCTCTGTTTTCTTCAAGGTAAGGCCTGAAAATGCTTTCCTTATTTCTGCTTTTTAGTCAGAAACCTGATGCCTGTTTGTAGTAAATCTCCTCTTGCCTGTTCTCCATCAGTTTTGTACATGTCCCATCTTATACCTTTGTTTAGCAGATTTATCAAGAAACAGTAATAAGACAGAGTAAATATTAAACACTGACAAACATAGCTATCTAACATAGGTTCCATCTTTTGTAGCACTTTACAATACAAAAAGACACTTTCGTCATAGCCTATACAGAGTGAGGTAAAAGCAGGACCAGAGTCTGGCCTAAGGATATAGAGGAAAAAGGCTTTAGACTGCAGGAGGACACCATACAGAACATTAATTCTGTAAGAGAAAGAACGGGATTAACCAACATTTGGATTATTAGTCACACCAGATACAAGGGTATCTTTCCTTCCTTCCTTTCAAAAATTGAGACACTTCTGTAATGTAAAGCTTCATTTTTTATACGCACCATATGCTCTAGAAGTGTAACTCAAAGAAAAATTGTTTTCAAGCTAAAAAACCAAATTACTAAAAATTCAAGACTTTTGTAAGTGTCTGGTGACTGATATGAAGTAGTTTCACCATACTGGATTCTCCCGGGTTGCCCTAAAGCTCAACGATTATTATAAAAGCCTAATGCTTTCTAATGCTCTTGGGGCTTTTCAGGTTTTGTGTCCTCCATGGGGGAGCGGTGCTGACTCCTGGGACTCTCTAAATTACCCCCGCTCCCCAAAGGCAGCGTAGTCAGTGGCTTCGAGGAAGGGCAGAGCAAAGACACCTGAGGAATTCAGAAGCAGCCAAGAAATCTTTAAAAACAATTCTGAGTATTAATTCTCATTTGAGATGACGATTTTCCAGAGTAGTGGAATTTCTTCCAGCGCGAGGAGGGTGACCATTTCAGCTAACGAAGACACGCCGGCGGTGAGCCCTGACCTGGGCTCTGCGCTAACAGGAGTAAACTGTGTTCCCCAGGGAACTGCAAACACCGGCCTCAAGTCTGTGCTTATCTTGGTGCCATAGCAATGACTAGGGTTTTTTTTCTAAGAAACCTTTCTAAACGATGGCTCCTTCTGAGGTGTAAACAGAAGCTGAGCACTAAATCACCAAAGCAGCACCGCACGTTCATCATGAAGGAAAACCGAAACAGCGGCAATAAACGCTCCCCAGGAGCTTTGGGGAAAGAAGCAGCTATACCTTTTGCTTCTGTCTATATATGAAAGTGGAGATCGTGTTTGGCAGAAGGTTAGCAGTGAGTCTGAACAGAAGGTGTCCGTGAGAGGCGGCACGGACACATGGCTTCAGCCGCCCCACGGCCCGGCAGCAGCTCGGGTGCGGTTTGCATACAGCCCGTGCCGTCAGGCACTTACCCCCTTGCGATGGAGAGCATCCTCACTCTGCACGCAGAACTAGAAAACATAAACCAGGAAAACAGTAAATACCACATATTACTTACATTTTTGCTAATAAGGCAACATACCGGCCAGAGAAATATTCCTCATTTATATGCGAGTCCTCTTTTCTTTATTTTTTAATCCATATCTAACAGCAGTAAAACATGAGGCACGGGAGGACGTGCCAGCCGCAGCCCTGCAAACACCAGGCAGCAGCACAGCGAGGAGATTAACCAAACATGAGGCATTAGAATATTGCAAAGAGGATCAAAAGAGATTTGCGACTGAAAAGCCACCCACCAGAATTACAGTCAGCTGAGAAGCCGGACAGACAGAAAGCGGGTAAATCTTTTACATGTAGATCTCTCCTAGAATAAAGTCAAACTTTGGGATGTGCACTGCAACACGTCACATCAGGCTTCCCTGTGACACGAGGCTGCGAACAACGCCATCTTCTTTCTACACTGCAAATTATAGCTTTGTGATAGTCAAATATTATCTGGCAAAAAACCAAAATCACATAGAATACGGTTACTGGCACGCCAAAAACTAAGAGCCCTGAGGACGGCAACGAAGCAGTAGCTGTACAAAAATTGCCACACAAAGGGAAATAATACAGAGAAATAAGAGGAATTTAAGGACCAATCTTCCCATGACATTCCCTTCTCCAAAACAAAAATCACTCTCAGGGTTCCCAATCCAAAAAGATACTAAAATAAAATATTAAATAGGAAATTGCTTCTAAGCAGAGATAAAGTCACACGTCGCTGCAGACGAAGCCATGGATCAGCAGAGCAGCGACACGCTAGGACCCTGCTCCTCCCAATCTTGTAGCAACTGTGGACATTAATGTACTTAACGTGGAGAGGTAATGTGTTTCAGAGGAACGTTGTACCAACGTCTCTACCTTCACATTTTCACACCGAGATCAACATCGTTACGAGCAACGACTGAAGAAGGTTAACAAATATGAAACAAGAGTAACAGGCTTTGTATTTGTCCTGGGTCTGGCAGGGATGGAGTTAACTTTCTCCATAGTGGCCCGTAGGGTGCTGCAGTTTGGATTTGTTTGGCCGTTGGCTGGGGCCAACCCACCACGTTATTTCATCCCAGCTTTGTTCAGAGTAAATCAGCCGGCCCCTAAGAACTAATACGTTCCCTGAAACACACTCTTCCTGTGTTTTCATGGACAAAGCTAAAGGCGCTTAATGGGTATGAAATGGAGAGTTTTTCCTGGTACGTGCAGTAACTCCCCGAACCACCTTTGCCTAGAAGATCAGTTTCTCAGCCTTGGGAAATTAAGCCGCACAAACAAACTTGTGAAGGGGTGGATGGACTCTTGCTGCCACAAGAGCAGCTGTAATGTCTTGTGCTATTTTAAGAGCCTGACCCACTTCTCCCATTTTTCCTTGAGGACAGGCGTGCATCCCCCCTCACTTTCCGGGATATCTGTTATTTCGTTTGTTGTCCAGCTGCCTGCCCAGCGCAGGCGGCCCATGGGGAGACCACCAAAGACTCACCCTGCGGTGCAGTCTGAACTGGTCCGTGCACTAATGAAGTGGGCAGAAAAACTGGCTCCTTTTGAGCACAGAGCAAATGAGTTTTCAAATAGGAAATGAGCCAGGAGATGCCTTAAAAAGAAGCTGGGGTAGAGACTCCCTCAGAGTCTACATTAGGGCAAAGACGGAGGACTGAAGGATACGGATGCTGAGGATACGCATCCCCTGGGGAGATTTACGGGTGACTGAATCAGAGCTATTGCTGCTGAAGACTGTTTCATTTCCCTAAATTGCCTTGCTGGCTGAGATCAAACCCGAGGTACTTTCTCTCATACACCAACATCACCTTTTGCAGCACAAATGTCAAATAAATTCCTTTATAAAGTCACAAAATTACTTCAACTGTCACTGAAATGAGAAGATAAATTTGAAATTAGTTTTCAAAAAAGTCTAACTTACTGACAAAGAACTGTCTTCATGATTACCTCACATAATAAACAATTTGATACCTACAGATGTTATCCAATACCCAAATGATCCAATTATCTCGTCTTATCTGAGCTACTATCCAATATTAGATATGCTTTCAACTGTATCAAGAGGTTTTCAGCTGCATAATCGTAAAATCAGAGCTCTTGTACACAGTGAAATTTATGACAGTATATAGATCAAACAGCAAGATGCAATAAATTTTTTGGGGTCATAAATACAAATATTATCTATAACCGCATAATGGCAAAGAAGAAAATAAGAAAATGGATTTCATTCATGGTATACGTAGGCCCCCATAACCCTAACTTTGCAGTTTGATTTCAGGAGGAAAAATTAACCTTTGACATGGTACCAGTAATCCCTCTTGGGGAAAAACTGTCTTGAGGACATCATGAGCATGGCAGAACAATTCTTTTGCAGTAAGTATTAGTTCTGGATGGTCTGTGTAACGGTTACTCTACACTGAGATTCAACAGAGCGTGAGTGCATGTTTCGGGAGCCCTTTTTTAGGATATGGCCTAGTGTTCTGCTTTCAAGTCTTAGTTTTCCCAATTTCTAGTTAATTTTATGATACTCACTCCTACCTTAAATATAGCAGTGGAGAGAATCTTTTAGTTGGAAAACCAAGTTAGACAGCATAAACTTGCTACGCATTTACTTCATTAAAGCAGGCTTTGAAGAAAAGCTAATTTTGATTGCATGTAGAAAAGTTTTTATGACTGAAAAGACTCAAAATATTTGATCTGATAATATGCATGATTCTAAACAACCCACTGAAGCTTATGATCAGCTACGCCTAAAAAAATTAACAATTGAGCTGGTATGCCACTAGCATATGCTTTGAACTAGTAAAGGGTTTGTGGAACAGGCTTTGGGACAGGATAAAGCCAGGATTAAGACCGAGGTTTTAATGGTCAGTGTAAATGGAGATCTTGTGTTCACCTTGGACAGGTGGCGGGTACACTTGTAGGTTCGGGACTGGCAGGGGCTGCTGTGCTAAGCCGGGGCTTGAGCCAGGGGAAAGCCAGACACTAGAGCAAAAATTAATGCCAGAAGTACACTGCCAAAATGCACTGAGAGGTGATGCTTAAGCATTGGCCTACAAATAGGGTTTAGCTGGAAAAAAACCCAGGCAAAATCAAGTTAGAGGGACCTGCCAAAAAAAGGCCAAAGCTACAGACTTTGCCACTGGAAGTTTGGTGGTGGTAGTTCCAATCTCCCTCCATTTTCCAGTAAGCTTCGGCTTGCAAAAACGCACATCTCATTTGGTATTAACTGATGCTGCCTTTGATCTCCGAGCAGAAATGTACACGAGAAAAATGCCATAAAGTAGTATATGAGAATTAAACCTACCTGGCTCAGCCTTTGGCTCTTGTAGAGCACATTTTTCAAGAAGCATGAGACATCCTGTATCGTATCAGTTTGGGATGTAGTCCCAAGATTCAACAAGGTAACATACACAGATATATAGTTTTGTACATATATATATATATAGTTTTGTACACAAATAATGTACGATGATCCAATAGCTCATAAACCTAAGAGCCATCTTGCACTTAGTTTCAGTACAATGTTATATGGTTAAGTTTTCTGATTTGATCAAGTAGTTAATATAGGAACGGCAATATAATCTCCGAGAGACAAATGGATCACCAAAAATCCAGCAGGGCTATCCTATCCCGGATGGTCTGCCAACAACCCTACAGCTTCATATTGGAAATTCACTCCTACTGACTTGAGTAACTTTTCGCTCTCCTTCTGGCTCTCCTTTCTTCCCCTCGCCCCCAAGTCTTCTTTTTGATGTCTGAATTAAACATTATTCATCTCGCATAGTTCAAAGTTCAAGGTCCTACTTGTATGCAGCGTGACATCTTACTAGCTGGAAAAACGGAGTCAAATACTGGCTCTGTGATGAGAAGCCAAAAACTGGATGCAATTTCCACAGCAAAACTTGTGTCACTTAGCTCCAAAACAAGCCTGCATTTAGCGAACTAAAGGAGTTGTTCAGTGGCTCGGCCAAGAGCTCACAAACACACATGGTCTGACAAATTCTTTTCAGCGGGCGTCAATAGTACACACAGACAGACACGCATTCAAGCCTCAGTTCTTCTGAATCAGAGAGGATGAATCAGGGTGAATAGTTTCAGCCAAACAAGAATATTTAGTGTTTTTATCTATCTCATCTATGAACAGCATCACATACCATCAGTAATTCAATAACTGCTTACTTTCTGCAACCTGTGCCCCCTGCCATCTCCTTACCTTGCTGCCTACACACTTAGGGAGGTCTCATCACCGCAGTATCTTGGAACATCATAAATCTTGTCCTCACAAGTATCCTCCAAGTAGAAAATTATATTTACTTTTTAACAGCGGGGAAATGAGGGAGAACAATGAGGGAGAACGGGTGGGGAGGTTTGGAAAATGCGTAGGCTTAACGTGTGCACGCAGCACAGGGCTGTGCAGGGAGAGCTGAGCAGGCTCTGCACGGGCTGGGGGGTAGCGCTGGGCACACCTCATTATCTGGGGCTGTCTGGCTCCGTGTTGCGTTGACGGAAAGGACGTGTCAACTCATCTGGAGCTGGCTCCAGTGTCTTAACGCAGCATCGCTGTGTGGGGCGCAGGCACGCCCAGCAACCAGGCAGGCAGACAGCTGCTTGTATTGGCAGAAAGAATAAGGCCTCTATTTAACAATTAGTCCCTCTTACTGCTGTGGGTACTGGATGGGAAATACTAAATTGATTTGTCCAAGGTCACCCAAACAACCTGGAGAGCAGACCCAGGAAATTGCCCCTTCAGTTTGCCATAGTCACTCCTTAGAGCAAGATTTCATATAGTGAAGAGATTAATTCATATTTGCATAAGTGGGTGACAGAATTATCATTGATTTCAGTAGAGCCAAGACCCAAGTTTTAAGATTTTGAAACCAAGTAACCTTTCCCCATTGCCCAAACTGACTCTTTGAGCTTTACCAGTCACGTTTTTCTATGCTGAAAGAAAGATCCCAGGCCACTACAACTTGTTTACAGCTGTAAACAACTTGCTACTCAATTCACTATTGGCGTTATTTTAATTAATAAAGGGTTTTGTAAGATTATTTTTTTCTAAAGTCTTTTGACAGAATTGATTTAAAATACGCTAGATAGAAACCTACTGTAAGTACAGATAACTTTGAATGAAGATGGATCTGTTGAATTTACTTCCAAGATTCCCTGCACTTACTATTCAAGCACCCTATTTCAAACATACTGACAGCAGCAATAAACTAATGACTTGTATTAGTGAATATCATGTATTATTATTTCATGGATATCACACACACACACTGTTATCACATCATACTGTCATGATATTTGTTTGATCTTCTTATAACGACACAGTTAAAGAGTGTTCATCACCTTTTTATTAAGGTGAAGAAAAAAATGAGAAACATCTCCCGCTTGGAAGATGCTTGTTTGGAAATAATTTTGAAACACTAGCCCTCTCAGGAGAGGCAGCAAAAAATATCTCTTCTATCATCTTACAAGAGTAGCCTGTGAGCCACGTTAATCATCTCAGACTGAAATTTATAACAACATATGGAAGACTTGCTTCACTATTATTAGAAGTTGCAAGTTTCATGTGTGTTCTTCAACTAATTTAAGGTTCACTTCTGCTTCGAACATTATACCCCAAGTAATAAGTGCTATAACAGGTCATTTGCATTCAGGAAATTATTTTTGGAAGAAGTTCCTGCTTGATGCAAAAGGGCAAAGGCCATTGGAATTTAAAGTCAAGAACTGAATTCTCCTAGAGCTTGATCCACACGGCCTTTGGAAGTCCCTATAATCTTTTAAATCAAAGGATTTGGATAACGCTGCCTTTGGAATATTTTGCCTTTAGTGATATTTTGCCAGGTTTTATTAGTATTTACTTATGGCTCTGGGTACGTGCTTGTTAGAGAAGGGAATTGCACACAAGATTTGGTCTCTTCAACCAGCACTGTGACTTTTAAAAATCTTCATTATGCTTCAAATATAGTATTGTTATTTCATCCTTTGAAAGAAGAAAGGTACTTCATGCTATAAACTCTCTGCATTTGACTCTGTCGGTATTGTAGGTGTGAATAAAGAATTTTGTCAAAAAATGTTGCATCTCTTCGGATATTGATACAGCTTCTTTGTTCTCCCTAGCAGAAAACTAGAAGTAAGATCTTGATTAATTTTTTTTCCCCTGTGGATTTCACGTGTTCGAAATGATTACATGGGCATGTTGATGTGCATCGCAAGTCACCACAATAGTATCCACACCCCACCCTCATCCCCAAAACCAAGACCCCAAAGACTCAGTGCCGCAGCAGTCACGAGAAGACATTTGGGAAGACTCTCAGCCACCTCTCAACGTCGTCACTGAGTGTTAGTCAAGTGAACAAAGTCTGTTTATTTAAGCTCTGAAACTTTTTTTCTCTTTTTCTTTAAATATACTTCTGCTGCTCCTACACTCATGCATACAGCAGATGGAAAGTAAATTTATTCTAACTTAGTTTGTGAAGTCTTAGCTACACAGCAGGCAATATCATAGGCAATATTAAGTATAAACAGCACTGGACAGTAGTAAAAATAATGTTAGCTTATTCTGATTTTTACCTTGTAAGGAAAGGTAGATTTAAGATCTCGTATAGAAAATCAAAGTCTATGTGATGCACCTTTGAGAAATGTTGGGTTCTTATTCACTGTTAAATTACATTTGAGGGATGTCACTGATAAAGTCTTTAGTACTGTAATTATCACCCCAGTAAACTTCAGGGCAGGATTTAAAACTATTATATGATTTTTAGAAACTTAATAACACATTGTTTAGGCAGATTGAGCCTGTGCATATTTCTTTTTAGATGCAAGAAACTTTCATGTCACGGAAGTAGCCAGCACCACCCAAAGTGGAACAATTTCACGTTGCTTTTAAGAGCCACAGTTCTCATGAGGTGTGACCATAGCTAAACTGGAAGTGCTTCGGGAAAAATACTTTAATTCTGCCTTCCAGTCAAACAGACGTATAGAGCGAACCGTTCAGCTGGGAATACTGAATAGGCAGTCAGCCAGAAGGAAGAACTGAATTACCTGCAAAGCTTACAGGGTTTTATGTTTATTTTACTTTTTTTTAAAATTATTATTATTTAAAGAGAGTGCCACTGTGAATAGCTCAATTAAAAACTTCTGCTCAATGTACAGGTGGTTTTTGTAACTTACAAATACTGGTGTGCAGAATGAGTACATAGAAGACAACTGTAGTTTATCCACAGCTGTGTAACCCACATGTTACCTTGCCTGAGATATTGTAGACATTTGCAGAATATTGTTGATTACTCCATCTTAAAATGAACTCCTGACAAAGTAACCCTAGAGAAGGGAAACAAAAATGATACAGGGCTGAAACACTAATATTGAAAAAGCAGAGCTATTTACTATAGAAAAGAAAGAACACGATAACTTATCTAAAGTTATGCATGGAACAGAGGAGGCAGATAAGAAATTGCTGTTTTCTATTTCTCATAGAAAAAGTACAATAGACCATATAATGGAAAGGAAAGGAAGGAAATTCCATAGTGATAAAAAGAGAAATCTCTTTACTTAATGCATAATCAGCCCACAGGAGATGCTATCGTTACAATGCATTCAGAACACCGAGATTTACTGCAATGCGCACCTTAAAGTTTGGAAAGGATTTTTGATGTCATGCTTTCATGCTGAAGCCAGTCCTTAGCAGAGCTCAAGGTGGAGAGCTGTGAGGTGGCAGGTTATTTTGCAGGCTTACTGAGATTTCTCGAGGATTATACCGTTTCCTAGTGCTCATGATTTTGGTAAAGAAAAGGAATTTTACAGCAGACTTGAAGGACCTGGTTATATGTTAGATACATGCGTGTTATGTCTGATTTCACAGCCTCAACCAAAATTGGTGGATTATTAATTAAACAGCAGAAAACAGAAAAGGACATATTTCATAGAACACGCAGCTTAATGACAGTTTCACTGCAAAACAAAAGAAATCCGTGAAAAGCAGAGGAGAAAATGCAAAGACAAGAGGGGGACCAGGGATTCAAGAAGCACAGTTTGCATCACCTGTAGCCGTGTTTCCCTTTACACCTCTAGATATAGCCACGTGAATGCGATGAAAAAGATGCCCGTAAATATTAGGGAAGTAGCTATTGGTAAGCAGAGAAAAATAAATTAACTGAATGTGAATGCTTAGGATGCTGAATGGCTGAATTAGGTCCAAGAATATAACCCTGAGAGTCAGCAATGAGATATTTAAAAGATATTTGCATTATACCTTTACAAAAGCAGAGAAAGCTTACCAGGCTTGTTTGAATTGAAATGAAAATAACCGGAATTAATTCTTGGGTCCTGACTGATTTTGTCATATGGATGCAAGACCTGGTCTGGAGGCGTGCGACTCCTCTGACACTCAGGAGAATTGCACTGAGCCCCGTTAGCTTTCTTATTGATCGCCACTCGTTAACCAGATTTGGGTTTTTTGCGGTTCTCTATTAAAACACCTGCTCTTCCTCTGATCATTTGTAGAATGCCAAACGAGGTTTTAAAAAAAAACCCCAGACCAGAACCAACCCCCAAACCCACACGATTTATAATGGCTGCTGCCGCTACGGAGATTTGTGAACAGAGTATCTGGATGCAAACTGCGACGGATATTTCAAGTTTGCCGTGGGAGGCAAACGAACCAGTGTAGATAAGATAAAACCAATTCAGTTCTTTAGCCGTGTCTCAAAACCAACCTTCAACATCAGCTGAAACGAGGCAGCGTCAGTGCATTTGGGCAAGCTGGTTCCAGCTCCTCGCCCTTCCCCTGCCTTTGGCACCCGCTTCGTAATTCTGGGGAAGGAAAAAAGGCGAGGAAAGTTGCTCCCAAGGCAAAGCTCGGATACGTACCTTGTCCCAAGAGGAAATCTTGACCTCCCGCAAATTAAAGCTTAAATAACACACTTCAGGCTCAGTCTGTTGCTGGAAGATTGAGAAATACTTGTTTACCATCACCACGCTCTGCGGCTGGCAGCCACCGTTCCGTGCTCCCGAGCGATGACTCTGGAAGCCAGGGAGCTGCAGACTGCCTGTCAGTCTCTCCTCGCCCTCCACAAGTTCCTGCTATTAGGGATGCTTGTGTTGTCTACTTTTATATTGAATTAAAAACTCCACAGGGACCACGCTGGGAGGAAGCTGGAGTGAAAAAACACCCCCGTACCATCGGCTGATTTTTCTTTTTCTGGATGGAAAGAGGAAAAGTTTGGCCAGGCCACTACGACCCTAAAGCAGGTGTTCCTCCCTGTGCCAGGGGATCCTTCAGCGCGTTTCTAGATCCTTCCAGCACAAGCATCCATCCGGTCATGCCTTGGTCCCAGTGACCAATGCCTTGAAGCTACCTTCCTAACAGGGAAGACTAGCTTCTCTCTAGAAAATAAAAACAAACTCCCGTGCTGTGCAGCGGCAGTTGCTGACACTGTACAGAGCCTGTGAGGTTGCACTTGCGCTGCGCTGTCCCGTCCCAAGCTAACACAGCTCGAGACCATTCAAAGAGCTTCTTGAAACACAGAGCATCTTGTTTGCTTGGCAGAGCTTTCCAAGGTGTTACGCAAATAACGTCCTTTCACAACATGCTCGTTTGTGCGTTCCGTATCGCTCACAGTAGAGGCTACAAAATTGGCTATCAGTTTTCCCCTTTTTATTGCACTTTAGTAGTGCTGAACGGCTGAAAGAGAAAACTAAACTTAACCCTATATAGTAATGCTCAGATAACGAGCTGTTAGCTTCATTTACGATTAATGGATTAGATTATTAATTTATAGCAATATCAGCCGGCACCAAATCGTAACCCAAAGTGCAAGAAGATATATCTGTCACTAAATAATTAGCATTTCCAAGTACAACATTCTTCCTATATGAATAACAAATATACATTTCATACAATTTCAAATACAGGTTGAAATAAGTAATTCCTTCTTATTATTTTGATAGACCTTATTTCCTATAAGAAATGTATACCATTCGTTGTATAGCACAATTCTGGAAAGTATTTAGTGACACGATGGTCCTCCTAGCTAATGCCTGATTGATTGCCGTGAGGAAGGGATATACAGAAAACCAGTCTCTTTTATTAAGCCAACCAGGGTAGTAAGAAAAAATGAGCAAACTTTTGAGCAGAGAACCCGCTCTTTTGGTTGAACGTCTAATTAAAATCTATATACATATGTACACACCCCCCCTATAACTACACAAATACAAACATAATATTTTTAACACAATTTAGGATCTAGTGAAGCAATTTCTCTCTACCAAGTTATTACTGGGATATTAAAATTTACCACACTGTTTTCTCAGAGTTATTGATATAAATCATTAGATTACATCAAGCAAACTTTAGAATTAGCAAAGCAGCCAACTGCACAACTCTAGTCAATAGTTATTAATTCATCTTCCTTTGTTCTAGAGGCTTCAGACAAAATGACAAAATGCTTCAATTTCTTAATGTTGAGCTACTTTGATAATTTGTAGAAAGTATAACAAAGTAACTTGATATAGTCAATTCTATTTCCATTTTGCACTGCATTCCTAATTGTACCGTCCATCTCTTTTAATCAATATGCGCTAGAAAGCCTTAAAGGTTTGGTCAAACTATCATATTTTCAATTCATCATAAGCTTGGCTTTCGTATGCAGCAAGATACGTTTTTCCTTACTTGTTAAAACTTCAGAAACAGCTGTGAACTACTGCTTGAAGTTCCTCAGATTTGTGTACTCAAAATGTCCTGGTACAAAGTTCACTTGACATAAAAAAACCTTTCTGTACTTATCACAAAGTCAGTAGCATACAAATAACTCTGTATCTATTAATCTGGGTATCCTAGGAATATTTTTTCTATTAACTCTTCCAGATCTACTCACTAAAAGCCATTCGCTAGCCTTCATTAATCGGAGTATGCCTATTCCAGCTAGCATTCTGCCGGTACGCCTTAAAACTAAACTCTGAAGCAACATCCACTGTAATATTTCAGATCTATTATATGAACTATGTTTTGCAAGCATGCTTTCAATTATTTGCATAGCCAACAAAGAATATGAAATCTTTACATCGTTTCCATGAGTGCAGGGCATATATCCATTGATACAGCGATAGTCAGGCTCTTTGATACCAGACGATGAAGAGTTTACTCCAAAGTGGTTTTATGTATCTGCAGAATGACAGAGGGGGGTTGAAAGTCTGTTGCTGAAGGTAAAAAACCCAAACAGTCAATTCCCTTGTGGTTTATCCCTGTCTCTCATCAACCAGTTGGCTGGTGCTGCCAATTAGCAGGCTGATGGGAGAAAAAAGCTTGTGAGTCCCAAGAAAAAACCCAACCCAAACTTGTAAATTTTTAAAGCATCAGCCTTTAAATTGTGAGGACTCGGAAGCGTCTGCTACAGGAGCCAGAGGCAATTCCCCAGGAGGAAAGGGCAGTAAAGCTAATGCTTTCGCCAGGATAGGCCGCTTTCCTTCCGTCGATGCTCTTCTGTGATGCTTCATAATGGAGCTCATAAATACGAAACATCTTTACTACATCGACAGGGAGCGAACAACAAATAAGGACAGATACAGAAAAGGAGAGGGAGTAAAAGCTGTGTTTCTTCTTCCCTTGGACGCCCCAACACCTTTGAACAGTCACACTAGTTACGTGAAAATCCTCCAGAGGTTCCTCATTACAAAACTTATCATTTATGTTCTTCTCCTCCAAATGAGAATGAAAATCAAGAAGTTTTACTCAGTCTCTCATCTGCTCTTTGTCTTCTAAAACCCTAAAGCAGCTTCTATGATTTCCTGTCTCTGCGTTATTTCGTACAGGGTTTTTCACAGATCCCACCTGATTCTTTGGGGTCTTACTTTAGTAGAAGCAGCTTCATCAGAAGCTACATCCTTGTGTGCCTGCTTTTTGCCATTATACACTTTTGTTATTCAATGACTTTGAAAGCTCTCATATGATATATTTTATCATAAAAAAAATTACCTGGTTTGGTTTTTTCCACAGGGTTTTTGAGAATTTACATTCCCAGCATTTTTAACACCAGGGTTAAATCAGGTAACCTAGTTCTAAGCTGTTGATTAAACAACTCCTTGGCTGATGAACGCACCAGATTCAAAGGCTTTCTTGGATGACTACAGATCTGAATGTCGTTCTTTGAGTCCTTTGAGAATGTTACCACTGCTTTCCATTCCATTGTAGAGGCTTTTGCCTCAAATTAGCCTAAAACTGACGGTAGATCAGCACATGGCAGAAAGGAGAGGAGGAGCTGTACTGTAATTTCATCTTATTCTTCCTGCCTGCTTGGAGCAACGACAGGAGATCAACTAAAGTGCACAACTTTGGGCAAGAATGGTGTATTCCTAAATGAGCTTTCTAAGCAGGAAAAATCATTACCCCCTTCTCAGTCCTGGGTCGCTCTGAGGTATGAACTAGCACCTCGTAAAGGAAAAAGTTGGTATTACTGCTCTTTACTGTGTTTCCGTTACTGAACATTTCTGAAAGAAGTTTCATGGGCAAAATCATGTTGTTACGTTTCTCATCGCCTCCCTTTCTCCTGCTATGTATTTTAAACAATCTGCTGCTCTCCATCTGAAAGATAATCCTTTTTGTTTCAGGTTTAAAGTAGATTCCTAAGAACGTCTAAATAATTTAGCACAATTAAAAATTCTTACGCTTAGAGTAGACAATATCTAGAGTATTTACAAGAAATGTCTTACAACTTCTGGAGCTGTTTTGACTTTTGAAATATTTGTGTTTATAACACTTAAACACGGATCTAAACACTATGTATAAAAACCTAAGACCAACACCTTCGCAGTGCATGCAGAAACCAATGCACGGTGTGAGTGCGGTTGGCCGATCCCGGTAGGTGTGGCAGCAACCAGGAGAGAACAGTGCTGTACATTTTGAGTATCTCTTTCATTGTGAAATAATTACACTATATTGTTATCAGAAGTATTACAGTGTGACTCATTATGTCCACCTTAAAAGGAGCTCAGCAAGTGTGTTGCCACTGCAGATGCACACTGCTGGAACGACGTGCCAGGCTTGCCATCCCAGAAAACTGGTTTTATTTTAACCATTAGAATTCAATGTATTTATGAATTCACTGTCCCGAATGCTAAGAGTTTGAGAAGACTTTACTTCAAAGCCAGCTCCTCTGCTTACAAAAATCGGAAGAGGAAAAAAAAGCTATTCTTATCCCTGTATATCATTATATTGTTGTGATTTTACTTATTGCTTATAGGCGAGCAGGTACCAGGTGTTACAGGTTCTTCCCATTCAGCCTGTCTCTATACCCGGTAGAGGCAAAACCACGGAGTGGGACCAAAGCAAGGGAGACCATGGGGAGGGAGACCAAAGCAAGCAGGCCATGGGGAGGGCAGCAGAGGGATAGTTTGAGATGAGGAGCCAAACCTACCCCACAGATAGCTCTCTTCTGGTGAAAAAGTTAATTAATTCAGTCCATTATGGCACTGGGCAAGGTTAAGCAGAGTCAAATTCACTGCATTTTGTCAAGAATATCTGTTAGCTTTTCACCCGTCATGTATTTTGGTTTTTGGTTTATGGTTGGACTCGATGATCTTAAAGGTCTTTTCCAACCTATATGATTCTGTGATTCTGTGATTCTGTGATTCTGTATTTAAAAAAAAAAAGGGGAAAAAAAAAGGAGGAAAAAACCCAGAAAGACTCTTGCGAGCTGCGGCCCTCATTTCCCAGCGGATGCCGTTCCTGAACAACCCAGCAGAGGACAGGCCACTCATACCAAATCACTGACCTCCGGGGCCGAAAATCCCCTTCAAAGAGTTGTGCCTTAGAGAAAACACAAGCATTCTTGTAGCTAGTAATACCAAGATGAAGTATTCTGGTGTTTCAAGCACGTTGATTGTGCAAATGCAGAAGTGAAACCTCTCCAAGTAGAGTAACAGCTCCTTAGAGGAATTCAAGGTTTCCCGTCAGCGATGCAGTGGCTGATGCAGCTATTTTAAAAGACGTTGAAGACGAATGTCAGGATGAATGTCAGGAATTCTGAGTAAAAGCATAGAAGCTACAATTCTAAAGAAAAGATAGCATCCTGTAACAAGAATAGAGCCCTTCGAATTAAACAGCTATTTAACAGGGCTCTTTTATAAGATTTATTAGAAGGTATGTAGACGCCATAGCAAAGGCTGCAGAATAAAATCCTGAATACAAAAGAACTCAGAAGAACCGTCAGCTTTCACTATAATTGCAGCCTTCCTTAAATGTTTTTAATGAGCCTAATGGGAATATATTTCCCTACCTGTTTCTAAAGTTCATTTCCATTAGTGTACCTGGTTGGTTCTGGAGCAAAATATACCGGAATATGTAGGAGAGAAAAAAGCGACGGGGCATTTTTGGCCCATTCCACGCATACAGTTATGCACGGCAACACAAAAGCCGCAGGCAGGAAGGAGATGGCCAGAAGGGCAAGAGTAAGGCAGCAGCTGGAGGGGACCCCCCATGACTTCCCCGAAGCCTACATTCAGCAGCATCTCTTGGGCAAGCTGAGAGGTGCATCACGGGCCAAAATGGCCACAGCACGGTTTTACCTGTTTCCCCCATTTTATCCATTGCGTGCTTACACACCACGGCTTGTGAGAAACTCCTTAGCAGGTAGGGCTCACTACTGTCTCCCATAGCTCCTGAGCCGAGGAAATCATCCGCCAGACAGAGGGACGTTTTGTCCCGGTACTCAAACTGCAGACAAAGACCCTCCTTGGGGGAGGCCACTCAAAATCCCAAATCCCGGAACGTCGTGGTTTTCCTGGGAAAACAGCCCGGCAGCAGGGGTTGAGAAGGAGTTGCGGCAGACCCCAGCCGGATGCCAGCGTGCCAGGGCATCCGTCCCTGCACCACGCATGCTCTTCTCCTGTGTCAAATACGCCCTCTGATACCTGGAACTCAAAACTGGTGAAAACAAGATGAACTGATTTCTTCTTTGGTAAGTTGAAGGAATTAAATGTCCATACCATCAAAATAAAGAAATAAAGCTGCCTTCCAGTAGCTGATACAGCCCAATGTTTAGAAGGTTACATCTGACTGCTTTTGTAGGGAAAAAAATCGTATAGCAGAGGACAAACTGTTTCAGGGCACTTGTTGCAGAGCAAGAATTCATACTAGTTACAGCTTTCATATTTTAGTTCACGGTAATACATTTAATTTTAAAAGTGGTTACTTTTGCCTTATAGTAGCTGCAGCTGTAGTTTACCTAATGTGATTGGGATGATGTTTTCATAGGCTTTTTGTTATTGCAGGATTTCTTTCTAGGTGTTTTAGAGACATGACCTTATATCTGCTTTGAGGTTCAAAGTAATTCATTTATCTTGCAATTCAGGTGGCTAAGAGCAAGCACCTGGTGAGTTAAGACAGCTGGGCTCATAGCTAAGCACTTAAAAGACCCTAGCTCCATTGCATTTAATTATACGTCTGAATTTTTCTATTCACATTTAACTGTTCCAACCAAAATTACTTCACAAACATTGTTCCCAGCTTATTGCAGCTAAGTGAGAGATTAATCTGGTCCAAAAATATTTAAAATGGACTTTTCTATCCATTTCAATATGCTATTCTAGAAATTAGGCTTTGTGCTGACAAAAGTGAGAGAAAAGGTGACTCAAAGAGTATCTTCCTCAGCGGCTCAGGAGGAATGTTCTATCTTCCTTATAAGACAAACCAGGGAGAGAAGCCAGCTGGTTCAGAGGTAGGACTTGACAGCAATGTAAACAGCAATCACAGATTTACAGGGCATTTCACACCACCTGATTTTTTCTTCAAGTTCTGCCTTCTGAGGTGAATCAATTAGGGGAACTCTTTCATTTAACTTAAACAAGAGAAAAAAGAAGAGTGAATTTCTGGTCCTGCAGGCTGTAAGGAAGTGTTTGGAAATCTAGCCTACAACAGGATGAAGTCGTCCGATTTCTGGCAGGGTCATAACCCATGGCCCTCTCCTTCCCTGCCGTGAGAGCAGCTCCTTCGTACCCCTGTAACTCTCCCTTTTCTCAGAAACGTCCTGGTTCCCTTCCATGTCCACTTGGTCCACCTCCAAAACAAGCTCAAATCCCATCCTGCTCCCTATCTAGTTTTTCTGGGTTGCTGGCGCGGCGAGGGATGACAGGCGGTCGATGGTCCAGAGCTATCAGCGTGCTGACTAACGACGGCGCAGCACAAGCTGATTGGCTAATTAACGGCTGCCAAAAAGGATGGGTCATGGTTGGGCTCCGTTTGCCTTCTCCTCAGGGAGGGCATTAGTAATCTCCTTTTCCTCTACGCAGTCGCTGTTTTTCCATAAAACTCACAGTAACACAGTGTCTTTGAAGCCTCTACATCGGTCACATTTGTTGGGGGTAGGCTTGGGGTTTTTTTCCTTCTTTATTTTAGGTTTTCCAACGCGTACAAAAGCTCCTGTTGGAAGGGGGAAAGGAGAGAAGAAGTTGACAGGTAGACAGATGTGTGCCTTTTTCCTTTAGAAAGGAACGCATTCTTACATTGCTTGATTTTGGGGGCCTGAGCCATGATCTTTGAATCGTTAGGATTGGGAATACTATTCACTATTGGCAGGCACAGCGGGTAGAATGACACAAATCCCAAAGATAATATTAAAATGCCATAAAGTTCAGTAAGACGTGCATTTCATTTTTAACTCTTCGTTAGTTTTGCTGGTGGTAATGTGTTGGGTTTGGGATTTTTTTAAATTATTTTTTGCCAAATACATTTTTGGAACAACTTTTACCTGGTCACTTTATCACTTACTTTTCTCCCCTCTGCCACCTACTTCTGTAGTCATCACTTTCCAAAAACACTACCATGAAAGTCAGAAAGAAAAACAATTTGCATATTGTATTACTGTTATCAAAGAAATTAGATACTTCAATAGCTCCTGACCCAGTGCAACTGTTTAAGCTCTCTTCCAAATTCTTGCAGTCTCATAGAAAAGAAGCAGACGGCAACAACAAAAGGTGAAGAGAAAGGTATTCTGCTAACAGCCTAGAGTTATTCGGAGTACGTGGATATGAAGTGCCTTATATGAGGGACATATTGGAAAAATATCGCTCTTGGTTATGCAGCTGCTGGTGAATTCTGGGGCGCTTTTGCCACCCGTGGTCGGTAGTCCCTGTGCCACCGCTCTAGCTGCTATTGCTGCCTCCTACTCGTAAACAGCGAGCAGAGGCACGGTGCTCAGCAGGATCTGTTTGCCACCACGTCTCACCCGGGTGGCTGAGGGCAAGCTCAGCTCTCGCTCAGAGCTCGCTGGGGTTGCAGGCCTACAAGCGAGGACTTCGGTCCTGCCGTCGTAAAGAAATGCTAAAGGGGCCCTTTTGTGCAGATCAATGGAATCGTTGCAGAAGATCGGAAGAAATAAATTGAAGTTTTGCACGCTCATGGCGAGCCACAGTCGGAGTGGGAAGACCTTGAAGGAGAAGGAGCAGGCCAGGTACCGCTGTGGCCGCTGAGCACCGGGCAAGCTGCTGCAGAGCACCTTTAAGAGGAGTCACGGTGCTGGAGGCATCGCGTTGCTGAGCACTTCTCTTGTCCCCTCTCCAACACGAGTGGCTTACAGCCACGGTCTGCCAGAGCGCTTAATTACTCTGATATTAATGACTGCATCATTATTTCCACCCGTTTATTGATGGATCATTGTTCTCTTTACGACTGTTTCTAGTGTGAAACCTGGTACCTGTCAAAGTTTCCACTTGGGGGAAGATTCCTTTTTATACCCAACTGGTTACATCATTCTGGTTTAAAATAAAAAGTAATGAAAAATAGTTTTATTATGACATTCCTGTCATAATAGTAAACAAACAAACAACCCCCCAACCTACCCCCCCCTCCCCCAATTCACCAACAGGGTCAATGCTTTTCAAAAAGATTCTTACTGGGAATCATCCTATGCATCTTCCATAAAAATACATTTCCAGCACTTGAAATGCACTAGGAGTCTGTTTAAAATATATTGTAGGCATGGCAGGCAGTCTCCACTGCAAACTCAGATCTATCCTGACTCCTAGTTCCAGTGAAGCACAAGCCCATTTATGCTACCACATGTTGAGAGTAGCTGCACCGGTACCTTGTGTAAAAAGCAAATGCTGAGGAGCTAAGAAGTCAAACCGCTTCCTTTAAACATGGATTTTGGCTGAAATCAGAATATCAGAGTCTGATCCTAAAGCCACAGGCCTGGAACGTGCGAGCGTGATACATCTATCGCTTGCATCAACTTTACACCAGAGTAGGACAATCAATTTCAATTGAATACTCATGATTTACGTCACTGGTCGTGAGTTGAATATTAGGCTCAGTTCTGTGCTATGCAGTGAATTTGCATGTCCTGGAGAGGTGATACAAAATAATATGAATGACCAGGCAGAAAACTCTTTGAAAGTTCTGTCCCACATCTTTCTATATACCAACATTTTTCCTACATGAACATAGGCAAAAAACCCCATTTGCCACATTTTTAGGTGCACTCAGAATGGCAAAAGAAGAGAAACTCGGTGAGAAACTGACAATTCAGTCCTAACTTAGGTAGGCAAACTTTGGCATATGGCATGACATTCCAGGATTTCTGTTTGCTGTAACATACAGCCTAGGCTGAACAGTCACCCCCACCCCCCCACCTCCCCAGCTAAGCCCGAGTTCCGTAATTCTTGCTAACAGCACACCAAATGTGAACTACATCGCTGTAAGATTTTTATAAGCCATAACCTGTAAGTATAAAATCACGTCTAGATGTGCCTCTCTTACGCAGAAAGCATATTAAAACTGTAACGCATATAGAGAACTTACAAATATTTGAGTAGAAAGCAAAAGAAAGCACAGAAAGGTATCACTGAAATTGGCATAACACAGAGACGTTTTGGACAGAAATAAAAGATGCCATGGAAAAAGAAGATATACTCACAGTAGAGAGTTAAATGTTTTAAGTCTTTTAATACTTTCAGTGCTAATGGGAAAAGCAAGCTTTATTATTTCTCTGTAATATTAGAGTGAGTAGCTAAAGATATTCCTTAAAAATACCTTTGCTCCTAAAGATCTCTCAATATTTAATTTACTGCCCAGGATTCTGCTGACCTAGTGATAGTATGAAGAGGGGACAGACTCATTTTCATAACTGACTGTTAATTCAGTAAAGGATTTGTTCTGTTGTTTTTGATATACACTAAAGGGACAAACAGATAAGATATGCATTTACAGAGAGCCATACACGCACAAAATCTTTATTACTGCTTTAGCTTGTACCTAGCAGGAAAACCCATTAAGGTTTTCTGAAATATGAACTGCTCGATATATTTTAGTTGTTGAACAACATAAGTTAGCACTGCTTGCAATGCATTTCTAAAGTATTTCTCCCCTGCCTGCTAACAGTAATCCCCTGGGATTTTCTTTTAAATAGCACAAACTTTCAAGTCGAAAAAACTGGTAGAAGCCGAAAGCAAGTTTAGAGAGAGGTCTGTCTTGATTCATAGTACAAGTACATGGGTGGTATATATTTAAGAATGACAGTGCTGTCTTTCAGTACTGCTGCCCACAATACTTGGAAATATATCCTTTCAGTATGCGAAGACATATCCTCTACGAAGTGCCCAGATAAATCAGTTCACCCTTGGCTGTAACTAAACGCTGTCTAGTGACTTGTGATCGACAGGGCTTTACCCTCTGACAGCCAGATTCATTGTTGGGACAGCAACCAATCGTCGGGTTTGACGACATGAGCCTAATCAAAGTTGGAGTATAAAAAGCCCCCTTGGAATATATAAGGTACACCAGTGTGGCAAGCTGTCTCTCAGAGTGCATTTGCTTTCACGGATCTGTTTAGTACTGAAAGGAAAAGGGAAAGGGGAAGGGAAAAGGAAAAAAAAAAAAAAAAAGGAAAAAAAGCTGCACTGAATGTGAGATCATGCAAAAGCTAGCGATCTATGTTTATATTTACCTGTTCATGCTGATTTCAGTTGATCCGGTGGCTCTTGATGACAATAGTCAGCCCACAGAGAACGCCGAAAAAGATGGACTGTGCAACGCTTGTACGTGGAGACAGAATACAAAATCTTCCAGAATAGAAGCCATAAAAATTCAAATCCTCAGCAAACTGCGTCTGGAACAAGCTCCTAACATTAGCAGGGATGTTATTAAACAACTTTTACCCAAAGCTCCTCCACTGCAGGAACTGATTGATCAGTATGACGTCCAGAGAGACGACAGTAGCGATGGCTCTTTGGAAGACGATGACTATCATGCCACCACCGAAACGATTATCACAATGCCTACGGAGTGTAAGTAACCCTGCTGCTCTCGCCTCCCACCGCTCCTCCGAGACAGTTGTCTCCCTGCCGTAGAGCCACGCAACTCCTCCTCGGGCTCTCCCAACAGGCTGCTGGCTGAAGTCTGCTAGAGGGAGGGAGGAGAGCGTTATTTCTAAAGAATTTGAGCCAGGTTCAGATGCTCGTGTTGCGATCCTTTGTTTTACTGTTTGGTTTTTGGCTCCTTATAACGTGTATGCCCTGTAGCACTTAGGATTTGCCCACTGCCTTAGAAAGCAAAGGGAGGTCTGCAGTTTAGTTGACTTCGTTATCTGCAGTACTCAGGGCATTTCCTATCGCAAATATAAAGTACAAGTGCAGATAACGAGAGGACTATATTTTTCCGAGGGAGGTTTCACTGCCCAGTATTTTTAGGAGCAATAGAAATCAGCAGAAATACAGCTGAGAGCACTAGACCTACCTAACTGCAACATGTTATAGCAAGTGCAAGCATAGAGTTAAATTCTTGCTTCGTCGCTGATCCCATAAACTAGCACCACCCACCTCTGAGTTAAAACTATATATTTAAAGCAAATATGTGTGTAACAGATTTAAATGCTGAAATGTCCATGCTAGAGCAGTCAGCTCCAGTAGTCGTGCCAAGGAAGAATGAAGGCATTTACTGAATGAGCAGATTCTGAGTTATCTTCTGAGTGCTAAACATCTGCTACGGCTCCTATCAAGTATCTTTTGCATGGCTAATACTATAGTATCTTATGTTCTTCATCAGCTAAAGTATTTGGCCATGGCAGCTGTTTTTTTAAATAACACTTACCAATATGATGTCAAAAAGGAAAAAGATGACAGGACATATAAAGCATGTCAGCAGTTACAGATATCGTTACAATACGCGTACTGGAATAATATCAGCTGCTCCAGCCAGCTAAAAATGTACGCATTGATGAAAAAGTGACTTTATCTGTAAAATTCTTCAACTTATTAATTAATGTGCACTTAATAGCAATATATTACTGCAGCCTTATCACAAAGTTGAGCTCTGCCAGCAGTCTTATTCCAGCCTATTATGTCCACGGCTTTATAACTATTTTTAATTAAACTGTTATATAATTACAATGGCCGAAGAGAAATCATTGTGCTTCATTGATCTGAGTTCATTTCCCGCTTTTCATAAAAAGCCCTTGAACTATTTCAAATGCACTAAAGAGACAGGTATCTTAAGTGGTGAGATTTATGAATGTCAAAGCCCTGCACCATTTAAGATTAGGATTACCCATTTTATCCTGGCATGGAAAGATATTGCCATGACTAGGTATGACAGCTGCATCGTAGGCTACAGGAAGCAGGAACGCTGCCCTGCACGTGACTTTCCTATAATATTGTTCAAATGCAAAGAAAACAAAATGATCCTTAGAGTAATACTCTTAATTATTTGTTTTTCCATTGAGAAAAGAAATCAAAGCGTCCATGTAGTTTGCCCACGGCTGTCTCCGTTTGTACGATGTGTAGCACACTCAGGCTATTTTGTAAATCAGAAATAGCTGGATCACCACGTACGTGTCGAGTCAGCTTATGCAAAGTTGTTATTCTGCATGCTTTATGAAGGTCCTCAGGAGATGACTAGCAGAAGCGAGTTGGTAGTAGTCACTGTGAAGCGGAATAGGCTCTGCCCTCTCCCCAGGTAGTTTTTGTTTGGGAAAGAGGCTTTTTTGCAGCTGTACAGGCCAGCCCACAGCACTGGTCCCACTGGTCGGAGCCCCGAGCACGCCGAGGACTGCCAAGGTCCTCCAGAGCGTGCACCTTCTCGTGATTGCCCATCATTTCCGAGTTTCAGCCTGAGCACACCTCCGCTCTGCTTAGCCTCCGGAGCACACGGCGCCAACCAGAATTATTTAGAAAACGATTAGCCAAACCTCATTTTAGCCTGTTCACAAAACAACCATCGGTTCCTGCTCACGTGATGTTACTTTTAGGGGATAGCATAATGATTTTGTTGACGTCCATTAAATTTGCTGTAGAGCATAAACCACAGAAAATGAATTAAGTTAAATCCCCTTTGTTACTGATGCTGTTTATAACATATTGTAAGACTTCCTACATGGTCTGGAAAAAAAAAATCGGGTTTATATATGCATATTTCTTTTTGTTCCCTGTTCAGTAATCTGTTCTTTCCATTCATTTATAGCTGATTTTCTTGTACAAATGGAGGGAAAACCAAAATGTTGCTTCTTTAAGTTTAGCTCTAAAATACAATATAACAAAGTAGTAAAGGCACAATTGTGGATATACTTGAGGCAAGTCCAAAAACCTACAACAGTGTTTGTGCAGATCCTGAGACTTATTAAACCCATGAAAGACGGTACAAGATATACTGGAATTCGATCTTTGAAACTTGACATGAACCCAGGCACTGGTATTTGGCAGAGTATTGATGTGAAGACAGTGTTGCAAAATTGGCTCAAACAGCCTGAATCCAATTTAGGCATCGAAATAAAAGCTTTTGATGAGAATGGACGAGATCTTGCTGTAACTTTCCCAGGACCAGGTGAAGATGGATTGGTAAGTTTATTTAGAAAAATCCCATTTAAATATCTTGCATTTTATTGGAAAGCATTTAAGTTGTGTTTTAAGGATAAAATGGAAGCATTGTTTAGGGAATGGAAGATGCAAGTACTGTGTAGCCAATTCTTTTGTTCTTTGCTCTCTGATCGTCTCAAAATCGATAGCGTTCCTGTGCCTCCGTTTCCCTGTTTGAAAAATTGAGACAAATCGCAGCACTTCAGTAAGATGTTGAGAGGCATTAACTGGAAAACGTTTTGGTAATTAGTGATGGATGGTACTATCAAAAGTAATGATGTTGTTTTCAAATTTGAGAGCAAATACTGTTTAATAAGCAGTAAAGCTAAAAAGCACGGTCATTGGATTATTTCATTGATAGGGAAGCTGCCTCCCATAGTGCTGAGAAAGGTTTTTGCATTCAAACTGTGAGGGAGTTTCTCCCTATTCTGTATGTGTATAGTTTCTATTAACAACAGCAAGAATTACCTATGTTTATGAATATGAGAACAGATCTTCTTCATAATGTTGTGTACCTTTCAGTGTGTGATAGCGTGCATTATTCCACCTATTAGAAATATTTGAATAGAGAAATTCTGCTTGATACAATAAATGGGTCATAATGATGAGAAAGAGTGTAAAATAACTCTCTGGTTTCTTTTTGTAAGTATAAATGAACACATTAAATCTGAAGTGTACCAGTTAAACTACAGCATTTTCCTCGTTATTTGTTTCTGCAAATCCCTAATCCTCTACCGCCTATAAAAACTTGTGAACCTATCACAGCTGAAACAATCACAACCAAGAAATCCCTCCTTTTGAATAAAGTATAGAGAATATTCTTCTACTTCTATGCAGTAGATCAATCTGTTTGTCACAGAATCATAGAATCATTTAGGTTGGAAAAGACCTTTAAGATCATCGAGTCCAACTGTATTCATGTAGCTATGTAACATTTAACTTCATAGCAGTATAATGCCGTTAAAGGAACTTAAAGGAAAAACGCTGGGATACCTTAATTGTAGACCCAGTACAGATGTGGATCTCCCATACCTGAAAGAGGCCAGCTGGATATCATGATAAGGAACGTCCTCACCACCTCCATCTATTCAAATACCCAACGCTGTGTTTTCACACATGTGGATAACCCATGGTTATCATCATCTGTAAAAACAAACCGATTCGGCAGCAGGGCAGGGTGAGATGCACGGCCGATAAGCGGAGAGGAAATTTCTCATCCCTCCGGCCCCTCTCCGGCAGCTCCCAGTACGGGGATGCTCCTCTCACCAAGCCCCTCCCCGGATCATTTACCTTGGGGAGGAGCGGCTCCAGCAGCTGGACAACTTGCAGCCGTAAGGGCGGGTATCTTGGAAGGGACAAATCCACGTAACAAAGTTAGCTGGGCTGTTATTTACTCCTCAGGAATGGTCTTCCTTCATGGGACAGCCTGGTCAGTGCCAAACCGACACACGGGGCTGAAATCAGTGCGTGGAGGGAGGAATCTTTGGGAACTTTTTCAAACTCGTGATTGTGAAGTTTGCGGTTTCTTTCTAAGTTGGTGACTGCGGAAGCACACCTTCGGTAGGAAGCACGTGGCTCAGAGATCTGCCAAAAGTGCATTCCTGGCCACAGGGCTCTTTCAGTAGTCAAAATATGAGCTGCTCCTCCAAATTCAGCCCAGCAAATTCAGCCCAGCAAATTCAGCCCTCTGGCAGAGGGGAAAGCTGTGAAGTACCAGTGACCTGTATCAGCAGGTGAAACGCTCATTTCTACCGCCATTGCAGTCATTCAAGAACGATAGCAATTATGGAGGGATTTTTGTCCTCCTTGGTCTGGACCAGAAGCCTTCCTTGATATCCAGAACGCCTGAACTGAATACGACTATAATGGAGGGAATTTCAGAAGGACTCACAAAAGGGAGACCAACACCAGTCCGTCCTGCCCTTGAAAAGGTTTTGGAGTTCTTTGTGTCCTTTTGGGAGTTCTTCCATAGAAAAAAAAGTAGCTCTTATTATGGGGTTTAAAACAAACAAACAAAACCCACGTCAAAAGTAAAAATCCAGCATCCTCCAAATTTCTGAAACCTTTTAGCAGTTAAGAGAGATGATGGTGATTTCAGAAAGAGATACTCAGAAATTAAAGCTCCTTATAGGGAAATAGCAGGGAAATGCTGTTCCTCAGCATGGAAAAGAGGAATAATCCTTAAGCAGAGATCAACTGTAGCAGAGATTTGCAGGAGAAGAAAGTGTTGTTTGCAAACATTACTTGAGGATATTAATTTGATACGTCTGTCTGAGATATTATCTATTTGCATGTTTTTAGTGAACTTGGGTTTGCCTCAGTAATGCTTCCGATTCCTTCTCCTCTCCTCACAGAACCCCTTTTTAGAGGTCAGAGTTACAGACACACCGAAACGGTCTCGCAGAGATTTCGGCCTCGACTGCGACGAGCACTCGACAGAATCCCGATGTTGTCGCTACCCGCTGACAGTGGATTTTGAAGCTTTCGGATGGGACTGGATTATCGCACCTAAAAGATACAAAGCCAATTACTGCTCCGGAGAATGTGAATTTGTATTTTTACAAAAATACCCGCACACTCACCTCGTACACCAAGCAAACCCCAGAGGTTCGGCAGGCCCTTGCTGCACGCCGACCAAGATGTCCCCCATAAACATGCTGTACTTCAACGGGAAAGAACAAATAATATACGGCAAGATACCGGCCATGGTTGTAGATCGCTGCGGGTGCTCATGAGACCGTCGTGAGATCCACCGCTTCACAAATTGTGGAAGCTACCAAAAAAAAAAAAAAAGTTATACCCCCTCACCAGTCTTTGAAACTGTGAAGTTACGTACGCTAGGCATTGCCGACATCCTATACGCTGTATGATAGGCTATCGTACAGATTTAGTGCAGCACCAGCTACAGAACGTGAACTAAAGGACGGTAGAGTTACCTAACGGCTGGCTTTGAGCCAGTGAAACAGAAAAGCTACAATCAAAATCACCGGATTTAATACCTGAAGTTCTTACATTGCGAGGGAATCAATATTCAGTCATTCAGACGCAAATTTATATGCAGGTTTCAGTACACGTTGGTAATCAAAAGCAAGCTCCTTCTCATCTCAGGACGGAAGGAGCGGGCTTTTAAGTCCATTTCTTCACAGCTTCACTTAATATTGTATTTACAGGAAAATATATACTGGTAACATATATACCACTACACAATACCACCAGAATCATCCTTAAACACTTGAATATATAGTGCAGAATTGTGAAATGTATCAGATGGAATTCCACATAAACGGACAAATCCTGAAATTAGGGATGGCATAGTGTATTTAGCGTGTTTCCATTCCTTTTTCTCATTAGTATGTTAGTAATCAATGGCAATGGTGCTACGTAAGCAGGCTGAGTAAATAGAGAGATAGTTATCTAAGTGAAAGAATTTAGAATAATAACGAATTTGCCCTATCCTCAGGTACACTATTCAACATTCGCAAGAAATAGATATTTTTTAAATGAAAGGGAATAGTTTTCTAGACGTAGTAAAACAAAAGGCAGCAGAGAAGTCTAACGTTCAAACCGTAATCCCACATTGTAACCTGCCTTTGCAACATTACCGTTTGCACTATGATAAACCAATGCAAATAGTTGGTTGCTACAGATATTGTTTAAAAAACCACTTTGATATAACTGACTTGTGTAATATGTATGCATCAATATTTTGTAAATAAATGTTTATTTTTTAATCACTGTTGGTATATGTTCATCGCAAGAAAAGAATGACTTTAACCTGTACTTTAGTTTAATAAACAAAAACCAATATTCTCTTCATAATATAATTTCCTGGATTTTAACGCAAATGATATGTAGGAACAATGCAACAAAGTAAACCATATGTTGAGAATTATATTACATTTTATATGTTTTTTACATTGGTATGAGCCATCTGTGATAAATGATGGGTGTTGACATGTTTATAATGTTCTTTGAGTTACTGTTTTTATGGTCATTTTGATCCACAACTGAATTTCCATACTTTTGAATGTTATGTCCATAAATAATGACGATACCACAAAAAGATTGCTATTAAATGCATTTTATTATATTTAAAAGTTTGCAGCAAAGTATTATCTTATTTGAGTAAACACAGTACATGGATTTCCACACAAATTCTGTACATTTTCCTTATGATAAAAAATTGTTAACTGAAATTAAAAAAATCTATTTACTATAAAGTCCATTTCATTTCACATGTGAAATACAAACCCAGGCATTTGTTAAGCCAATACAATCACTGTTAAAACATCTTCGTGTTAGTATGCTACACATTTTTGTTATATTCCAGAATTCACTTTCCTTTGTGTAAAACCACCCTAAAATTGCAAAAATGCTCGATTTCCTTTCCCTTCTCCTTTTATACATGTTCTGCCTAGGTGGTAAACATTTTGTATTGAGTTTTCTACCTTTTCTTATCTGCATGGAAGGACATTAAAATTTAAAGTTTGAGCAATGAGGTTTGAAACTTAAAAGCAAACAGATTTTCTCCAATTTCTTTTGAACTATTAGGAGTTCTGCTACAGCTGTGTCCGAGCATCCAGCAGATGTTCAGCTTCTCCTGATGCAGTTCATCAGAGCGGGTCTCTGGGGCCCTTAAATACACTTTCAACTTAGTTTCCCACAAAACACAATCAGAGTAAATAAAAGATGATTTAAAAACGCTCAGAATACGGAGTCTTGGTGAAGCCCCAAGACGTAGAAGCGCAACGCAATTCCTTCTTCTCCAAAAACCAAGGGCACAGAGTTAAGGGAGAAGTCCTAGGTTTGTTGAAGTTAACAGCAAAGCTTCTGCCGGCTTGAAGGGAGACCGGCGTTTTGCCCTTTGACTTTTAACTCATGACATTCAGGCACCAGATAGTCCCGGCTCATTTGAACTATCAATAGTATCTCTCTGCACGAGGCATACCAAAAGCCTCATAAACTGTTGGGAGACTTCAGATGAACCTCCATTGTATACTGTGCAGTTAGACCTTCACTAGCTTTAACTGACTCCGTTCGTATAGCAACAGCCGCAGAGATGTGGCAGCGTGGCTTTTGGAGCCGACAGCAAACAGAATATATTCCTAGTCTGCACCGAACTCCCGATAAAACACCTGCGTGATTATTTGCAGTCACGACAGCTACACTAAAGCTAATGCAAGTTCATTTACCCCCAGATAAGTGACATTGTTGGCTGCCTAGTGTTAACTGAACCCTGCACAAATGCAGCGCACAAGTGATGGAAAATTTTTTTGCTGGTATCAGTGAAAAGAAAAATAAACCAAAACCAAGCAAACAAATAATATGTGTTCCCATAAGGATCTACTCCGACCAGCATTCCATCTTGACGTTCAGATAAATTTTGTTCCGTGGAAATTTTATGCAGTATGTGTCCTTCATGTCTCGCCAAACTTGAAATTGTCGTAGAGCAGCCCTGGCTCCCATGTTTTCATATTGACCTCACGTGCAAGTGGCTACTCAAGGAACACGCGCTGTGCTTTGCTCTGGTTGATTTCAGCTGCTAAATGATTCATAATTGATGTGTTTATTGACAATCAATTTGAGATATCAATAATTCATTCAGTTCTTATGGTTACATCCTTATATTTTCAAGGCTCAGGTCCTAGAGACTTCAGCAGCATCCGTGAGTGCTTTGTGTGTCGAGGACTCAAATCTCACTGTTAAGCTGGCTACCCAGAAAGCCAGAAATACGCAACAAGGGATAATTTCTGAGAAATAAACAGCCTCGTTTCCTTGCCTGGCATCTTAAGAACCCCATAGGAACAACGCAGGTAGAATCCAGCTCTCCCAGGCAGCGTTCAAGTGCCCCACGATGCTTGTGCACACCTGCAGCGGGGCAGTCCCTCAGCTCGATTTTGCTTCAGCCCTTCCTCTTGGCTCTACCGCCCAGGTCCTCCCCTCCCAGGGAGGAACTATAACATGAGCCGGTCTCTTTGCCAGCGTTATTCTATCCCTACCTCTCACCCAGTTCCAGTACGCTGCGGTTGAAGTAGCGCTTCCCCTCCCACGTCACGTTTCCCATTTCACAGCATCTCCCAGCCCAGCCCAGCCCAGCCCATGCCCGTCCCCAGCCCACGGCACACTCCACGCTCTGCCCCACGGCCCCTTTCGCAGGGGGAACAGCCCGCCTGCAGTATTGCCCTCCTGCCCGTTAACCAGACCCAACGCATCCCGCTTCTGCTCAACGCTGCGGCTTGCGGGGGGGAAACCTTCCAATGTGCTCAAATGGAGCCTTTGGGGAGTTTAACAGCTGACACAGGAGTCATCACCGCTGAGCATATACGAACTGAAATTCTTTACAGATGTACCGCTTTGCTAAATCCGAGCGGATTTCAAAGGAGCAACAAAAGGCCAAATCCATCCATAGTTTTAGGACGCTTTTCCTCAATTCTGTAGAGCCTAGGTTTGGGTTTTGTGGATGTTCATTGGTGTTCGGGTTTTTTGGTAGGTTTTTTTGCGTGGTTTCTTTTTTAATCACAGAGATTATTGAATTGACTCATTCTTGGATGTGAATGAGCTCTTTTGGCTAAATGTCTTAAAAAAGAAATCAGCCTGAGACTAGGCTTGGACAGTTCAGTCCAAGCAGTTGCATTTTGTTAAAGTTACAGCAAGACAAAGCAGGGTATTACAGTGTGAAGTGCTGGACGGACAAACTTAATAACCAAATGATCCTACCTCCACTTATCAATGTAGTGAATAATAAATCAAAAAAGTTAGGAAATAGTAGGTTACAGAAGGCACTAGCTAGAAGCTTTACATGACAGTACATGACATGAAAGCTTATTTCAAAACAACGCTGTACCTATGTAATTCAGCAAAAATGTCATGAAGAACCTCAGTTATCTGTTTTAACTGGCCCAAGTTAGCTGTGTGCTTGCCCTTTAGCTTCATCCCAACAACGTTATCTACAGCAAGTAGATATCTATACATTGATTTAATACCAAAACACATGGCAAAGGACCACTCAGTAAATTACTAATGCGACTGCATCTGCTTCTCTATGCAATCTTCCCCTGCAAGCAGTAAGACCATAACTCTCCCTTGAAATGCATGTGTAGCATGTTTGAAGCCATAAAAATAAGATGTTAACAAGCTCTGGAAACACTAAAGCACCAATTCTCTCTCCTGTTTAGTTTATAAAAACCCTGATGAGATCCAAAGGAAGAAGTTAGGGCTACAGGCCAACTTCTGCATTTGAATAGGCAAGAAGTACAGCTCTGTTCACTATTTCTAAATAATCACAAAATAAGTGATAGTGCCAGCATCTGCTGAAGCAACCTTGTGGAAAAAAACCAGCGGAGGGGTGCAAACGTACAGTTCATTCAACACTAAACTACTGTAATTAATTACTAGGCGTATTGATAAATTAAGCGGAATCATTCTCTTTGGCGGTTGGACAGGGTGAACTTGAGGTATGAAGAACTATAACAGTGGGTGTTCTCCTCTCTGTTTTTCAGTACTCCAGAAGTATAGACGACAACAAGCCTTGAATCCCTCTGTAGATGGGGTGTCAAGATCAGCAATGAGCTTTGCAGCATTTTGGGTGTAAATCTGGCTGACTTCCACCAGCCTTGACCGCTAAGGCTTTCTGAGGCTACAGTAAGACTGTTCCTTTTCTTCAGAAGTGGACATAATTCACTCTAAGCATGCTTTCAAAACAGTAGTTTCCAGAGAAAATAAAATAGCTTCGTGTCCACGAGTCAACCTGTGATGCATCAGTTCTTAACCTACAGGCTATTTGCGCTCTAAATCTAATTACGCATCCAAAGTAACCACTGATCCTAAAACCTATTACCTTTCCTCCCTATAGAAATGTCTTCCACTTACAAGTCAATAAGCAAGTTTAATTTCAAACCTGTTGCTTTTCCATTCTACTTATCATACTGCCTTGAGTCCATAAAAGTAAAGCGAATCCCTCTTCAAGAGCTGGAAGGATTCAGCTCGCACGAATCCTACCTGTGGAAAGGCAGAGGGTCAAGCCCTGGCTCAGCACTGGCTTTTCTGTTACTCCTGATGAATGCCGCATGACCTTTGGGTGAGACCTGGTTAGGCAGGAAAGCATAATAATGCTTGCTTTTGGCAGGAAATGCACCTCACGTTCCATGTTTCACCAGTAAAATTAACAAGAGCCCTTAGAGATTATGATGGCGTAGGAAGAGTATCCTGGAGAGCATTATGGAGGCATTACTTGGCAGACTGCTTCCGCAAAACTTAGAAAAGGCAGCTCGTAAAGCGTACCACGTTTATTGTAAACTAGTCACGTGCAAAGGATGGTCTGCTTCTACATATTTCAAGGAACTGATCGTAATATAAAAACTGAAATTTAAAGGAGGTAGATAATTTGATGGGATGCAACCACGACAGTAAGAAAGATTTTATCTTCCCAAATCCAGGATGATACTGGAGCTTGATACATTTACCTAATGTTAGGTAATAATTAGGATACATTTACCTAAACTTTGACTTCCTCTACCATAAGAATGCTTAAACCGAAAAGTCTGGAAAAGGTTTGTTCTTTGCCAAGGTTAAAAGATGTTTTAAAGTAAAGCTGACTTAATCATAACCTGTTGCATCATAATCTGAGTAGGTAGCAATCCACAATATAATTACTGATGACTTGGCTTATAGCTTGCAGTTAGGATTATTCGATTCATGGACTTTTCCTGCAGAAATACAGTCAAAATTTTTTTTTCCCTCATTAGTTTTTCACCTAGGAGAGGAGCAATTACCCTCCCAAGCAAGCAATAGTATTAGGGGGATAGCACTGCAACTTCAGCGCCATAAAGCACTCTGAAACAATGCTCGCTCTTAAGCATCACGCACAACAGCGTGCAGAGCAAAGACTTCATTTATGCCACAGCATCTGCACCTTTGAATGAGAGGTCTATTCCGATCTTAGTCAAAGAGCAGTCCGCTCTCCGGCTAGCGTTTTTCGTCATCGTTTTTCACGTTGCTATTCATCAGGTTTGGTAACGCTGACATATGAAACAGCAAAACTGAACACCTGGCTGTCACGCATTATAGCATCAGGTTGCAGCTTCGCCTCGCGCGCGGCGCCAGGTGGTCGCAGCAGCGGGGGAGCGGGAGGCACGTCAAACACATGCCTTCAGGCTGAGCTCAGCTGCCTACTGTATGCTGCTGTCACGTGGGACAGCACAGCCTAGGTGCTAGTCCGGGGGGGGGGAAAAAAAAAGCCTGTTGCTTCGTTGCTATAGGTGACACCTGCCACAATACGCTGAAGCTTCACCTCACCAGTTGGCCAGAGGTTTCCGTTCAGCCGCGTTGCTCACCCATCGCAGCAGGGAACAACAAATCCCATGGGGTGCCGGTAACGATCGTTGTACGTCCAGGGGTACCAAAGAACACGGGTTACGCCAACTAACAGCAGCATAACTTTATCATAATTACTTGCCTTCTAGACAGGAATTCTTCTAAGAGCACTGTAAAACTGGGCTTTTCCCCAATGCAGAAGCGTTCCTCTAAAGTCACATCACAATATGCAGCATCAGAATTTTATACGCTGACCTGCAGTCAGATATCACAGACCTGAGTCCTCACAACACTACGTATCAACGGTCGCTAAAAAACTTGATAAATCAAACTAATCAAACTTATTTAATCTGGTTTTGTTTATTTTTTCTGCAGAGGAAGTTCTTACCTGGCACCCATTCAGACAGAACATCGCCTTTATAGTGATGCCATTTTCCTAGGGACACAGAAAATGCAGCTGCCCAAAATATTCTCTTTTGAGGCCACTGTGTTGCCTCTGAAATATTCTCAGGCTCCTTGCCTCCCCTTTTGTTCGCTAGCTTTTATGTACACCTTGTGGCTTACTCTTCTATTAATCTACTCTTTTGTACCAATGTCTTTATTTCAGTTTTCGAATATCTTATCGAAACTGGAAACGTTATTAAGGCATCCTCACACATTTCTCTTCTGATTTCCAAGAACATTTTACCCTTCTTGTTCCCAAACAACTGTCTCAACTTTTCCTTTTCTAGATCAACCAACTCCGATCTAGACTGAAGCTCTAGTTGCCACAAAATGATAGTCGCCTTTGGGCTTACTATCATCTGAGGTTTCTTTGCTTGTCAAAAATTTTATCTGCTATTAAAACTCTCTTTTTCCTTCTTTTTTTGAAAGCTCCATCTTTGGTCAAGGAAACATTCATAATAAAGTTAAAAAAGTGCACAGAAATCTTCAGGTTCCAGGGGAAAAAGTATTCAGAAAAAACCCAAGCTTTTTAGTGCTTTATCCATGTTAAAAACTACTGAAGGGATTCATTTACTTATTTATGTTTAAAAATAGCAGTCTTAGGAACATTGGGGGAAAAAAAGAAGTATTTTTCAGTAAAAGACATTTTCCATCTTAACCATTGGTGAACAAGATATTTATTGGTGACTTTTTTTTTTACATATGCTGTCATCATATGTAATGAGCAATAGTGAATTACTTTTCACTGGTTCTTATTTCGGAGCCCAAGTTTTAGGCAGCAAGACACCGGTCTAGTAAGAGATCCTACACAGACCTGTGCCTTTTACCACCATTTTCTTCTGGCGACAGTGACACTCCTGTTACCTTACTTCTGTCTGTGTACTTGTGTTAAACCACTGGCCTTTACAAAACGCTTCAGAAATCCGTAGCTGTCCATGACTGCCCACTTCTTTAAATCTCCTCCTCAGTTGTACAAGGTCTCGTTTGACTAGATCTGCATTTATTGTTACTACCACATAATCATATATGACAGTCCTCTTCCTTGTTTTTGAGTGGATCTCAAAACAAATTATGCCTACAGAAGGCACAGCGCAATCCTCGGTATCTGTTGTTTGGATTAGAAACGGCTAAACTTCAGATCTTTAGCTGAAAAAGAACCAAAAATTGGTTCCACAAATTTCTCTCGACTGTGATTAAGAAGGAGCTTAGTTAGAACAAAATGTGATTACTCGGTTTTGGCCATGCAGCCTTCACGAGGCGTTTCCAGATCCGCTCCCACGGACCCTAATTCTGGTTCGGAAGCCAATTGTTCCTTGGCAGCGTTGCCATGGATCTCACTCAGAGATTTAGCAACACCTTCTCCACCAGCTTACAGCAAACACCAACGTCTCCAGCACACCCACAGCTTGCTTATACCACAATTTGTAAGTTATCCATATTAAATCCTGCCCGTTACAATGACAGGAAGGGTGGGATGCTGTGTCAGCTGAGATTGAGCTCTTCTAACCGTACCCGATACTGTATTTTCACAATAAAAAGTTAAAGCTTCTTGTAAGGAGACCATGCAGTTACCGACTAGACAGACATATCCGAGCTAAGCATAACCTACTTGGTGTGAGAGCAATAGCTGAGATGCAGCAGCAAAAAGTTGGACGTATGCCTGCAAGTCGGCTGACCAGGACCGAGCACTCGAGCTTCTCTCGCTAGAGCTGGTGAGGCTGAATCAGCCTGGGCTGATCTAACACCTCTCCACAAGCCTCACAGTTTGTTCTTTCCACTCTTCCACGGAGAGACAGAACTACCCCTGTTGTGTAAGGCACGTGCCAAAGGCAAGAGCACGTGGCTGGTACTTCAGCAGCAAGGAAGCCAGGCCTCAAAGGCCAGCTTCACTCCCCAATGTGCCATATGTGCAGACAAGGACCTGACCTCCCTATACATACTTGACCTACGCGGTTTCTGCACGGTTCTAGAAGTGACACCAACTCGTACATGGTTTATTAAAAAAAAGGTATTGGATTTTCATTTAAACAGTTTAAAGACAATTGCATTTGTATGAGGCTTAGATAGGTAGAACGAGGCTCTCTTCTGACAGGGAGAAGTAGCAAGAGTGCTGTAAATGCCTACTTTGCCATTACTGAGGGTCAGCAGCCGGATGCGCGGCCGGTTGCAGGCAGGGCTTTGGTTTCTGTGTTGACAGGACCCTCTTTGAGGGCGAGCACTGCTGGGGAGAGGTGGGATCTACCTGACAAAGTGGCCAAGAGCATCTTTGCCAGCAGGCTCGCGGACCAGTGAGCAGAGTTGTAACTAGATTACTTGAGGAGTGGGGTCCAAGCCCCTAGTGAGTGCGGGAACAGGGGAGGTACACATGGATGGAGGGGTGGTACCGCCCCTGAGCAAGCTGCAAAACCATCAGGTCCATCTCCAGTGCCCACACACAACATCATACCCAGGGGGAAACACGCAGGAGGAATTAGGGTTCTCCAAGCGTCTGCAGAGCCGTTGGGATCAAAGATATGTCTCCGAACAAGGGAGACATCGCGGTGGGTGTCTTATGGACCATCTAATCAAGAAATAAGGAAGCCTTCTTTAAAGAACTAGATGAAACTTCATGGTCACCGGTTATCATGGGGACTTTAACCACCCCAGCACCTGCTGGAAGGGCAACGCAGCAGGGCACCAGCAACCCTAGAGATTTCCGGAGGACGTTGGGAGACAGGCGCAGGATGAGCTGCACGAGAGAGAAATTCCGCTGGCTCTGCTACTCACACCTGGGTAGGAACGTGATGACCGAGGGTAACGGTGTTGTCGTGACTATGAGACAGTAGGGCAAGGGACTTGAGGGAGGCAAAATAACAGGACAGCAGCCTTGGGCTTCTGGCTTGTTTCAGCAGTTGGCAGGTGGGATCACGGTGCAAAGCTGCCCTGAAAGGTGAAGGGGCCCAGGGGAACTCACTGATCCAGAGGACAACCTCTGCGCAACCTGGGAACGGTCCCTGTCTGGGGTGCAGAAAGGGACGTTCCTATTAGATCAGAGTTACTACTATCAGTGCAGACAGCAGAAAAGAAAACAACCACACAATAAAAAAGCCGACTCAATATTTTGACAGCTGTTTCTTTAGCTGCATCATTTCTGGGTTCTTTCTTGCAAACTCAAGGAGGCAGAACTGGTGTTTGAAGTCAGTGAAGCGATTTAAAACCTTTTCTTTCAGAGTATTGTTTTCCATGGGCTTCACCTGTTCAAGAGCGCTAAACAAATTGAAACAAGCATGAAACTGAAAAACTGAAAGAGAAACAGATAAGCTCAAAGGGAATCATTTCAAGAACGACATTCTGTCCCTTTCTTGAGCCAAAGCACCAAGTTTTCATGTCTAGAGCAGTTCCCATCCATCCATGCAAGTACGACACGATGATCACAGAAAGCCAAACCAGGGAGTTGTCACTCCATGAAAGCACCTCTTGCACTTCGCTATATTGCCCCTATAACCTTTACCACTATCAGACCTTTTATTTCACAAATCACAAATATGTAGGCACTTATAGCCAGCTTTACGGAAAACTAAAGGCCAAATTTTCTTCTATAATAGCCAAATACTTACCATAACAAAAGAGGGAAAAAAAAAACCCCAAACACCAAAACCCAAACCAAAGCATAACTTCATCAACTCTTGCTTTCCTAAAAGCTTGTGAAACTTTGGCAAAACTCAAGGATGTGTGGCATTAACACGGAAATCAGAACCAGGCACCTTGAATTGCCAATGGTTTTGATTACTAGAGAAATGATGACAGAAAAATAAGTGTTTACTGGATCTGAGAAGCCCTTGTTCCACTGGTCCTCCTGCTGTGCTGAGGCACCTGGCTTTGAACTTGTATTCAAGAGAGTAATACTTTTTACATTCTACACAAAATGTAAGTTTTCAAGTATCCTACAGATAATATCCAGAAGGTCACGTGAAAAAAGTGTAATAACTGAATCAGATAACCAATCTCCATCTTGCCCCTAAAATTATTGTTTCTCTAAAATCAGGCAAATCCTATCTCAACCAGGATGATCTTCTGGAGAATAACTAACTTGGTAACTTTTACTCTGGGACTTGAGAAGGTGACATATTCATGGATCAGCATCTTCAAAAGTCTCCTGGCATTAATACTCTCTCTCTACTGTAAATTACAGGAGAGGGATACTGTGGATTAATATTTTCCAAAAGACATCCCTGAAAATACCTTTTTCAACCCAAACCTTGACAACCTGACAACATTTAAGGAGTAAATTCCAAAGAGACAGTTTAAATAGTTAAGTCTAACACACAGGTGCCCCTCACAAGCAACTACATTTCTGTGTCAGGATCCACAGCTGCCTAAGTCTTGCTCTCCCTAACGCCGAATCTGTCCTACAAAGGTACAACTGCATAACACAAAGGCCTTTTGGTCTCCTTCCCTTTTGCCTAACTGTATTATGCTGTTGTTTTTTGGGGTTGGGGGTTTTTTTGTGGTTTAGTTGGGTTTTTGTGGGGTTTTTGTTGTTGTTGTTGTTGTTTGGTTTGTGTGTGTGTGTTTGGTCTTTTTAAACATATGGGAAACCTTCTAAATTCTGTGTTTCTTTTCTCCTGGGTGAATGCGCTCTCAAGCTATGGGATAATTTTACTAAAGTACTACTACCTAACGTGGGATAAGTAATGATGTATTACGTGGGGCAAGGAGAGAATGGTATAGACTCGTTCACCAGGTAGGAGAAGGAAAAACGTTTTCATCCTTTGTCCCAGTTAATATTTAAATCTTCTCTCACCATTCACCGGTGGTCCAGGTCATGACATTTCCAACAAGCCCCCCGCTTTGTGAGCTGCGTGGGCTTCAGACAGTAAAGAATGTTTTGTAATTATTTTTGTAAAAAAAAAAAAAATAAAATTGAAACTCTTCCAGCGAAGTTTTATAAGTCTAATTATGTTCTTTAATGATTTTTTAATTTTTTTTTTTTTTTTAATATTTGACCTTTTCCAATGATGTTTGGCCAGCACGAATAACTGGAAGAGTTACAGGCATTATTATAAAAAGTCACAGAAAGATTCTTTCTTTTGTCTGTCCAGATGGTCGTATTTAAGCAAACAGTAAAACAATGAATAAAACCCCCTTGGACTCAATGACAAAATGATGGACTGGAATCTGAATTTCATGACCATTATTTTGTAAGTGAGATGAAAGCCTTCAATTCCAGATTTCAGTTGTGCTAAAATACTCAAGTAATCTTTATTCTATACACATGGAAAGAATGTAAGAGAATATTGCCATTACAGTGGCTTGCTTTAGCACACTACAGAGATTACTATGAATAAATGTATTTCATCCCAGGAATTTAGTTGGGAATACCAAGAAAGCTACATGGGCAATTGGATGGAAACACACAAACATTTATTTGACCTGCTATTCCGAAACCAGGAGTCTAGATTTCTTGGTTTGAGTTCTTTGTATACCCGTTCTTACCCAGCTTTCCTTTGACTTGGGTACACCTATTAACAAAAAATGAAGCTTCACTCACGCTCGCTGCCAGTAAGATAGTGGAATTTGGCTGTTCAAAGTTGAAATTTCTAGTTAGATATTTTTAATGCTTTTTTATACTTCACATATGGGATTAAAGGGAAGTTTGACTGCACATAAACCTCTGGGTGGGGAAGTGGCTTTAGCATGAAACTTCAACTTCAGCATTATTCCATAGTCTCATTCCTGCTTAAGCGTTCAACCCAGAGCAGGCTGTAATTTATAATAAATTATTCTTAGAGTGCAAAATTCTGTCGGTTTGTCTCTTGTGTTTTTCAATGCACTAAGCGACCCTGTTCTGAGACTGTTGACCAAGCACCCCTTGAGAACTACAGAAGAGTTTTCTCAGCTAATGCACAGCCTCACTCATCAGTGCAGGGCTTGCTCTAAAAATGGAAGAATAATGATCTTGTGCTCTCATTTCCCTGAATAGTGCTACACAAATAAAAAAATTAGAAAGACTCATCTTACAGTTGAAATAAGTACCGTAAGAAAATTATGATAATGTATATTTGTCATACACAACTCACATTTGCACTAAAACTGTGTGTCGTAGAGTAGAATGATTACTCCTTAACCATAAACATAATTAGTTGCATATTTCAAGGCTATATTTTTCATACCACTGTGAACATGAACTCCCGTTGCCACAGACCGGGTTACACGTGCACGCTGACCAAAGGGATACCCTGTTGTCTTCTGTGCCACTGTTCAAAAACTCCAGACTACTGCCAGATGCTAAAAGCAGACTTCATAATTTGTCCTAGTGATAGCAGGGCCACAGGAAGTACTGTACAAAGAAACAGAGACGTAATTTCCAATAATTCACAGATGACTTAACAGTATTATTCTCTTTACCAGCAATTAATCTAATAATTTCCCTACTGAAAACTAAAAACAATAGATACCTAGATTTTGATTCATATATAGAATATTTGTAAATTACTTATTTAGAAAGTCCATCCTTTCTAAATGTGTCACGTAGATACAGCTATGTATCGTCATCACAAGATGGCACTAATGAAAATAACCTTAATGAAAAAGCGAAGTGTAAAAGAGCTTCCTTTTTCACCTGAAGATTTCACAATGAAATTATGATAATCCTATAGCAACGGCACAGTCACTGAAATAGTCCTATTGAAGATTTTCTGTTCCTCTTATGAGGACACCCTGCATGAAGTGCTGAGGTCTGGAACAGTAGCTGTTCTTAACCCCATCAGTAGCGTTCAGAAATTAGAAGCAGCATCCTTTGCGTTACTCTAATTCACACTTTGATTCCCAGCTAACTTTTAAAACAAAACTATGCAAAAGTCTACCTTCCAGATTAAATCGTATAAACATTTGAAACTATCGCGGCCATAGGATGGTGAAAGGTAGGTTAAAAGCTAATACATGCTCCAGACTTGATCTTTTGGGGTGACTGTGACATTCTGGGGGGACACAAGCAGCCTCTCATCTTCCTGCAGTTTCTGGTGATACACTCGATAGGTTTCCTAGAATAACTGTATCTCCTCGTGCCCTGCAACAGGCAAGTCAGTAATCGCTCCTAAAACTAAAGAAAGTATTTGTGTACACAGAAGATTTTATCCTAATTGACTACATCCCAAAACATCCCCATTCCTGTTGGTACATGGTAAATGAAGAAGCAATATGAAGGAAGATTGAGAAAAGTTACTTTGAAGAGATTTGAGAATCATTGAGCGGCGTCAGCAAAACGCAACTCCTAGTGAGCTTTCTTATCTTCAAGACAGTGGAGGGCAGGCAACAAAAAATCATCCTTCCAGAAGGCATTAAAATATTGGTACTAAAAAACCCCATCAAGAAGTGCATACAGCTCTTAAAGCCTGTATGACAGTAGATATGTGCACATACGTGAAAATTTCAGAGCAAAGCAGTTGTAAAATACAGCACAGTGACTTAGACATCTTAGGAACATATCTGCAATACCACAAGATACGCAATATAACTTCATAATACTGCAAAATGGTGAAAAGTCTAAAGAAATAAAAATGAAATGTTTTCCAACTTTTAATGTACCCTCTACAGCGTATTTAAGATTCGCTAGCTTTGATTAGCTCTATACTCCTTGACTAACTTAGGTTCCCTGCTGAATGTACATGCTGCTATAGCAGTATGTATACAGAAGGATCCTATACCACTGGATGCCTTTGAAAAAAAAAAAAATTCCCTACCATAGAACTGAATGGGAAACTTAGAACATCTTAAGCATTTCAGTGAGGATACACCAATAATGGAAATACAACGTTTGCTTTTTGAAAGTACTATTCCAGAAGGTGAATTGGCTCCAAGTGCAGTAGGAAACTGCAATACCCTAAAACATTTCTTTTTTTTTTTCCCTCCTCCCTCCACATCAATACAGTTTACCTGTCCTATAGGGGCAATGTATCGGTGGGCAATGGGGACCCCGTCTGTGGAAGCCCAATTTCACATCAAGTAACCTGAACTAAATCACAACTGGGGCAAGGCCAGTCCTTTACCTCAAAGCAATACATCTACTCCGAGCAGACCAGTGCAAAGATTCCCCCAGGATTTTCACTGTCTCTGAACGCTCCTTTGCGATTTAGATAAAAACCTGCCAGGGTGTTTTCTCTGAGACTTCACATCACCCCGAAGGAATGCTGTCGACACCTAATCTCATAGCATAGAGCACCAAAGATTTTACAATCTGTCCGTTTTTCTGAAGCTGTTTGTCATCAAGTGATCACTAACTTATATTCAATTGGAAATTCGATTTCCATCCCTAGAGCTGAAAACTATCAAGTGATAAAAAAACCCCCATCGCTTCAAGAACATTGTTGCAAGAGGCTTACTAATAGCAGAGACTTCGTGCTACTTGTCAAGACAACAAATTGCAAATGCTCCTTGAAATAAAACATTTCTGAAGGGCTATTCCAGAATAACCTCTGCAGGTGGACACTTGTTTTTAGCACTAAATGCGCTCCTCTCAAATGTAACATACAGAAGAAAGGGGAAAATACGTAGAAAATATGATTCCTTGATGGGACAAGGATGGGTAACACATCATCTTCATCATCCCCATGACCTACACAAAGAGGAGCCACGCAACACAAAGGGGTTTTTTTGGTTTTTTTTTTGTACTGTTGCCAGCTTCTTAGCCTTCCTCTGGGACCTTAATGCCGTGTTTGGTAATTCTTGCCTTTCCACAAAGACACCCGCAATTTGTTTATGTTGAGCTCCGACGGGCTCTCTACGGTGATCTGCTGCGTTTAGCTTTTCTTCCTTTACTATCTACCATGGTTGCTCTGGGAGAGCCATGACCCAGGGAACTCCTCTGTTCTGGGCAGCGCAGGGCTGGGAAACTGAGAGACCCCCACAGCTTCCACCGCAAGGCCACCACCGCTACGACTCCTCCCAGGCTTCACGACTGGGATAGCTACAGAAATTACTTGAATATGGTTAACTTGGAAGAAATGTGCGTGATTTTACCACTACACCCTGTGCATTAATGAATAGGTGACAGTAAAAACAAAAAAACCCCAAAAAAACAAAAAGAAAGAATTTTTAGTTTATTATCAAAAAGCTGCAGTCTCCCAAAATAAAACTACTTGAAAGAGATTGCGGTTTTGCTATGCAAGTAGAGAACTCGAGTAAACATGATTTTGCCTCGTCTTGCCAAAAGGTTGTTGAAAAAGGATGTAGAGTTAAAAAGGATGTAGAGCTGCAGGAAGCAGAGATTTTTAGGATTCTGCAGGCATCCATGTGTCCCTCCGAATCCTGTTCCTGTAATGGAAAGCCTTCCTAGTGAAAGGAGACACCTGCTTTTCCGTAGCGCACGGTTCCCCTATGGGCCATGAATAATCTGATACACTTCAGCAGCGGTTTCCATCCTTCTGAATCCAGCAGTAGTCCAATTTAAAATACAGAATGGATTTTCCAAGGTAATAAATTATATCTGTTATTAACGTAAGATTTTTGGACAAATTTGTCTTTACAAAATTAACTAGAGCTTTCTAAATACCTGGTTAATTGGTCAATACTGCCTATTCTGGCATCCTGCTTTCTCAGCATTGACATTGTACTATTCAAGCTGAAGTACAACTCAGAAAGAAGGCAACATAATAGACTGTGTTAAAAAGACGATGTTTACATTTGATATGTTCACATTGATATATGTTGAACCAAACATTCAGAAACAGCTGGGAAACTAAAAACATTGGTGGAAAGCTAAACTACATTATGTATTTAGTACTGGCATATTCACAGATTTTCCAAGTTCAAAAATCCAAGGCTAGAAGAAGTATTTATTATTAAGGACTCTCTACTTAGACTTTTAAAGCAAGCGGCCCTATTCATGTTTATGCATGCTATACTGAATTAAAAATAATAATCCTCAGTTAGCTAGTGATGCTTTTGCTTTCTTGGTCTCCTTCGAGCCTCAGGAATATTACAATCTCTACTGTGCGGGTTTTTATAAGACATACAGATGTTAGATGCGTAAAATTAGACGCTCTGAATATAAGGCACTGACAGCAAGAAGCTCAGTCAACGCTATGATCACATCAAAACTGAACGTGTTTCCAGACACCTGTAGCATGACCCTAGTGAATCCAAGAAATGCAATTTGAAAACAAGTTACTCCTACCCTTTTAATTAGCCCGAGTCTTGCAACTGTCACTAATTGTCCTAGGTTAGGGAGTGCAGTTCTGCTGCAAGTTTATGCAGCTTCTCCAACAGAGTCCTAGTGCTGTAAGAGTAACACTGGAAAAATTCACGAGCTGATACCGGCCCGGCCCAGAGAGTGGTCCATTTTCAAAGGCCACTTGCCACATCACAGAGCAGCAGTAGTGACAAGTTCAGGGGTAAGGCCTTTCATAGCAGTAGCTCAGTACTTTAAATGACACAGGTTTAAAACATTACTTGTAAACCCCAATCAGCAGCCCAAAGCTCTTACAAAGGGTTTCCACAGATGTAAACTCATTTACAAAAAATAAAATTCCTTTTTAGAAAGCTTTTTGCAAAGCCTATTTGATGAGTTTATTTTAGTATTACTTTACACGGCTATGTCCATTTCAGCAGCACAGAATGGATAATAAAAATCATTCAATATCATTGCCTTTCCAGCTGTAGTTCTAGCTGAAATATTAAGCTATCACGTAACAGTGGCAGCCCTCCAGGCAGGGAAAAAAAAAATGTTTTGCACCTGTTTACAAATGTATTTAGTCATTATTCATCATTACCTTGACTCTACATCTGACTAAATACATTCGTGCCAGACTCGCTTTCCTTTACGACTGCTTCAATGCCCTCTTACAGTCAAGCTTAAATCTTTACTTTCTAAACCCCAAAGGGAAAGGGAACCTGCAGGAAAGGTTCCCTGACAGGGAACCCCAAGGGCACTTGCCATTTTATTTTCCTGCATCAGTCCAAACTTCTGGGATTTAAAGAACTCCTTATGTGCGTTCATTCAACGTTTCCTTCAAGATCTTGGAAGCCACCCATTTGCCAACCTACGTCAAACGTACATAAACAACCTTCTCTTAGATGCCCCTTTCCCACAGAAACCTCGTCCCTGAAGACCGTCATTTGCTACTGATCTTGCTCCTCAGCTTCAGTAACCTACACAAGCATCCTTCCAAACACAAGCATGGAGGCGAACGGTGGTTTTATTTATGCAAACACTGACTTCCCATTTTTTATGCAAACCATTATGATTTCCCATTATTTGGGAAGTCATATGACTTCCCATATGACTTCCCATTATTGGGAAGTCCCATATGACTTCCCATATGACAAACCATATGACAAACCATATGACTTCCCATTATTTATGCAAACACTGACTTCCCTCTTCCCATTTTTAGCATGACAGTTGCTCTAGGAGTTTGAATCAGGCTTGAATGATTTTGAAGGAGTTACGTAACTTGGGAATTGAAATCAAAAGCACAAACCAAACATGATGACAATATTTAGTTATTTTGGAGCCGTAATATGATGTAAGGAACTACTGGGAAAATCTAAAACGAATATAGTTCCTTTGCTGAACTTTGTCCAAGATACTGACATCACTGCTAAAACCAAAAAATATAGGAGGTTATTTGAGGAGCAAATAGGACCATAAGGAAAATGCATGAATGTCACCATACCAAGACTGATTAATTCCAGTCACCACTTTCCAGCTATGGTCAATGTATTTTCCCTTAATTTGTCAGACTGTCTCCTGTTCTTAAGGAATGTGATTAAAAAATTACACTTACAGAGGAATAGATCTTGAAAATGTTTTGCCCACACAGATCTGCGTAAGCTGCCTATTTGCTATATGCCTGCAATCGGATTTTCTTGGAATAAGTGTTCCTTTGGTTGTGACTGTACCTTGTTTGCCCTCCTTGTTGCTTTATAAGGGTAGCAGAGCCTTAACTGCACTTCACCAGGGTGGGTTGGTTGGGTTTTGTTGTTTTTTTGTTTTTTTTTTTTTTTTTTAAGCTAGACTTCAGAGTTTTGAATCTATATTTCTTCAGCTAATTGTGATGGGGGGGGGGTATCAGAATGAGGATCATTGCAACTATACACAAATTTACTTTGAAGGTATATACATATTTCAGCATAAATTCAATTTATTCCCCAAGCAATTGCCCACCCAGACTCTCGTCTATGTGATTCAAAGGTATTCTACATTGAGCTTCAAGACAGAAAAGTGCTCTTATTTGAAGAGTGAGGAGAGCAGACTACCAATCCTTTCTACAACTCTGCATCAACAAGTGAAGGAAATTAATGCATGAATCTTAACTCTAAACAGCGATACCTGAAAAAAACCCAAGGAACTGCTGTAGTTCCTAGGGAAGCAGCAGGGACTGTCTGAGTCTCAGAGGAACAGGGCTTTAATACGTTCCTTGTTATTTGATAGCTAGTCTTAATATAGTTAGAAGAGTCTGAAACAGATGAAGGCTGGCTTTATCAAGACAGGATTGATAAAACTTATTACTTTTATGGACCAGGCACAAAGACATGGAGGGTGTGAAAAAGGTCTAGGAAATAATGAAAAGCAATTCATTTTTCTCTACATTGAACCACAAAAACCTTTTCACATAGAGAGCGTGAAATTTAGCATGGTTCAGAATAAAACATGGGCTTTAAGAGGAAAAACAGAAGATAAATCATTTGGTTACACTGAAAGTCTAAAACTACCTTTTACAGAAACTTGAGAACATACCTAAATCTTCTTGCACCATAGGATATGAGAGATTTTCCACAAGATCCTTTCCCTTTCCTTCTTCCTTTCCTTTCCCTTCCCCTTCCTCTTCCTTTCCACAAGATCCTTTCCTTATCACCTCTTCCAGCTGAAGCAATAGCCATACAGAAGGCTATATTAATTTAAAATTCCCAGGATTGGGTAAGTGGTTGCTCAGTGTGGATCCAACGACAGAACGGACACGTGCGGCTCCTTACAAGATCCCAGCCCCTGACGGAGCCGTGGCTTCCCCGAGGGCAGCCGTCGGGAGCACAGGAAGGTGCGCTGTCGAAGCGTCCAGAAAGGACACAGACAGCAGGGACTCTGTCCTACACCTACACTGACCAGAAGGAAAAAACAAAACAAAAAAAACCCCAACCCAAACCAGGCCGAATGGAAGATGAGAAGCTCTTCAGGGAACATTTCCTTTAGATGCTCTATGGGACAGAGCCAAGAGAGATAGCAGTGCTAAAAAGGGATTCGGGGCCAGAACAGCCCATGAAGGCAAGAACAGGACCATTAAGGAGACGATCAGACCTGAGGGCAAGGCAGCCTATAATATTCTTTCCAGTCCAGAACATGAAATACTACAAAAGTGGGTTGGAGGAGGAGAAGATGATGGGGTTGAAGCTACTTATCTTCAGTTCTTCAGACACAAAGGCAAAGAGGGCACCCAGAGGGAAGGTGGTGGCAGCATTGTTTGAAATAATCAAACCCTACATCTGTAGGACTAACACACAGAATTACATTAGCACATATACTAACACAAGAATTTTCCTATTTCCAGAATGAAGTGCTCATTACTATACATTTATATATAGGTTCTCCGCATATTTTTTCCTTATTTCAAATTACACCTTCAGCTCTTGGTGTCCAAGAGCATCACAACACACTCTTCATTAGTTATGCAGACTTTCCACATTGTCTTGAAGCCACATCTAAGCTGGAAGCCCAAGCAGATGCAAGGAACAGGGTGTGTGCTGGTTTTGGCTGGGATAGAGTTAATTTTCTTCTTAGTGGCTAGTACAGGGCTCTGTGTTGGATTTGTGCTGGAGACAGCGTTGATAACACAGGGATGTTTTAGTCACTGCTGAGCAGCGCTTACGCAGAGTCAAGGCCTTTTCTGCCTCTCACCCCACCCCACCAGCCAGTGGGCTGGGGGGGCACAAGAAGCTGGGAGGGGACACGGGTGGGACAGCTGACCCCAACTGACCAAAGGGATATCCCACACCATATGGCCTCATGCTCAGCATAGAAAGCTGGGGAAGAAGAAGGAAGGGGAGACGTTCGGAGTGATGGCGTTTGTCTTCCCAAGTCACCATTACACATGATGGAGCCCTGCTGTCCTGGAGATGGCTGAACACCTGCCTGCCCATGGGAAGGAGTGAAGGAATTCCTTGCTTTGCTTCGCTTGGGAGTGTGGCTTTTGCTTTCCCTATTCAACTGCCTTTATCTCAACCCATGAGTTTTCTCCCTTTTGCTCTTCGGATTCTCTCCCCCCCCACCCCGGGAGGCAGTGAGTGAGTGGCCGGGGGGGCTTCGTTGCCGGCTGGGGTTAAACCACGGCAGGGTGGTATTATCCTTCAGATACATACCTCGACAACAAACCACTGTTGGGTTTCAGGAACGACACAGAGAGCATACAGAGAACACCTCAGTAACCGAGTGATTTACCACACATCTACAACCTAAGCTAAGGTAAAATGGAAGCTGAGGCATCTGAGAGGAACAAGTAGAGGATAAATTCCATTTTATTGATGCCTTTTTAAAAAAAATAAAATAAAAAAATCGAGGCTAAATTTAGATCATGGGGTCATCAGTTAAGGGAAAAAGATAGATACTCTAAAGCAGATAAAGTCCTAGCATAACTTTTGAACAAGGTGATGAAACAGTGGGCCAACTTTACTTAATATCACTAAGTTTGTGATGAGTTCTGAAGAGCATGACTTCTCTACAAGACAAGGCAAAGGATCGGGTAGATAACCCTGAATGGTAACATCTCCATATTCGCAGTTCTCTTTGGGCAATCTTCTCAGTCCGGTAAGTCCGCCAAGGCAAACAGGGGAGCTGGTACCACATAAACCAGTTACAGGTGGCTAGTTCTGCTCCTGGGCACAGGCAAGCCATACGGCTGCAGCCGACGCCCCTCCACCAGTCATATGCTTCATCTGACGTCACGGATTGACTCCAGGCTGGCAACGGGGGGCAAAAGGCTCCCAAAGTCGTGCTCTGCCATGCATCGACCAGCACAACAGCCAGAGAGCTGCGGGGGGGAGAGGGAGGCTGCGGACCCGGCCATGCCAGAAGCCCTGGCCGAGCTGCTGCTCCCACTTCTGCCGTTGAGGGCTCGGCCCGTGGCCGCTGCTTGCCCTCGGTGGAAAGCTAAAACGACAGAGTGGGAAGAAACAGGAAGGTTTTGCATTATGCTGTTATTTGCAGTGCCAGCAACAGCCAAAACAGATTAGTCGGTGTCCAAATTCATGAGCACGTGCTTCAGAGCCAGCTTCCCAGTTGTTCACCATTTATCTACCCCTCATCTCCTCCTAAGAGAGCATTAACTGTTTCAAAACTTGAGTAAGTCACCCTCAAATTATTTATCTCAATTTCAGTTAAAGTGAGTATTCCTGGTATGGCTGGTTTCCCCAAGAGCACAACGAAATTTTTGTGTAAATATCCACCTGTCTCCACAACCAAGTTAACAACGTAGTTGTAAAAAAATGGAATTTAGAGCAGTCATTAAAGACAACATCCTCTAATGATGATGAATTTTTGGAGTATGTACAGATACTGCTACAGTTTCACTCCAATGAATGGCAATAATAACCTACTCTTCTGGGTAGACTACACAATCTCCTAAACATGAGGAGGTTGGGGCTCTGAGAAAAATTGCTTTAATGCTTTTTTTGAAATTTCTAAAGTCTGTTTCCCACATTGGCTAGGACACTAGTACTGAAAATTATTTTTCTCAAAAAAGGCTTAATGCAAATCCACTGAACTGAATTTTGTACATATTACAGAATATTTAATTATCAGACTGTGTCTTTAATTATATGCAACCACAGAAGGGAATTTTTGAGTTTGGAGTGTTAAAGAGACAGATTGAGAAAGAAGAAAAATGGTATCAATGAGGAAAAAAAAAGAAGAAATGGGTAGGAAACTATGTGGAACAGAAAACAACCTTTTTCTTTCAACCTTAGATATGAAAGCTTCTACCGAGTCCTATAAAATTGAATTTATAGTGCAACAAAAAGGCATTTCTAATTAAATTAAAGTTGTTCAGGAGAGCAGTGAGCGCTAGGGGGGAAAGAAGCTGTAGATGGAGAGTTTAAAAAAAAACCAGACAGTTGTGGGTAACAAAAAAGAAAGAGCAAGAGACAGTGAGAAAGCCATGCATGAGTAGAAGAAAAGAGCACGTTCTTCCTTTCCAGAGGGAGAGGATGCAAGAAGCAGCAGCAGCAAAAAACCAGTGAAGGAGGGAATTTACTGGAGAAGAATAAAGTTTGATGGGGGGTGGCAAACAGCAGAGACTATTTGCTGAAAGAATAGAAAATCAGAATTAAAAAGAATTCAAAACAGATAAGTTTCATACCTTGTTCTTTGATATCAATTTCTGAAAAAATAAATTTGATACTTACATTAATGGAAAACAGACACTTAAAAAGTTACACCACAGTGTCAGGTAAAGAAAAAAAAGACACAAACCAAGAAAAGCTAGAAAGATCACAGATACACAAAATTATGGTGTATGCACCTCCACGATATCTAGCTATGAATCATCTTCCATTTAAATAAATCCTTTGCTGCATTATTCTGTCAGATTACCTTCCTCTAAAAATACTATTGGATACAAGAAATGTTCCTTTAATATTAAGATACATGGGTTTTTTTCTGCATGAAAGTTTCCAGGAATTTGTGTCTCATCTTGGAAACACAAGCTAGTACAAAACGTAAAAGGATGTTGACTTGCCAAAGCTCAAACAAATAAAATAACATAAACACTTTAGGATGCTTAGAAGACAGGATTGCACGTGAGAGTTGATGGCAAGCGAGAGTACATCGCTCTTGTGCCTGTCAGGAGACCATCAGTACGAATAAAGCTATTTATATTTACTTACACATAAACTAATTAAAAATAACACATTTCCTTCTGTAACAGAATTGCGAACTAAACGTATTTTTAAACTGCATTGGTAATGTTAACTATAAATGATCATAAGAGAAACGCTTCATAGCACAGCCGTATTTTATGCAAATATTTACTGTTATATGTTGCAATTAAAAAAGCACATTCTTAAAGGTTACAGTACTAAAACGATACAAATGGCTTATTTCAATTCTAAATGGCCAACTGTTTTTAAGTAAGAATATGGCTGAATTGATCATAGGCAAAAGAACTAAATCTTCTATTCCACGTTAAAATCCGTTAAAGCCACACTGCGTGGGATTATATAACTCATTAACATCTGGCTATGTAGTTACTATAGGCTCCTTTCTAAGCAACAAGCAGTAGAGCACATCGAGCTAAATTTGGTGTCAAATATTTAAGTAAATTTATTTCAGCTTTCGTCACAGGTCAAAGAGAAAGATATCTTATGTTCATAATAGTGTAGTTTTCCACGGAAACGCAATGAAAGACCTTGCAAGGACATTTTATGCTTCAAGCTTTCCAACTTACTGTATCATACTAGACAGATTTTATTTTATTTTTTTTTTTTAACATAAAGAGGAGTTTTTTCAGTTTGTCAATTGGTTGTTTTTGCTTTTTTAACCTTCCTCAGAAGCACCAGAGAGCGACTGGCTGATGCAGGGGTCAAGACGCTTGGAGATGTGCACTGCCTCAGAAAGTAACACTAAGATTCCCCTCAGGAGCTCAGGTAGTGCCTCATATTCACTTGTGTAGGGTCATATATTGATTTTTGCCATCTGGGACTGGAAATACATTTCTTGTGCTACCGGAGAAGCCGCGTGCAAAATCTTCAACTTTCCCTGCAGCATGGCGAGTAGTTCACCTGCTTAGACCACCTTGAGAGATCTCACTTCATTAGCGAGGACATGATGGCACAGGTGAACAGCGATCTTTGGTTTCTACCTGCAGCCTATGTGCTGATGCTCTCGGAGAGAAATATGTGACCGAAACAAATATTTAGGCTTGACGCTAATACCAAGTGAAATGCAATGGCCTGTCATACACAACCGACCAGACTAAGTGATCTCATGAAATAAAAGTTTAGCTCATTCAGGTTAGCGTCTGTACAAAGATTTCCTATGTAGTACAGTTAGGCTTAGTATGAGTCAATCCACGAGTGAAGACAGAAACTAACGTTAAATTAAACACAATTATGTCCCCCAGCATCGCTTTATTCTATTTGTATTGCAGATACATGATAAGCAAATCCCTTATTTAGAGGACACTGTATTTGAATATACAGATATTCCCTTACTATCTTGTTAAACATTGAGTACTAACTCCATATCTGTCTGCTTATAGGCAACATTTAAATTTATACATAATTACTCTACTTCCAATTAGTACGCAATATCTTTAATAAAAATCATAGTGCTTTTATAATAAAAGGCATTTCTAGTACAAGTAGTGGTAGGAAGAGAGTAACATTTAGAACACGAGTGTTTAGATGCTGCTCTTAAGGTTACAACAGAATCCCTCAGCAGAGGGAACATTATATATATATATGTGTGTGTGTGTATATATATACACACACACACTTCAATATGTACTTCAATTGAGGCAAAAATCACATTAGCCTTACTACATAGTTCATATTCTTCCTACTTTGTAATGAACCCCTTAGAAAAGCCTTCCTATACTTTTGGTTTGGTCTGTTGCTTCTTCTATCTAAAAACCCCTGGGAAGAAGTTCAATGAGGAACGAGAACAGTTGTTGATACTGTCTCATTCCAGGTCTGCTGCACACCGTTCACACACACTCAGAGCTCAGATTAACCTAGTCCATTTTAAACAGCAGATAATAAAAAAGAATTAAGCATCATAAATTACATTTCATCCAAACGGCTCTTAAAATGCTTTATAGACTCTACACACAGCTCACTCCATCAGTCACCGAAGGCAAGTACCTCTGGGATGAAACGCAACAACTGTTCCGCAGGGCACGGCAGAGGAGAGGAAGTGAGGAATACCAGCACATCGAATTGCGATTGCAGGGGGAATTTAGGTAGGAAGAATGTAATTACCCCGCTTGGAGCCTGGCCAGACCACGGGGGTTAACATCTTATAAAGAGCCCTATGAGAATTTTAACAACCCCTAGTGCTCAGGACCTTTAATTTAGGTTAGCCCTCAGGAGCAAGGCTAACAGCTCCGCTCAACTGGTTTCGTATGCCGCTACAGGAAGCGGGGGAAAAAAAAAATCAACTTCTAGTTGCTCCCTGCGGTTTCCACCCAACTACTAAGCACATTAATACTACTTAGTCTGCAATATCTGATGAAAATGCAGCAGAAGGCAACACGATTGAAAGCTGCGCTGAATCGGAGCAATTCTTACTGATCCTTCAAAAGCCGTACAGGAAGAAAATGTTTCCTACTCCAGTGAGTCCTAAGTCCTCATAAAGAAAGCATTCAAGATCATCTCAGCAGGTATAACAACAAAAAATACTATACAGATACGCAGATAGGAAGGTAGCGTCAGAAATACCTGTTTCCCCTCCAAGAGCAACCTCTGAGAAAGAGAAGGAAACTAAAGCATGTGTATGGATCGGTTTCTTTCATATAGGAAGTAAGCAGTTGTCACCAATTACACCTATTAAGATGTCTTCTGTTAGTAGATGTGTGTGTGCACGTTAATTCCTTTTGCGTAAGTAAGGCTGAAAGTTAAAGGCAACAATGAAAGTAAGAAAGATGAGCAGGTAGGAAGGAATATAAGCGTGCAGCTCATCTTACTTTTTTTCCACTGTCACCGCTAAGCAATAAAAAAAAACGTAGACATGCTTCCAAGTTTCCTTCCTCCAAAATAAAATATCAAGTGAGGCTATAATGGAGCATAGCTTTTCATTCCTATTGAACCGAAAGCATTTGGAGCAAATTCCAAGAGACTGCCAAATACTCTTTGAAATTGTTTACATTATGTATCCATACCCCACAGAAGTATCTTATTTCTTCAACTAGGTTACACACAATTTAGAGCCATTTCACTTCTTTACCATAGTCTAATGTAATGCACTGCAGATATTTTTATTTCATTGTTTTTAAACTTCCAAATGTCCACAGGGGTGCATTTTAGTTGCCTTTGGCTAATTTATTTTGTTCACGTCAGACATGCATAATAATAGAAGTATCATGGTATTCTATACGATTTTCTCTTAAAGACCCTTATTTGTGCCATCTTATAACCATCAGGATGCAAGAAACTGTGAAAGAAGAAACAATGAAAGGCTTCTCCAAATCAAGCAAAGCAGAGCATTTTGGGTTGTAAATATTCCTTGGCCACAGCAGAGATGCTGTAGATCATATGGACAACGCTACTGCTGCAGGAGCTTTGTGATTTATGCTAATGAGAAAAGCCACCTTGACGAACAGAAAACAAAGGACAGAACAGTTCAGTGCTGATGCAGATTTCGAACATTAGGTTTAAGTTTCACAGGAAATACCGAAGACCAGTGGTTACAGGAATCTCACAACGCTGGTACAGATCTGGGAGTCTTCACTGGAGAGATGTCAGTCAGAGGCACAAATCACTTACGAGTGATTTGTACCATGCAGTGTTATCCCAGGTCTTATCAGCTCTCCCGTGTGCTCTGGTGAAGAGTGGACAGTCCCTGCTTTTTAAAGAGGATTCACAGACCAGTACTTTAACTACAAAAACACGCTTGAAAAATCCCATCATTCAGTCTTTTACGTAAGGCCGTCATGCAGGAGTGCTCCATATCATTGCAGCTATAAAGGAGAACTGGTCTCGCTACAAGTGTCTGTTTAAGCAGGCCTCGGCACTGGATTGGTATGATCCTCTCCTCCTCCCCAAACAGTTCTGGTACATTTTTCAAGGTCTAAGCAAGTGTTTAGGAGCCTAATTTTCCACTGATTTTCAAGATTAAATGAGCTTTTCTGAGTCAGTAAGAACTAGATTTTGAAAAGCATTTAGGCACATACAAAGTTTTCACGTGTGCTCATCCCTGACTTCTGAACATTTAGGAAAACCCAGTGCTGGTTTAGAATCTGTGTGTCCTTACTACGCTCAGAGATGACCAAAACCAACAGTGCAAGGTCTTTGAAAGGCCATAAAAGGCAGAAATTCCTACTTCATGAACTTAGAACTTGTTGCAGAAGACACAGACCTGCTCTGCTTGAAGGTCTGAGTTCATTCCATGGAAACTGATCTGAATAGGTAGGTTACTTTTAGGGATAACGCGTGTCTTTTTGACCATATAAAGAATAGGTCTAAGTTACAAACTCATTTCTTGTCCGTATCTACTATGTGGAGATCATGTCAGCTTGTTGGCAAATAAGAGCCAACAGCAGGGAGCCGAGAAGTGGATTTATTCCTTTGTAACAATCACACTGTGCAAATTATCATGTCCATAAATTAATCTCATGCTTTCACTTTTTACTTAACTAAACAAAGTGTCACAGGCCATGGGGCAAATTTTGTCCTCATGATTACTAGAAGTGCTCTCCCCCTCCAACACCTGTAAGGAGGAGACCTGTGCTCGTAGGTGTTGTTTTCAAGCTATTCATGCCTCACCTTAATACAGAAAATGCTACACAAGTAAAGAAAATGCTACGCAGGTAAGGACAAAATACAAAACCCCCTATAGAGACAACTCCAGGCTGGATTCAGGAGGAGTTCCAATTAGGCTCCCATGCAGAAGACAGCTAGTAAGCGTTCCTATAATCATGAAATGGATCATTAAAATAAAACCAATTAGAAAATGTAGCCAAACTCACTCTGGCTGGCGAGGCTTAAACTGCAGAAATATCTATGCCATTGAAACATACGTAAAATCTTTTTCAAACGAACAAAAAAAAGAGCATTTGCGTGATTTGCAGGGTCAGCACTGTTAATTTATAGCAAGACCACGGCACACTGAGGACCCTTTTTGTATTTCTCTAAATACATGCTATCATAGAGATGCAGCGCACTGTGTCATGTATGCACAATAATTAAACGACATGGACAACTTCATCTAGTTGTTTGCTATGACATATTCAAAAATAATAAAACCCAGCAGTTTTTAGGTTTAATACAAGGTGGGGAAGAACAAGGACTGTATTTTGCCCCATTGGTTAAAGTGAACAAAAGTGGCCATGTATCTTAACACCTGGGAAAAGTCAGGGCATGCACAGCTGGCCGCGAGCTGGTCACACATTCCTGAGGTTACAATTACGACCAGTGTTCTCAAACCAGGCTCATTGACAAGCAGTTGCAGATGGCCAAAACGCTTATGTATGGAAATAGCTTTACTCAGCAAAATCTTAGAAAAATAACGTATCAATAGGAACACTTGTATATGTAGATATAGCACTTTCTCAATGATGTTTTCTTCAGTTAGCCCACAGGTCATGTCATATAAACTGAAAACAGGAAATCTTTTGTGTTGCACATCATATATATCATTTGGTACCAGCATATCCTTTTCCCCAACAAGTAGACTTCCAATGTAGTTAAAGTGGAGAAACACTATCAGCGTGTTAGGTTCTGTTCCCAGATTTGCCAACAGCCAGCTATGCGGCCAGTCCTCTTTTCAATACGCCGGTTTAATGAGGGGACAAATGGGCATAACGAGACTCTCATTTGGGTATACAACTTCACGTTTCCGACACTTGGATGAACAGCAACGAACACTGCAAAGTATCACTTTATAATCTCTACAAGTAACACCAGAAAACGTACTCATGTTTTCTCTCTTCAGTAATGACATTTAAAAAAACCCACACCTACGTGAAAACTTTCCCTGATGTTTACTGAAACAATCAAAATGCTAACATGGTAAAAAATGAAAAATGTCCTGCTTAGATACGATAATATAAAATGAAGTTTTTAGTTATTTGCAAAACAATCCTTGCAAGATACTTCTTTAGCAAGGTGATGGGGTGATCACCTGATCGGGTGACATTTTTCGTGATGCTGAAAGCATGGACACTTAATATAGGAGAAAGGAAAACAGTCGTTAATGTGTTAAAATACAGGAGGAAAAAAGATATTTAAGGACCACATATAATATACTTTCAATTCAATGTTTTCAAACTCCTGTTTGGCAAAATCTATACCAGAAATGATACAGTAAAAATTATCAGACTTCACGCCAGCGTTGCCAGAGTCAGCAGTAGGGGCAGAAATATAATCTGAAATTTAAATTAGGGCACTGATGTCTCTTTGCACCACTAAATGAACCTTATTTTCACAGGAAAAGAACTACTATCTTTTCCAAAACCGAATACGCAAAAATTGCATCAAGGTGTGATTACAAACTTTTTAATTTCAAAATTTTCTCAATAAAAAGCATAGTAGATGAACAAATATACAAGAGTATTGCTCATGCCTGCTACCCCCTGAGCAAGAGCCCTGTTACTGTGATTAGTACAGGCCAACAGATGAACATCTTTATGCACATGATCAGCAAGACCAAAAGGTCACTATGGTTTTAATTTACTATTTGCTATAAAACTTGTATCTTTAAACAGACTTCGCATACGTTTTTCAGATATTACGCATACTTTGAAGTCAACAACTCACAAGTTAGATTACAAATCACTCAATATAAACTCCTATTAATATTTTGACCCAAACCAGCCCAAAGTAGAGAAGACCTCTCCAGAACTGCCTTTCCATTTTACTGGGCCTTACACTGCACTCCTTGAGACAGAGAAATCTTCCTCTATGGGGACTCGGGAATTTTGCCATGGTAAAGTGTGCAAGGTCAGACCTATTGTACAGCAATTATCATAAAACTCTGAAAACTATTAAAGTTTGCACACAACACTTCAACTCATTATTAAAAAGATTTGTAAATAAAATAATAAATGTGATTCCCAATTTTGTAGGTTAATATTAGTGAATATGCCAAAGCCTCGTGAAAGATAATTAGTTGTGAGGTAAATTTGAACTTGCATATTCCCTTCTGTATATTCAGCTTTTCAAAGATTATTTTATTCAGCTTGTAACTACCAGCACAAATGCTGATTCTAAATATATCTGCTGAACTCTAAATGACTTCTGTTTATAGAAATAGGACACAACAAGCTATTAAATCTTCCTTACAACAAACCGTGCTATGCCAAAATACTCGCTCCAGATTTTTGAGCTCCAGTTAAAAGACTTAGACTGACAACCAGAAGAAAACTAAGGAAACTGGTAAGACGGTTACTATAGCAATATATTTTATCATTTAAGTATTTCCTTACCTGGACTTGATTTTAGTCTCATTAATTCTGCATCCACACGGGTTTTAAAAAAACCAAACCAAAACAAAAATCTAGTGGTGCTTGAAACCTTCATTACTTTACATGATTTAAGAATTCAATACAACACTTCCTTGCTATATAGCATCCAAATAAATTCAGAAGAAACAGGACAGAATAACAATAAAAACCTGTATAACTTTCAGTGACTCGAAGTAGTATAGAGTCAGAAGTGACAGTCCTGAGAACTCCACAAATTGTTCATAATTAGGCAAGAATTAACTGCACCCACCCATTAACCATTAGGTTCATGCTCATTATAGTAAAAATGCAACAGCGGGAGCCGAGTTGCAGAGTTTAGGCTTCCCCCCCGGTACATCCAGCTCAAGGCTGACTGAGCTGTTTCTTCAGTTTCCATAATCCACAAGTGGTTGGTGCACCATAAAGTGTTTTCAGGTTCTACAGTAAAGCTCACTAATAGTGTCAAATATTACAATTCTAAAAGACCAGTATCCATTTTACTGCTGTTCTAGTTGATGCAAAATCACATTTACTTATTTGCAAATGCAGACCAAAACTGAAGTTTCAAATCCACACTTCCTAAAGGACTTGGCAGCATTTTCAGTTGCTCAAAGGTCGTTGTAAATAAAGCATAGAAGTTATGGCTCTCCTAAATGGCAATGGGGTCTCCGGCAAGCAGTTCTGAAAAAGAGGATTTTGAAGCTGAACGTGAAGTTTTAAGTGCAACAATTAAGGAAATGTTCTGCAATGGAGGTGGCTACTTTGTGGGAGAAGTAACTGCATTAATTCCTCTGATGAGGGAACAGTTTTCTAGAACTATACGCATATAGTTTCACACGTCTTAGTAACTATTAACAGATTCTTCTTCTAAATCATACACACCTAAGCTGTCAGGGAACATCAGGAATGTTAACAGATTAAATAATATTGAAACTCTGCCTGCTTTAAGTGAAGAACAGAAATGCAGCAGCACGTTGCTTTGAAACAATCTATTTATTACAAGTCAGTTTTGGCCAGGTGTGACAAGAATCATACCTAGATCCGCTCCTCAGAGCTGAAACCATTTGCCTTTCAACAACTACTTTATATGAAATAAGCTCAAATTATCTCCAAAAGAATTTTCCTTTCCATTCTCTTGAAGTGAGATGACAGGACTCTTTTAAAGCTACTTAAACACGAGAGGGTTCCTCCCTCCTCCTTTTTTTAATTGAGAAAGTAAATTCTCTTACCTTTCGTCAGGAACACTCTCTCATTTATCTAACATAAACCGTACCAGGCTAACAAGAACAAAGAAAGACATTACCTCTTTGTTGTGTAATATCAACTTAGATAATTTTACCTGACTAAGCATCTTTAAAATCCTCCCAAAATAGGCTGTCCTGACATTAGAAATAAGGTAGAACCTTAGTTCTACCAATGCAGTTTTATTACTGCAATGACCTGACAAGCGAACGCTCATATATAAATGCTTCATACAGCGTTCCTCTGTCAAAACGCTTGCTCCTTGTGAATATTTTAATTTAAACAGGCATTTTAAGTGCTGAAGCAAAAAATATTGGTGATCTAAAATATCTAAAAAATGTAATGATTCAATTAACGCTGAGTTACTCCACGCATGAATGAACAATTTGACCTGGGCTCGAATACAGTATTTTAATAACGCAGCTGCCATATTCATTGGTCTCTACATTTCCTGAAAACTAATCTGCCAAACAAGTTATACAGTTATTAATCTTCTGCGCTTCCGTTCTTGGAGTGCTGAGTTAGTAATGCTCCACAATCATGTGTTATTTCAATGAAAAGCTACATATTTTAGAACATTTACAGATACTCTAATTCTAAAATTGAGACAGATCTGCTTTCCAGTTGAAGAACTACTACTATCACCTTTAAGCATCTGAGTGGCAGCTACTGGTTTCTAGGAACTTCAGGTCAGTTTAGGCACTAATTTTTAAATATTTTGAAATACTTGGAGTTTTTTTTTCTAGGTACACGTGGTATTGCATCTGCAGTTTTGAGGTATTTTTTTCCAAGAGGCTGTCAGAACCATAGCTGTTCTGTAGTTCAAAACCTTAGTAGCACACTACAGTTGTCATAAGACATAAAGAAAATAAATGAACTAAGATTAAAATTGTTTTCACATAAAACGAAACATTCCAGGCACTAAACAAGAACCTCTCCTGTACCACCTGACTGGTACTATCCCAGTATGCAGTGCTGGACCTAACTGGGCATGCTCTGCCAAAGCTTCCCCTATAATACCAACCACCTTCATATGGAGTTCATAGGAAATCTGCATTAGGCTGGGCCCTCAAGAGTAATTTTCTTCTCCCCTTATAAAGATAGCTTGTTTCATTTCAGGGTGAAATTACAAATAGAGAAATAACCTCTGAGCAAAACCAAAGTCAGGGCTGCTTTGGCCGAGTAATTCAGCCCAACGAAATCATCAATAAAATTACCGATGTGCAAAAGACTTACGATGGGTCGATGAAAGACTACAATAACTTTGGACAAACATTTACAACTTCAGATACAAAAGTGATTAAAAAAAATAAGTAAGAATTCTGTAACTGCAGATGACAGCAGCATTACAGTTAATATTTAATCATGATATTGTGAGAATGTTCAGTAGTGGAAGACAGGATTAACATCTTGCTTTAAAACATTCCATTACTTTCTGCATCTGTTTACTGATAATAAAAGAAACAGCTGTTCTAAATGTAACATTAACAGGTGTAAACCGTTCATTTGAGATTTTAAAACAATAATTCTCCTCCATTTCCTCCATAGCTATTTTGAAATGACATTACGAACACCCCTCCTATTAGCTTACACAATTAACTCGTAATTGTTTAACCTCTCCGCATGTCCGCAAAACGTATACATGTGGAGTTAGCTTCCTTCTCATTTTGTGCAAAAGGCTCTGTTCTTCTGCAGCGCACATCCTGAACTAATGCACCAGATGTGTCCCATAAAATGGTTGGTCACACTATTCAGCAGCTTTCCTTTAGCAACTGTTCTATATCAAATTTACTGTAAAAAAGCATCGTAATTATGAAGTAACACTGTATCAAATTCACAGACCTAGTATCTCACTATGTTCAGTTAAACTATGAATGATAATTGAGCTTGAAATTGTATATTTACTTTAAATAAGTCCTCCAAATCATCTGCAACAATGTGTGCTTAATTCGAAGCCATTAACAAAAGATTTAACATTTCCACATTTATACTCTCCATAATTTCAGATACGATACTCCATACTTAGAGAGAGGAAAAAAAATAAAAGCTACTTCTGGTAGCTTTCCATCTGCAAAATTAAATGGATGTACCTTCGGTTTCCTACAATTGCTAACCCAGCCTGTTAAATGCTGGGTACAAGAGAAAAACCATTCAAGAATCCTTCAATATTGCTATTGCAGCCAAAAAAATTAATTCAGAATTATAAGCTTGTTTAACAAAACCAAACCCCCCTACCAAACCAAAACTAGACCTGCTTTACAGAAGATAAAACAAGCTCTGAAGACCAACTATTATAACCCTTTCAAAAACCTAAAAAGTTGCTCTTTGATGCTTACTTTTATGAGAGTAATACCAATATGTATGTAGGGCGGGGGAAAAAAACGAAACAAAAAAGGAACGAAACCACTTGCATAAATTGAGACCGAGGAATGGGTGCTTGTATAACTAAAGAGAGTGTTGCTTGGGAGTATTGATTCTATTGCTAGACATTTTAAATACTCCATATTAGAATATGGAAATACAGAAGAAGAATCCATTTTAACAAATCACAAATTACATCATACAGATTTTACTGTTGCCAATGACTGCTGAGTGCTCCTGAAAGAAGTTAAGCATTCCTCTGTTTTTGCTATTATTCTCTGAACTGCTACTATTCATGCTAAAGGAAGAAAAAAATCCCCAGAAATACTCCAAATCCCTTCACACACACACACTTCTTAACTGAGACGAAACGGAAACTTAATTATTAAGATTCCTAATACATTCAGAAAAGTAGCACATAAAAGGCGCTACCTCCATCTCGTGTTTACACCCATATTTATATGCAGGGAAAAAGAATTCTTTTTTCAATGAGATTTTCCTGTATTTAAAAAGAAAATTGATATTCAATGGTTTCCTATGAAAATAATATGCAATCTCTCGGAATTTGGGCAAGGCGGACACCTGAGCTGCAAATACACCACCAGAAGTGAACCCGGCCAAACCGACCGTACAAATGATCCTCTGAAAAATACAAAGCTATGTACAACCAAAAGGGGTTTTATTACGAGATCATGCTTTAGTCTGGAAAGCTCCCCATTATCACTTAGGGAACACTGGTACCTGCACTAGGCATGTTTTAGGAAGGCAAACACGCACACCAGGAGAAGCGTCGTAAGCGATAACACTTTGACCTGCTGGTGACTGAAAGTGAGGAAGGAGCGATGCTCGTTCATGGTCAACCTCAGACCGGCCTACCCATCATTTTAAGCGGTCAAAATTGTACAAAAATAAAATGCCAGCAGAGGGCAGCGCAAATACTAGAAGTCCCCTAAAATGCCCCGACCTGGCCACTCGCGGTGGAAACATCTGCGTGGGTCCATGGCGTGGGTCACAACAGCGTGGGCAGCCTGTCCGCTCGCTGCTGGGACGTGTGCCCACCACGTCCTGCCCCGCTCCTTTTTCCTCTAAGGTAAGAGGTCAAGCACAACAATAACCAAGTCTAGTCGTCATTACACATTTTAGGTTTTCTTCTTCCTTTCAAAGAGCCCATACAGCTGGGGACTGACTGACGGCAAGGACAGGCAGCCTGGGGTTCATCGCTTGATGAAACATCTGAGTGGCACCAGGTGCTGATGCAACGGCAAGAAGCTGATGTGCCTTCCTTTTTGAGAACCATTAAACCAAGTACACCATTTGACTTTTTAAGCTTGTAAATCTAGAACTGGGGTACTTTTATTGTTTAAATAAGGAACATAAAATGGATGCATCACCAGGGGCATCAGTAAGAGCATCTCTAGAAACAGAAAGTAACATTTCCTTCTGTCCACACTGGATAAAGCAAGGAGAGACCCACGCTATCTAAAGCCATCTCCCATCAGCACAGTATCAGACCAACTCACAATTTCAACTTGCACCCCTGTCGTGATTTAACCTCAGCCAGCAACGAAGCCCCCCCGGCCGCTCGCTCACTGCCTCCCAGGGGGAGGGGGGAGAGAATCAGAAGAGCAAAAGTGAGAAAACTCGTGGGTTGAGATAAAGACAGTTTAATAGGGAAAGCAAAAGCCACACTCCCAAGCAAAGCAAAGCAAGGAATTCCTTCACTCCTTCCCATGGGCAGGCAGGTGTTCAGCCATCTCCAGGAAAGCAGGGCTCCATCATACGTAATGGTGACTTGGGAAGACAAACGCCATCACTCCAAATGTCCCCCCCTTCCTCCTTCCCCAGCTTTATATCCTGAGCATGAGGCCATATGGTGTGGGATATCCCTTTGGTCAGTTGGGGTCAGCTGTCCCACCCGTGTCCCCTCCCAGCTTCTTGTGCCCCCCCAGCCCACTGGCTGGTGGGGTGGGGTGAGAGGCAGAAAAGGCTTTGACTCTGTGTAAGCGCTGCTCAGCAGTGACTAAAACATCCCTGTGTTATCAACGCTGTCTCCAGCACAAATCCAACGCAGAGCCCCATACTAGCTACTGTGAAGAAAATTAACTCTGCCCCAGCCAAAGCCAGCACAACCCCCAAACACGAGTCCCGCGGTGGGGAAACACCCAGACTTACAGCTCCGAAGCCATGCTACAGCACTCGCTGCTGGCACCCAGCCACAGGACAATCCCCAATATCTCACAGAGACAGAAAACAAACTGCACGTACGTGTACCTAAGGAAGAAATCCACAGCAGCCCTCCGAGGTAAAGAGCAGCAAACCTAGCCAGGAGGGAAGGGAGTAGGGCAGGAGGGAAGAGCCAGCTCCCAACTACCCAACCTGGTGGACCTGCACCCACGGCAATGCCTGACACTGATCTGCTTCCATAGCAACTGAGCCCACCTGGGCATCTGTGAATACCAATTTACCAATCACTTTTCATCCTCAACCTAAAGCCTGAATACCTATTAAACAACTTGTCCTCTGCAACGGTACTACTATATGAAAGCACTTGATGGTGATTCTAGTCTATCAAAGACACTAGCATTTGCTCCAATATAGTTAGAATACAGCTATTTTACCTTTTGGAAAAGGACTAGCAATTATTAATCTCATTAAATACTGCACATTATATTCCCAACTGACTAAAATTGGTGCACGTATTCATTTAAGTTCCAACAAACTTAGCTTGGAGATAAATTTCTGTTCTCCAGCTTGCCTATGGCTTTTCTCACTGTAACAGCTACTCTCTAAACTCTCACAGTTTGTATCCAAACAAGAATAAAAATAAACAAACTATAACCTTCTGCATCCACCACAAGGCTGGGATCCTGTTTCCCCCTCAGAGCCAAGAGTCACGTCTCCTTCCTGTGTCTCCATCCACCTTCTCACTTCCATTCTAAAAATTCACATCTTCTGCACCGAGTGACATTTACAGCCAACAAGTGTCTGGTTTTCCAGTGACATTCTCATCTTGTGCCTTACTCACCAGTTAAGTTTGGAAAGATAGCCTGCTTGTGCCCTCCGATCATCCCTGCTCTTTTCCCCCCATCAGTCCCCATGCTGCCCACCCTCCTTTGGTGCCCACTACCAGAAAGGTATTTTAATCATGGCTATGTCTTAAGACTCCCTCAGTATGGCAGTAGATATCAAACTTTCTCTTCCTCCAGAAAGAGTCCTTTCCTTCCCAACTGACACTTAACTACCCTCACACAGCATTCACTTGATGTCCTTCAGCTGTTCCCAATCTGACCTCACACATGTGCACCGCAGAGGTGGGGAACAGAAACAGAGGAGGCTGCACTTTCTTGTGCTCCTACTCCTTTGCAGCTGTGAAGGATGCACACACCAAAACAGTCAAAAGAGAGCACCTTGGTTTTGCTGCTGTATCTTATCTTACCTCAGGCCTCTACCTCTCCAAGTATGTGGCAGAACGGTGCAATAAACAAAGCTTTCCTATGCATTTGCGTTCTCTGTCCCCTGAACCTTCCTCTGTGTGCCTCCTGGGCAAAAGTCAGCACGTGTTGTGAATGGAGCAGAAGTCTAGGTGTGCTGATCGCCCAGGCACCTGCTGCTGAACCCAGCAGACCATCGAGTTCGGCCTGCCTTCCACCTACGTGGGGGCACAAGGTACTCCCAGCTCGCTCCCAGCAGTTCACTTCGAATGCACATAAACAAACTCTACGTAAGACTAACAGAGCTACTTTGAGGCAAACACACTATAATTAACGGGGGCGGCTACTTAAAACAAGCACGTGGTTTAAAATGACTGCTAGAGAGTGCAGGTAATGTTTTCTGTACTTGTTTTTCCTTTCTCCAGTTTGAAGTTTTAAACCTCTCTTCCACATGAAAAGGATAAACTTACTTCAATGGCATAAAACCATAATCATTACCTTTCAGTTTAGAATATATATGTTGTCATGTATTGCTGTGATGTGTTTTCTTAACCAAGTTCACCAGTTCAGCACTGTTTGATACAGAGCAATAGATCAGTAATTTACATTTTCAGATTGTACATTTGCTTGTCTGGTCTGATACTCCTGTTCACAAACTAGCTTGCACTCAGATCTTTCAGCAACCTTCAACCGCTTACCTAGGAGCCACAGAAACACTACAAAGCTAGGCCTTACCACCACATTTTCATAGTGCCAAGATTTCCTAACAACAGAACAACGGGGGACAAACAGGAATTTTCAGGTGATCTTTCTTGAAACTTTTAAAACATGCTCTTCCAGACACATTGCATCTGCTATGCACAGAAGGCATAAGCGGGTAGCTTTATGGAAGTAGGCTACTACTTGAAATAGAGGAGTAAACATTACTTTCTGGTAGAAAGAGAATGAACAAGTTTACCAGAATCAGTAGCTCTCTCTATAGAAGACTTTGCCCTAGTTACACCACATTCTCGAGTGAGGACAGTTTATGTTTCCCACCCCCAAACAGTTTGTGTACAGCATTGCACCAACACACATCTGCTTTCAGTGCTAACCTGTGCTCCCGTGACTCTGATCCTTTCATCTTTCAAGTCACTGGCCAGCTTTTGTTGATCTAAAGTTTTAAGAGTGTACTATACTTTTAAGAATCACACTTCGGTAAGTGTGTAAAAAAGCTTTTTGGAGATCGAACAGTAGGACTTCAATACTCATTTACACAAGCTAACAATTTCCAAGTAGAAATACAACACCATAAAAGTGTAACTATAACAACTGCATATGGCAATGCCACATTTAAATACCTACAGCTATCTGTCATTCCTTTGAAAATTAACACCTCATGTCCTTAGTACAATAAACTTTGCCAGGCTCTGTTGAAAGCAACTTCTAACCACTTCATATCTACAAAATTTTGACATACTGACATTTTCTAAACCTGCAGCAATAAGAAAAGCATCAAACCGGTTGAGAACATTTCTTTAATAAACTCTTTAAAAAATAGTGATGTTGTTTCTCTACAGTATTTATTTCCAGTTTTCAAGTAGCACTTGAATTTAAATAAAAAGGTTCCTAGGATATCTCGTATCATAGCTCATATGATAATGAAAAGTCATTATACAAAAGCTTTGCACAAAACATACTGAAATTACAGAGTAAGGATCAAAATTAAGCAACAGAAATATGACCCAAACAAAATGTTTCATTTACTGAATAATTTCCGTGGAGTTGTGCTTGTCAGCTTCTGGAATATCTGTTAAGTGATGAAAAAAAGGACGACTATGAACACAGCCTTTATTTTCCTTTCCAAGCTGTTGCTTCATCCTGTAAATTGTATTTTGTACATCTTCTTTTGACAAATGTAAGGGCAGCTGCCGAGCTAAACGTACTGCTTCTCCCTGTGGAAAGAAAAAAACAAAAACAAAACTCCAATAGTTTTAAAGTACCACTTTTTAACACATTCACCTGGGGCTACCAGAAAGCAGGAATTAAGCACTCACTGTTTAAAGGTCACTCTTCTCTTTTCTGCTGATAAATATTCCAAATCCCAGAAACCCAAATGTATCTCTAAATAAATCTTATTGGTCTTTTCACGACATTTCTACAATGGAGTCACACACAGTCAGTCTCCTGGTCATGTCTGCACTCTTTTTCTTTTAGGGTCCACTTTTGCAAGATGCTTTGTATTTCTGAATATCCTATTTCCTGTTGGCACCAGTATCAGCTGTTCACAAGACACATTCTGCACCACAAACTTTAGAACTAACATAAATGAAGTCAAAGTCAGCTAAACAAAGTTTTAAAAATACTATAGTGAAATTTTAGATTAATGTTGTATTGTCTATTGCATCCAGTTATCTCACCATACTAGAAAGCAGAAGTGACTGCTAAACACCATTACTGAAGCACCCACCCTCAAATAATCAAGCAACTTCAAAAAGAAGTTGTCAGGTTTTTTGTTTCTTCTTCCAAGATGGGCCTTCCTGCCATTGCCTTCTCTTTAGTAATCTTGCCTAGACAGAAATGGATGTGGCATACAGTCTCCCTTCACATTGTACAAACCTGAAGCAGCGTTCATAACGTTTTAATCTGAATCTTCTCCTTTTGTTTGTCTGGGATTTTCTCCCACTCTTCCAAGTGCAAAAAAGATCACTATGGACTATTCTCTACCTAGGAAGGCTGCTTCTTTAACCATTACCCTATTCTTTCTTCTGGGTCTACCAAAAGACAGCAAAAGCTGCAGACATGCTGCCTGCTCAAAAACGAAACTTAAGATAAAAGTTGCAATTCTGAACATGACAGTGAATGGCCCTTCCAGTGTTTACCCCCTAGAATGGTCAAAACCCTCAGTGCTTATTTTTACAGTATTTTTTTTTCATGACAGCAAGCCATATACTTCCTAGTTAATATTTATTTTCCAGCTACTGTTACTGCTGCACACGCATCTTCTTTCTAACAGTTCCTCACAGGATCAACATTGCTTTTAACAAGACTTCCTTTGATAATCTCTTGATATATACCTTTATATGTATGTGTGTGTGTGTGTATCTATATATAGCTGTATATAGATACATATATACACACACACACACACACGTTTGTGTGTGTATGTGTATCTCTCTCTCTATAAAAAACCAACTCCATCCCACTCAATCTGACTGATGAGTATGAGTATTTGTAGGTAGAGGAAATAAAGCTTCTGCCTCCAAACCAAGTTACAAACCATTCCTGTCTCAACACTTAACCCTTCTTTAAGCTTCTTTCATGAGTCCACAAGAACAGTTCAGTAGTACACAACAGAATCACTTGCTCCAAAGGCAGCTGTAAGATTACTGCCCCAAAAAGACAGGGAAAGATTTGTATAATAAATGTTTAAAAGATAAAACACATACTCCATGTAAATGCCTAGGTCCCATTTTGAAGTAGCCCAATTCAGGAAAGCATGTTAGCAAATGCTTAAGTAAGAAGAGACTTAACATATATTTTGGTGACCTTTTTGAACAGAGATCATAAGAACTGGGATTAAAGATAGCATTAGTGAAACATCTGGACAAGAAGTGGTAGAAAACTGCTATTGTTAGTTACTGCACCTTTAACTAGTACCACATATATTAGTTGTCTCTGAAGATTCACACCCATTATTGTCTCTGGATGGATGATTTTATTTATTTGCGTATCTAATATTAACAAGAGTCATTCCAGTTCCAACTGTTGCATAATAACTTCTGTAAGAAAACACATTAAGGATTCTTCTACTCAAGTACCATATTTCTGGCAACTAATAATGCTGGCTGCTTGTGAAGAACCCCTGGTTTCCTCTCTTCGGTGCACTGCAGAACTTCGTCACTATTGCATTGAATAGAGTGGACTTACAAGACTTTAGTTGTCAGTATGTGTTTCCTTTAACTGCAGAAGTTATTGATGTTAACTAAATACAAGCATTTGCAGAGGCATATGGGGTTCACAGTATGTGAGACTTCATTTTTTACTTCAATGTCTTAATTCCAGTGACAGCTTGCTTTTCTGGCAAAAAAAGTTTCCATTTGTCTCTCTCTGCCCTTTCTTTGAATGCATCATAGGAATTTTTCTTCTTTAAGTGGAAATGGTGCACTTTCGGATGTTCACAATGTACATCTCGTTGAGGTTTACATGAGAATTAAGCTTCAATTAACGCCTACTTTTCATAAACTATTACCTTAAACAATTTTATAACTTCTTCATAGATTTATTTATAAAGGAGTTAAATCTTGATGACTGTTCTGGATTCAACTGCCTTCTAGACTTTGTAAAGCAATTTTATGGCAGTTCTGTATTCTAACATGGAGAAATGCCTTTCTAGTCTGAAAACTGCCTATACAGAAACCCTTTGCGAACATCAGCTGGATGACTGTTTTTGGATATGTCTGATGGAAGTATTTTGGTAAGCAATGCAGAACCCATACACCTCGGAGAGTATATGACATTCTCCTTTTCAAAAGTAACTTCTGTTTAGAACAGAACTACATTAATTAAAACAGAAAGCCGAAGAAAGATTTTCAAGCTGTTTAAGGATTTGTTATAAGCTTAGCTGGCCAATACTTAAAAGCAAACTTCTGTCTTACCTCCAAGTAATTTATCACTTTGAGAGGCCTACATTCATATACTTCCTTTGCATTTCCATTAACTACTGCATTCAGAATTTCTTTCAAATCAGAAATACCATAATATGGCAGGCAATTTGCCAACCCTTCTATTTCCAGATGACTTTCTGTAGCTGAAGCACCTGAAAATACAAAAATGAAACAGTAATTTATACACTGCTTTGATTTCTATTCTGGAGCAATTCAGAGAAAATTAAACTGATGTAAAATCACTTAGTAAATTAGTCTCACAAATTCAATACAATTAGGAAACTTCTTTTGCTCCTCCCTTGGAGTGAAAAGCATTTATTTGTCCAATGTTTCATTATGATGATGTGTGCCTATTCACACCACAAATACCTCAGCTTATTTTAATTCAAATCCTAGCTGGCACTGTTTAAATGCTTAAAACGTTTTGCAGCATTCCTAGTCTTGACCATAGCTTTAATTAAAGCTTCTATGGCTTTAATTAAACATACATGAAATTAAAGTAGAAGCTAGTAATAAAATAAAATTTAGTTTGAAAAAGATTAAAACAGAGTGTTGGCACTATTTTCTACGTAAGTGGTTTAAACATCTGTAGAGTTCAAATGTTATCATAACAAATTCAGCTTCTACTGAAATAAAAAGCAGTTTTTTCTCCTACCACAGAAGAGGGAGAACTCAAGCCCATATAATTAAAAGCTCTGTGACAGACTTCATACTGTCATTCATAGGATATCACTGCTGCAGCAGGTACCACTCTGAATAGGAATGATGAATAAAACATTTAAACAACCTTCCCAACAAAATATCTATTCAATCTTTGAGGTGTAGGACATTTCACTTCTCATTCACACTACTTGCAAAAAATTTGATGTTGCTACTGTACAGCTAACTTTTCTTCCACTCCCACTCAGAACCAAGTTCTCTAGGGGTCGGGCTCACATATGCTCGTGCAGTTCTTCAGAGCTCCTCCTCTCATTCATGTTTGGTGCGCAGAAATCTCAACCCAACCCACATGGCTACCTTCCCTTTTCCTCCTCTACAAGTCTAAGAAGTAAAGAGCTTCACAAGGAGAACATTGAAGAATACAATTCATAATGAAAAGAAATCCGCTCTTGTGTAATGGCCCCAGGTAGGATAAATTACATTCAGCCTGGGTCATGAATGGTTTTTGCAAAGTCAAAAAAGCTGGAGACAAATAGATTGCTACAAAGTGGATTAACTTAACCAACTGTGATAAGGGATCGTTCATGTTCGTAATCCAAACAATGTGAAAGATTTCAGAAGTGAGCAAAAATATATATGCAATATTAAGTCACCACAATGTACTTTCATTAGCTAGTAGAATGAGACTGTTATCCATGTCCAGGCACTGTTTATTTGACAGTCATTAAATAAGAGCACAGATGAACAGAAGGACTGTGCAGGTTGAAAATTTTTCTAAATATGGGTGTGTCACCAGGTAAATAATGCTGCTGGGCCTTTTTAAGCTTCATGGCAAGAGATACTTTGACCAGAGTGGGAATTTGATATAGGGAACAAGCCCCCCACCCCCACCCCCCAAAAAAAAAAAAAAAAAAATCACATAACCTCCTTCCAACTACATATTTAACACTGATTTAAATTTGAAACTTCATTTCCTTTTACACACAGCATTGTCTTCTCTTTTTCAAGCTGTCTTTCCCTAATCATGGCCAGCAAAAACAGACATATTTTTTATGTACTGCTGTAAGCCTGTGATCAGATTCAGCTTAAAGCAAAATGCTAAATTATCTGAAAGTTCACCTGTTATTAAAGGTGAGATAAGATGATGTACTATGCCAATATTTCCCCATGGGAAAGGCTGCCAGTAAGAGACAGGAGCAAAAGATAAAGTCTGTTTTTAATGTCCTTCAGCTCTTTTCTCTTCATATTTATCCCAATTTTGCTTTCATGAAAGATGAGATTCGAGTAGCTGTTCCAGACAATTTGATTATGCTGCTTTCTCTCTAAAATGAGAACTTAGTCTATTTGACAACCTTTCAATAATTACCTCTCTATATGCTACCAAAGATGGGACACAAAATTTTGTTAAGTTTCAAGTGTTAAGATTTTCAGTTTAAAAACTTCTATTTCCAGTGCTTCCTCTTAAAATTTCGTGACAGTGAGATTCTGGATTTGTAAAACCTTTCTTCCCGCCCCCCCCCCCCCATCCAGTAACCCAATCATATGTGCTTGCTAACGAAGACTGCTAACGCTTGATACTCTTCAGTTTTACCAATAGCAATTTTACTGTCTGCAAATTTTGACAGCCAGACTTGACTTCACCATACTGCTTATTAATTCGAAAGTCAAAGGGGGCTTTAAAGAGTCTAACATAAGAACAAACAATACAAATCCTGGCTAAGAGAAATTTTCTTCTTTGGTATTTCTGTTTGTGTGTCATTCTCCTTTTCTGCTTACATTCTCTAGACTGCAAAGTAGCCCATTGCATGCTGATTACCATATATTTATCTGCAAGTCTTTGCAGGAATTCCGATATTGGCAACATTTGATGATATAAGCAGATGTCCAAGCCTCCATGTACTTGTAAATTTTTGACAAAAATATACGTTAAGATTTTTGAGTATTCAAACAGCAGTCTTCAAGCAGTTTCCATGGTAGTTTCTATGAAATGCTTTGCAACTTCCAAGGAAAATATTTCCGTGAACAAATAAACTAGCTTTCAATTGACTAAAAACGTGGATTTCTCATTGCTACAAATTTCCCCTTTCTCCTTCCAAACAAAGCATTCACAATCATCTTTGGATAATTCCTTCTTGATGGCCAGGAAAAACTGTTCTCTTCCAGCTGCCACCTAGATTAGGTGACACTATAAGACTAGCTATCTTCCAGTCTATGGTCAAAATCAAACTGAAATTAAGTAGCAGCATGATTTTCCACTGGTCGGTTACAAGAGCTGAGGTAGCTTATATTACCAAGGAAGATGGGTTATTTACCTATTACTGCTCTTTGAGGTCTTGTAAGCACATGCTTTGTATATACATATGTTGGGTACACATATTCTATCAGGCAGACAATACTACCCTAAAAGCCTGCCTTGGAACATAGCCCAAGGCCCACCATTGTTAAAAAAATAGGTAAGACGCGTTCCTTGCTCTCAGTTCCTTTCCAGCCAAGAATTCACATCTCTCTCTAGGACTTTCACAAAAGCAAACAGACAGATGTGCAGTGAAGGTACGTATAACAAACACATCTTAAGAAGAACTGGACGGAAAGTAATCCATCTTACTTCTTGAAATGCCTCTCTGTATGTAGGGGTCATTGCAAGCTATACCCAGCAAACAAATGCCTGGCAGATCCCAGAATACTGAGTTAAGTAAAAGCAAACAGACTGCTCTCCCAAAGGTAGCATCACTTGAAGCCTCAGTAAGGCCAGAACATGAGGGGGCGGGAGGGCAGTGGAAGACAGACTGGAGTTCAGCGTCACAGCTTTGCAAATCACAACAACTGGCACGTTCCACAAAGAAACCATTGATTTTGCCTAACTGACATACTTACAGCAAGAAGCTTTTTCTGAGGTATTTCACAACATGTTTTTCACTGTCAGCTATCCAGAGAAAAATCTAGTTGAAAACTCCTTAGACTGCTGAGCAATCAATATAAAGAGAAACAAGGAGATGTTACAACAGATCTTAGTCTACCAAAACAAGAAGATAGGGCACGTCCAAGATCTAGGATACTTGGAACAACTTTGGCTGCAGTCATACAGAGACTTTGAACAATAGGGAGCAAAGGTAAATTACATTCCTGTCTTACAAGAGAGCATTCAAAGGACAGACTTATCCTCAAATGAAACAATAGGCAAGTAAGGCCTGAAACTCTCACACTCTTGTAAAAATAACTATCCAAAGGCTGCATTTGTGAAAAAGGAAAACATTGCCAGAAGTTTTCCCACCAAAATGACAGAACAAGAACAAAAATCCATGTGGAACTTGTTAGGAAGAAAAGGCCTAATTAGACCGTTCAAAAACCTGCTAGGAGTAGTCCATCTGGTGTCACATGGTACCATGGGGTTCAGAGTGAGGCATGTCCGTGCTATGCCTGTGAGAAAGACTCCTGGTAGGTTATTAGAGTAACTAAAGTTCACAACCACCCCACTAGCTAAAAGGTCTTGGCCATTAAAAAGTACAGTTGTATTTCTATGAATTCCAAGCACTGTGAGGGACTAAGATTCAATTTCCGAGTATTAATCCCAAGACCTGCCAAATTTAGTGCAAGACTAATGAATTATTTTTTTTTATCCTATGAGAGAAGTTGTCCCTTACAGATCAGTCATCCAAGTAAGGAAAAACCAATACTACATGTTTTTTTTTTTTTTTTCAAGTAAGAAACTATCAGAATCAAAATCTTTAGAAAAAGTTCTTCTGTGCCATAAGTTGCCAAAAGGTAGGAATTTAAACTGCGAAGAAGCATCTTTAACAAAGACCAGTTGAGATGCAAGCCCAGCGCAACAAGGGAATTGCCAAAGTCACCTTCCAAATTAAGGCAGCTGTTCAGATTTTCTTGTTATTAAATAAACAGTCAGTCCTGTAAAACACCCCCCACACCAAGAGGATATAAGGAATGAATCTATGGTCCTATATTCAAGTCATTATACTCACCTAGGAAACAGTCCTAGTGAGGTGCTCAATACCAAAGCAAGAGGTCTTGCATTCCAAATTAGTATCTGAGTATTATGAGTAGACTTAATATATGATAATGGGCAGCAATACTCAGGGTCCTTCTCTTCTCCTTTGGCAGAATATGTGTGGACATTTAAACAAATAATCAATGCAACCTACTAGACTGACAGTCCTCTTCAGAGATCACCATGGGTCAAGGAAAGCCTCTTCTTCTGCGGCCAAAAGTGCCAAACATCGAATTGGAGCAGCTAAGTTTCCTTTGTTCTTGTTTTAGAAGGTATCTTAGAGCTACCGATGGCATCACGGACTTACCCACATGGAGCAACAGAAAGGCTTGTTATTTTGCAAGAAGAAATTACCAGAAATGCCACTTTCACATTCAAATTCAAAGCTAAAGAAACGGAATCTTTGCTTGTGACATAAAAGAGAATGTCTCTGTCCGACAAAGGAAGTTTTCTACTACAGAAAATAAAACTCTTAACCCAGGATGAAAAAGGAAGCCATGCACTAGTGGCGATTAATACGAAATCAACCAGCAGTCAGAAAGAGACATCTAATATGGCCATGTCAGGGTTGAAGTCCCAAAGGAAAGTATAGACCTTCAAATACACTACAGTGGACCCTGACAGCAAGAAAGAGTTGATAGTTCAGTTGAGAAACAGCAAATACTAGGACTGATCCAATTCACCCAAAAAGTTGGGGAAAAAAAAAAAAAAAAAAAGAGATAAAGGTACATGCACAGAGAATGGGGTTCAGGTGTGCTCCTATGGATGCTGCTAAGGTGAAGCTCTCCAGCTACCATGGATTAAGTGCACACTGGCATTCTGGACACCTCTCCACAGGAAGCTGTAACTTGATCATCCACCATGCAAAGTGGCAACCCCTGTCCCAAAAAATTAACAATATATCCTGAAGAAACAAAACTTTACTGAGGCAACTTCTAGTTCAACAACACCTGAATGCTGCCCTTTCGGGCTGTGTCTGAGTTTCAAAAAACTGTAAAAATAGACACTGAATTCAGGCAGCGAACAAAAAAATGCTTCTATAAGGACAGTGAAGAATGTTTTATGAGACAAACTTGTCCTCTCAAAGTTGAGAAAACCTATAGAATACTCAGGTGTAAGTCACACAAATCACTCCTGGTCTGCAGGTCACTTTCTGTAAAGATTATACAACAAGATAAATTAAAGAACCTCAAACTGCGTAGTGAAATTCCCACAGAAGGACACGTAAGGAGTGCTAATAATTAATACCGTGTTTCTAAAAATCAGTTGTAATAAGTCTTTGTAGAAGATAGTAGTGTATTTGTAGAAGATAGAAGAAGATGTAGAAGATATTTCAGGGATGAGTTTAAGAAAAAAAGAAAAAGGAGGGACTGATGAGTATTAAGTAAAAATCTTTGGGTCATTTGGAAAAAAGGCTGGGAGAAATTCCATTTGTTTGCTGGTATTTCTACCTTCATCTGCAATGGTATGCTCTTTTAATAACAGAGGCTGTAACTGGTATAATGTCATCAGCAGAAGCTTATAAACATGACTGACAAGCCTCAGATGTTATTTACGTATCATTCAAGTAGTTAAAATATAAGACGGGGACAAAGAGCTGAATTAGATTGCCTTTCTTCATATGGGCTAGCCGTATGGTACTGATAAAGTCCACGACCATGGTTCATCGACCCGTATAGTGCATATAAAGCACTTTTACTTTCACTAACTGTAAACCAAATGAGAACAGTTTCCACACAAGATTTCATTTCCTGAATTTTACACACTTAGGAACACAGGATTGGAAGACGGTTACTACTTCCCGGTTACTGTGTCGAGTCCCCTGCTGTTATATTGTACAATTCTGCTCTTAAACTAATCCAGCTATCTTAAAACTAGTTTCCCATCTCCAGTACCACAAGATCAGTCAACAACTCTCCTCCGTTGTTGCCTAGAAACTGTCTTCAAATTTTCACATTTAATTTATTCACATCCAGTTTACATTAATTAGATTTTGAGCAAACTTACAATATCAGGAGGTGGGGGAAGAAAAACATATGTGAGCAAAAAGGCTAAGCAACAATCCCCTTCTCCCCTATTTGTCTAGAGACATATCATAGACCTCCTCAGCTTTTGATTCACTAGACTGAATAAACCTTTAAGAACTGCCTCTTACAATACGTGCTTTATTGCCCTAATAATTCAATCTAAGATTATTACCATGAACGCCTCTTCTACAAAGTTTTTGCTATTTATGTAGGGATTTAGCCAGTCAGAAAGAAGTTTCCTTGGTTTTGCTGTGCATGACTCAGTAAAGAAAACAGCTTAGGCTCTGCTCTTCCCAAGAGTCAGCCTCTGAGTGAAGGAGTTGTTCTACATCCCTTTTTTGTACCTACTCTCAAAAGATCCCATATGTTACAGTAGATCTGTCATCACTGTACATATGTGGGGATCTGTAACACATGAGGCTATAGCATTTCTAACAGCTCTTATAGTGAATCTTTTCTCTGAGCTGTCAGCTAGGTACTACCACCAAAGACGTTTGCTTTTCCTAGAATTCTGCTAGAGAAATCCTGATCTGCAGAACTGACCCTGGGTGGGTTGCCCCCAGGTTTCCAACAGCATCCCTATAAATCGTTCTTCAGAAAAATGTATAAACATTTGATCGCTCTTCCTAAGGTAAAAGGATCTTACATGAAACAGATTTATTTTGTGATCAACGTAGGGGCATTGAAAAGTAGGCTGTCTTAAAAAAAATTCAGATTGAACTCTATCAGAAGGTGCGATGGTGATCCTGTCACCCTCTCTTTACTGGCCCCTTTGGGCTCTGTGTTACAACTCTGATATGGAAGTAAGTCAATAACCAGATCCAGCTCCTTACTGGACCTCCTCAACCACTCAACAGCAGAGGAGTAGTCAGCCAAAGCACATACTCACAGAAGCTTCTGCAAGTATCACCTTGGAAGAAGCTGCCAGGACTAAGGAACTCTCATCAGTTTAATCTAAATTCTGTCAGAACGGCAATTAAGGATATCGACATCCAGCATTTTGAGAAAAGAAGAAACAATAAAACTCAGGAAAACGTGTATTTCAGAGCATTCTTTGAAATACTATTAAAGTTTTCTGTTCAGTTATCAGTTTCCATTACTCAATGTTCTATGTAGAAGACTACATTCTTTGCCAAGTAATAAAATCTCAATGTTAAGGAAAGCAGGATGTTAGTGCTTTAAATGATAAGGTGATGTAGAACAACATGATCTACATTAACAATTATTTAAATTGCTAAATCAGAAGAAACAAGCCCCAGTACGACTAAAAGATTTTAAAACCGTCATACCTTCTATCACTTTTATCTGGAATCCATTTGCTACAAGCCTTGGATCTGATAAATAACCTGATCCATTGAAACTCTGGTAATCCTTCTGCATTTTATAAAGAGCAGCCATATACTGAAATCCACCAATAAGACTGGAAAAAAAAAAAAATCCCCAAAGAGTTAAAAACCAAAATCCTTAATGTGAAAATTAAAACTGTGAGAAAAATACAGGGAAAAAAAAAGTAGTAAGTGATGAGGAGCGATCAAGATTTTTACAAGCATTCTGAAAAAGCAATTTGTTTAAAGAAACAAAATCGCAACTATTCACATATCTTAAAGAGTGACCAAGTTTAGGCGTATAATAATAATTACATCAGCCATTCCTTAATCCATGGGGGAAAGTTAGCTAGAGTGAAGTCGTTAAAGTGTGGAGCATTTAATTTTCCTCTGGGGGAAGAAATCTGTCTTCGCTGCATTACCAATGAAACTGGTCAAAATTCATATTTATTTCAACTGGAGTATGGCTTGGCCTGCTTGTTACTATAAGGTAAAAGTACACAAAACATAAGAATCTGTTCTTACAGATGAACGAATGTACAAATAATCACAGAATTAGCAAACAGGGCCTTACCAGACTTTACTGTCAATAATTATCAAATGATACTTGAAATAACATACAAATTTTTGCTCAATTGTACTATACCTGTCTGTTAACACAATTGGCTTGTCCAGTTTCTCTACTGGAAGCTTATGATTCATCAGTAATCTTTTACGTAGCAGGGCTTCTTCCAATCTATATGGATTCAGCAACATTAGCTTTTTTTCAGTAGCAAATATCCAGACATCAGGAAAACTCTGACGACGGATCAGGAAAAGCTCGTGTTCATCTGAATAATTTTTCTCATGTCTCTGAAGCTGATGTCTACAGGAACTCAGAGAAAAAGGTACTGTCACAATTTTCATAGGCTGTTCAGGTTTCCGCTTCTTTTCAGTTTGAGCATGAAATATCTCGTCAAGCTTCTGCTGGTCAGATGGGGAAGTCTTCAGCTTGGGTTTCTGTTTTTCTGCCTCCTTTGTTGGTCGGTGCACTGTCTGTCCCATAGCTTTCTTGACCTCTCTGTTGTACCGTTCCAGGTCTTTAGCAGCTTTTATTTCATAACTTAAAAGAGAAAACAAACCAGTAGCATAATCAGATAAGAAACCCCAAACCCCAACTCCCAATATACTAAAACAAAAGGCAAGGTAACCATTTCAACAGACAAGAACAACTCCCATGGTTCATTCAAGTAGCCACATCACTATGCTTTCCACTATGATGGAGATGGAAGGACATTGGGGACTGTGCCCATATGACATTACCCTTTGAAGATGCTGAGTTAGAAATTTTCCTGCATCATGACAGCCAGCAAAACCTGAATTACTGAAGGGGGAGGCATAGACTGCACCATACAAAGAGCTACAGCAAGTTGCTTTTGACCTCAGTCGCAAAGACTGTGTTTAACCCTAATTCACAATCAGATACACAATTTTGGAAGGAGTTTTGTCACAAGCACATCCAGTCCAATTCACAAAGTCACTTAAGCTTCTAGAGCTCTACAGACTTCAAGGGGAGTCCATGCGGTTAGGTAAGAGTTTGGAGCCTAAATAACTTCATAAGCCTGAGGCTTTACTTAATATTAAGAAGTACATTTCATTTCAAATGGCCTAAAATTAGCCACATAAATAAAAAGCGTGAGAATACAGAATAGATATGATTATCACAGAATTCTGTAACTAATAAACTTACAGATTTTTCAAAAAGTACTCAATAATGAACTACTCCTAAATGCTGTCTAAATGGTTAAAACATTACTACATACTAAATCTCCACAACCTGAACGGATTCTTCATGAGTTTACAAATGTCAGGAAGATAGCTAAACTTTTATAGATGCCACATTTATACTTGCCTACTGCATACAAATCTTACTTTTTTGAAGGCCAAAGGAGTGATTTGCTGAACTCCCTCTTTTTGCCCTTATTTGATATTCTGAATTCTAGCAGGTAATTCAAACTGGCTGAATCTTCAATAAAAAAAGGTAGTACTATCATATGTAAGTATTGGAAATAAGTATTTTAGCTGGTCATATTTATTTATTGCTACTTGCTGGAACAGTTTGATTCAATTATGTGTATGCATGCTGGAAAATTAAGGTCAACAAAAGGGTCACCATTTGCAATTAATTATGATGTGCTAGCATTCACATATGGTACCAATATTTAGTTAACTAAAAAAGTCAGCTTAAATAGTTTCTTGCAATAAATCATGTCCTAGAAAATACGGAGTAAATGTTAAGATAAAAAACATCTGCTCCTTTTAAAATGAATGGATGGAATCACTTGAACAGAATTTTTTTTATCCCAAATACATTTATAGCTTTGACCAGATCAATAAATACTTTGTTTTGAATAGACCCAATTGTAATGCAGGAGAATATTTAACTATAAGAGAACTGAGCTTTCAGTGATACACTGATAATCCAAACCAAAAGCACCTCCAAAGAAAGTCCAACTTGCCTGTCATTTTAGGGTACCATCAGAAAAATTCTAGCCTTACAAGCTTTGATTGTGAGGGTTTTGCAAATTCATATACATGACTATCAGTGATTTGCTCAGAATCAAAGAAAACAGCAGGTTTACAAACTACGAAGGAACACCTTTGCCTTTCCAAAAATCCTTCCACAGAGGCAAGTATAATCAACAAGTGCTACAAGAACAGTTTCTTCTCTGCTTTGTGAATTAAGACTGTAGATTTAGGATCCTTTCCTGAAGCTCCAAAACTTAAAGCCAAGGAAATTTGCAAAACTGGGTGTAAGGAGGGAAGTGGAAGACTAGAATGAAATCTAGTTTCAAAGGCAGCTTTGGTTTAACTAGAAAAATGGATCCATTATTTATTATTTTCCCCTTGCACCTGAAACCCAAATGAAATATTTAGCATATAACAAAGACCTTTTAATATAAGGTCTCTCAGACATAAAGAGCCATCCCATTCTGAATCTAATATGCCTCAGCGTCAGCTTCTTCACATAATGAAACCAAATCAACTCAAACTATTACCATGAGTAAGTATTGCACTCTACTTCTGTGTTTCCTTCCTTTGTGAAGAGGAAAATAAAAAAGGTGACTAGCACCATTTCAGGTGACTAGCACCATTTCCTAGGAGTGGACAATATGGACCTACTATTATCAAGCATTGGAACAGGCTGCCCAGGGAAGTGGTTGAGTCATCATCCCACGAGGTATTTAAAAGACGTGTAGATGTGGCACTTAGGGACATGGCTTAGCGGTGGGCTTGGCAGTGTTAGGTTTATGGTTGGACTCAATGATCTTAAAGGTCTTTTCCAACCTAAATGATTCTATGATTCTATTATGACTGAACAGATGCTGGGGACAAGCAACAGTATGGAAGGATTGATACCAACTATTAGTAACATTGATACCAACTATTAGTAACATTAATATACTGCCAGCTTAATATCTGGCAGTATATGAATGGAGCTGGCTAGAGATACGATGGATGGCCAATGACCAGATGGTACCACCAAATGACCTCCACCCAAAGGAAAGAGAACATGTTAACTAAAAGGTTAAAATACAGTAAAAAAGAATTTTTCTGGAATTACTAAGCAAGCATATTTACCCCAATGTGAAAGAGTTGCAAATAATGCGTGCATACACACACACACACAAGCCATGAGATGCACGGAAAGCTATCAGGCAATAAAAAGCTACCACTCACGAGCTAGTTACTACTAGCCACTAATGACTGTCTATGCGCACGCCCTCACCTGTCAACAGACAGCAAAGGCTACGCTACCTGAAATAATGTTTCTCCCAAGGTACAAATATACGCATGAAGAATTACTGTAGAGTGCTGATAAGGTAATTTGTTAACCCCATGATAATGTGTGTGTAGCTCTGAACCTTTCCTACACGTTCAGGATCACTTCTGCTGCCACTGTCATGGCACTTGGAGGGATTTCTCCCACTCCTACCTGAGCCTGATATGCAAGAAATATTAAGGCCAGAAACACACGCAAGCTCTATTAAGTAAGAGCAGAGCGAGTGCAAGAAATTAAATCCTGGCTTTGCAAAGCAGGGGGATATGCGATGCTGCCAACATGGACATGCATGGAAGCTTTCCTCTTCTATTATAACCTAAAGACCATAACATTTTACATTCCGGTTGAGTAATAAATGCTGGCTTGTTTTGAAAAGGCTATCCTATGTCACTATGAGACATCTGTTGGTTGTATTGCTCCCAAAAGGGATTTAAACTCATTTAGACCTGCTAGAGGAGCCACAGAGAGAAACAGAGACGCTGAAGCCAAGCACACCCATTGTATCATAAACGTGTGACTTTATCACAGAAGGATGGAGGACTAGAGCCCAGGAAAAGTGGTGTCTTGCCAGCAAGGTTGCCTGAAGTTGGAGGTATAGTGTGCTCAGTAGAACTGTGGCACTTTGGCTGCCCTGTTGTATATACATTTGTTGTTACCTCTAGGTGGCCCAATTTATCCAGAGTATCTGGTAGGCAAGACTTATGTTCTCTGCCAGACGTACAACAGTTCTTCTGGATTGTTGCCTTGGAGGAAAAGATGTCTGCGTACCTCTTCCTATTTGTTATTTTCTGTGGCAATTTTAAAAGACTAAAAGCAGAAAAGAGGTACACCAAAGCCGAAATGTATGGATATAACTAGTGATAAATTTTTCATTCACTTCAACACCCACTGGACCATACTGCATTCATTCCTACATATAAGGAAAACTTCATTACCAGAGAGGTCTCCTTCCTGAACTAATACAAAGTTAATCTGTAGGCACACTTTTAAACATAACAGTTGTACCAGGAAAGCAACCATGAAATCTCAAAAGCTAAAGCAGAGCAAATTAAAATTTTCTGAAACAGCTGGCAGAACCTTTTGTTTCATTTCATTAAAAGCTTGAATATAATTGGAGTAGATTTCTACTATTACATTAATATTTCTGCTAATGCAGAGATGGACAAAACACTTTCTCACATGTATGCTTTTGTGATCATGGTATGTTGCTTGCTTAGTGAGCTTTGAATTCGGTAAATCAGAAGCTAGATAAAGTTTTACTTAACTCTGATATAGCTGGTATTCAGAACTATGCAGATGTTTTCAAACAAAATCAAGGAAAAAACAGATATATTAACAGTAATTCAATAAGGTATAGCTCCTCTTTCTTACTATTCTAACCAAATCTCTCACTAGTGTTAAAATTACACTGTTTTGGCTACTATAATTTCCTTTTCAGTGGTCTGTCTTAAGTCCCTCTGCATGCTTCCATAACATGAAGAAAACACATTTTCACAACACTTCGAATAAGTTTGTTCTTCAGAACCAAAATTTCGTTTCCTAAACTTTCTACTACAAATCACAATACACATTCAAATCATTACATGTAAAACTACTGAAGAACTACTTCTATTTTCCTCATCTGTGTGACGCCCTACAGTGTTTTACATTTTATAAAAGTACGAACAAAATGTGGAAGGTTCGATGCTTTTTTCTTTTTTTAAACTGTCTTAGAATGTCTCAAAATCTGTTCTATTATAGTAAAAGATGAATTAGAATAAGTTCCACATGAAGGACAACATATACATAATATTTTAACTAATCCAATCCCTGCTGCAGATCAGGCTAAAACATGTCCCTTACTTGCAGGTGGATTTCAAAAACTCAGTGACAATTTGTTTTAGAAATATATGGAATTTAGCTATTCAAATTGTAATCTAAAAAGAGATTTGGTTTTGATTGAAACAGATTAAAATTCAAACTGTACTATACTCGCTGAACCAGCACTGGAATAGCTGTTTAGGGAAAAAGAAATTCCTACTGTCATTTGGTTGGGTTTTATAAATATAATTCTGAGGTAGCCTGGGTTGGGATACATACTAAATATAGAGGAAAGGAGTTTACCAAATGTTTGAGTACTAAATATCCTGAAAAAGAATTCTTGGTTTGTAGTGCTAAAAAAGAACTGTTGGTCGGAAAAAGCTTTGGAGGAACTATACAGTGCCTCATCTGTCACCATGCTCGTTTTCACTGACAGTGCATCGGGAGCGACAATATACAGGCAGCCATTAGAAAACAGAAGTTTGTAGGATTCAAACAGTACATTTTCTTGCCTGTCATCTCTAAATAACAATTCAGCAAAACTGTCCCTACGTAACTGCTGCGTGGCACAGTGGCAAAATGAGTAACTCAAATCAGCAGTGCATGTATGCACACAGCAAAAGATGACAACTCACAATATCGATGCTGATCTTGAAAAGCCAAAAATAATTTTCTGTTCTATTTTTCCATAAATAACTGGGAAGTTACAATTTTTTTAATTCACTACAGGTGACTCATTGATAACAACCAGATTTAGAAGCAAGACAGCCTGAAAACTTACTTTTTTTTTTCCTCTTCATTCAAATTCTTCCACTGCTCTTCAATTTTCAGCAGGATGTCCTCCATGCTGGTCTTTGGATTATCAGTTATCAATTTTGGACGACATTCTTGAGTGAAAAATCCAATTGCAGACTTCGGTTTCCTTATTATTCTACTACTAATTAAGTCATAACCCGTCACATGTCCGAATTTATCACTTATCACGTTTCTTTTCTTTATGCTTTGATTTGAGATTTGTGGATCATTGCTTTGTTCACCAGTATGTTCATTTTGCTTATTAATTGTTCCTCCAACTTCAGGAATCAAAATCTTAACAGGTTCCAGGCTGTCTCCTAGACGGTTTTTAAATCCACTTCCCATACTCCAATTATCAGCAGAGATTTCAGGTAAGTCTTTAGGGACTAAGGCTTCCTCATTTTTTTCTATTTCATCAATATTATCAGAACTCAAAAGACGCTCATCGGCTTTTTTAGACTTGGGGTCCACTGGAACACTGTTACTTTGAATATCGGTCATATTCTGTCCATTCTGTTCCTTCTCACACAATAAATTTAAGGAACTGTCTGGAAAGGCATCACTTTTAGAAACCTCTTTTTTGTCCAGGCGACTATGTACATTATCACCACAAAACGTCTGATGATTTAAGCAGATCTCTGTGTTTTTTCCTGCTTGACAGTTTTGCACATCACTGCTGAATGAAAGGAATGAAGTATGAGCATGTAGATCATCGTTTCCAGATGGTCCCATTTCATTAACAACCACATCTGTTTGTTCTGTTCTATGAACAAACATGTCTTCTGAGGTAACATCTGTTTTATTACTTTCACCAGGGACTGTAGCAGGTAGTGGCCCATACAGTGATTTCAACACATTTTCAACAGCAAGTAAGACAGATTCCTGGGGCAAAGAAAAAAAAAATAAAACCAGAAAAGCCACACACACAAGCACACCTGAAAATGTAACTAACAGATATTGAGAATATAGAACAATATGCAAAGTGATCTTATTCAGAATACTTTCAGACAAATCTGGACAGATTATTGCATTTCAGTTGTTCACACATGCTCAAAAAGACTCTGAACTGGACACCTTTAGCCTCAAATATTTTGTGATAGGTATTCTGCTTCACTGGTTTACTCTCATATCACAAAACTGATTAACTGCTTTCTCTATAACAGGTTACTGACTGCTTAAACCAGTATCAGGTAAAGCTACTCCCACCTAATATGGAGTTAGAGGCTTATAGTCAAGACAGATGCACCAACAACATCCCATTTCATGTAAGCATGTTTGTGTAGGTGCTTTTACGGTGCATGCTTCCAAGCTTCCCAGCTTCCTGTGCACCCGGCAGAGCCTGGGAAGCTGAAAATTCCTTGACTGGTGTAAGCACTACTTAGCAACAACTAAACCATCAGTGTGTTATCGCATTATTCTCACCCTAAATCCAAAACACAGCACTGTACCAGCTACTAGGAAGAAAATTAACTCTATCCCAGCCAAAACCAGGACAAAGATAAACATAGACAAATACAAAAACCTTCAGTGAAGAAGAGGATTAACATACTGGTGTGACTACCTACATTCACTTTGAATAACCACCTTACCTGTGTAGCCTTCTTAATTTCTGTAGCACTGTTTTTCATATGAAGTACTAGTAAGTGAAAGTGACTTTATGGAAATTTATCACTACACAGCCTCTAAAACACAGGCATATATGGTCTAAATTTCAGGTCTTGATAGTATGAACAGGATATCCTGAAATTTAAGTGGTGTCAACAATAATCTATGCACATAATGGCAAAATATTGCTTTGACCAGAAATCAACTCCCCCCTCCCGCTGCCCCCACCTTAATGTACGTGGTGTTTAAAAAGTGATTCCTTAGTGTAATTATGAAGTTAAGCATGAGAGTTATGTAGGGACACACATCATAATTCCATTTAGCTTCTCTCACTATAAGCCATCTGAAAACACACATATAGCTGACAGTGTAAAAACAGTCTTTGAAATCAACTGGGAAATTAATTGTGAATAAACCTCCACTTAGCCTGTTCAATACTTTTCAAACAAAACAGTCCTACGATAAACGCAAGCTAACTTGTTTCATGTAACTAAAAAAAAAAAAAAAACAAAAAAAAAACCATCAGTGGCACTGTTTACCTTTGAAAATTTCAGTAGTCCCAGAAGCCCTTATTATGCTTACATAACTAAAAGGTTGACAACTCAAAAGCAGATTAAAGCCTTAGTTACCTTATAATGCAGTAAAACTTGAGTTTTATCAGGTGTTAAATTCACATCCACAGCAGAGGCAGGTACAGTAATATTCAAAAAGAAAACAGGATATAAACGTGTACAGTCCTTGTGTGTCACCAGACTGTAGTACTGTCGAATTAACTACAGAGTGATTTAATAAAGAGATGTCAGTAAAGGCAATAAGATAGACACAAAGGCACAGAAACAAAATTTGACATTATAAAATCATAACTGGTTTGTTGGGGCTTTTTTTGAAGTTAAAGGAACGCTAAAAAGATCCTCATGGGTATACATGTATGCCAGAATAATCACCAAAAGGGCAGTTATTGGTGGTTTCCACGTCTTCACAGCTGAACTAAAAAAAAAAAAAAAGAACCAATTCCAAGGCACTAGTGGTAGCTACTTTGGCCTTCTGAATGAATGTATTGATCACACTTTGAAGAAGAGAGATGATATGCCCAAATTGGACTGCAACTCCAATACTTACTTCCTCAATCAACACAAATACTATTATTTGTTTGCTTTTTAAAGGAAATCTATTTACATAGCATGCAATTACACTGCTGTCTCTTTCAGCCAAACTAAAGTCTGTTTGAGAAAGTCACACTTGCACCACAGACCTGCCCTTTTCCCAGAACAGGATTAACTTGTTCCTTTTATTAACTCAATTATAAATTTACAGCTTTTCTCAAACTCTGCTTGCCCTTACTATTTTCTCTATAATCCTCCCAAAAAATCCTCCAAAAGACTACGAAATTCTTTAGTTTCAGAATTTTTGTCTCATCAACTAGAAAGTTCAAATAAAGATCCTTGCATTTCCCTCTAGTATCAGGGATCCTTCAAAAGATGTACATACTGGAGAAAGGAATATGTTAACAAGAAAAAAAATTGAAAGTGTAAAAAATGAAGAGCTGCTGCAGATTAAATTTTAATTTTTAATTAATTTTTAATTCTTAAACATTGTTTAAATAACATTAAACTTATTTAAATATTTTCAAGTTATTTCAACCTTCATATTCCCACAGTCTGTCCTCAGCTGGCACTGAACTGTAGTAATGAGGTCCACCAGCACTTCTTCCCCATACATAGAATGGAGATAAAAGTAAGTGATATATAGCTTGTTTTCCAAACCCATCAAAATGTATTCTCAGAGATGTACTGTTATCCTCACCTGGCCAAAAAACCACCCAATTAAAAAACTGGACCAAAAAAAAAAAAAAAAAGGCAGTGGAAGACTATCACTTGCACTACTACAAGAACAGCCCTCAATGAAGGGCAACATATTTTTACTTTGTATGATAGTACCCTGAATCTCACCTAGAATCTAGGCCTCTGTGCTCTGGTTAAAAAGCTGTCTCTCTCATGGGATTCAAGCTGAGCTTTGAACTCCTGAAGAACCAGGCACATCAAATACTGTGTGGAGATGGATTAGCCTTATTTGGCACTTAACCTACCAACACAAGTTCAGGGTTTACATCTACAAAGCTTTGCTTGCCAACTGAAAACTACTTCATTGTCTTCACTTTAAAACCTACGTGTACACTTTGGCATGAATGTGATTTTCTTTTCTGGGGAGGGCAAGGATTAGGACAGCAAGGCTGCTCCAAGTGAGGTGCTTCAAGGTTCAGTAGTGTGAGAAACCCAAGAGTATCAAATTCTGCCTACACAATGCCTAGCTGTAGCCAATGCTGCTGCACTATCACTTTCATTTTTATCCAATGCATACACAAATTTAAAGGGAAAGTATGTGTATTTGCTTGATAAGTCCACAGCAAGAAGTGGACAAAATCAAAACTTTATTTTCAGAAGAATTCTCTTACAAGAATTCTCTTACAAGAAACTGCTTAAAGTTCCCTCATGGAAAACTGCACAGGTGTATTTCTGCAGGCTAATACAAAGAAAGAATCAACTATTCTGGTCTCTCGCATAGAGTATCTGAAATTACATTTTTTTTAAACAGCCATAAACATAACCTCCAGCTCTGTGATCGTAAGTGATTGCAGCAAATGGAACAGAACTGAGGCACCAGGACCACCAGACTTGTGGAAGAGGTTTCTGTTGTAAACACTAGTATCTTCACCTGTAATACTCTAGTTATTTTATGGAGGAAAAAGGCTGTAGATTGCATAGGTGCCTCTGTCCGCAAACAAGTCACATTTCTATTCCTTGAATAAAAAGCTAGAGGATGTTACCTTCAGTATTTCCTTCTGCTGAACTGGACGATTATTTATAAAAATGAAACTCCTTTCTGAACTTGAAAGGCTTGTCAAAGAACTGTCTGACTCAGCTTTTGGGAGAAATCCAGAAAGATTTATCTGCAATGACAAAACAAATACAGTGCAAAAGTCTTTTAAAGAGAACCCCAAAAAGGATTTTTTAGAGGTGAAGTATTAAAATGAAATTGTACAGGAGTCCAAGTCATTCAAATGCATGCTTCTTGAAAGTTATGATACAAAAAAAATAAAAGCACTTTAAGGAAAAAAAAAAAAAAAAAAAAGAGGTTGAGAAGGATGGGTTCGTATCTATTTTCCTTGATGAATTTATTGAGAAATTTTCCATTTGGACTGCTAGTTGCACCAGGTTGCTGTCTGCAGCCGAGGGCTGCGGAGAACAACGCCAGCCAGCTTTAGGCTTGCTGACTGTAGGGTTGCCAACTTAACCCCTGTACAAGCTACAGGCACGCACTGCTGCCCTACCTGGTGAAGGCAGTAGTGAGTTACCCCTACGGGGAAAGCCCCAAACACACAACCCCTCCCTTTCTACACACAGGGCACCTTAAATAGCCTGTCATAGGGCATTTATTCAGGGCACCTAAATTTACCTACGCCACCTGTATCCAAATCATCTGACTCTCAAGAGTGCTGAGCACCCATGATTCACAGACCGCAGCAGAACCTGTGAGCGCACAGCACTGCCAAGGAGCCTCGGAAAATCACACGATTGGAGTACCTAACATTAAGTCCCAAGTTTTAACATTTTTCTGTTGAGATTCTTTAGCTTAGGTTTTTTTTAGGTCAAAATGAGGCTGACGACTTGTGCTGCCTGTCCCATCACCTCCCCCTCTCCCCCACCAAGCAACTTTGAAACTGTTGGATCGATTTCAATTCAATCTGATGAAGAAGCAGAAATCCCAAAGATATTATATTTCCACAATTTCTGTGATAACTGACAGCTGTTTGGAGAGGAGAGCCTTAAGATAATGACCTTACTGAGGAAAAGGCAATTGTAACTTTTCAAAAGCCAGGATCCATCAGCTTGTAAGAACTGACATGCCGACCAGCCCGCATACTGCCCCACACATCGTCCCACTGCCACTTGCCCAAACTAATAGGTGAAGGAACACTGGGGCATTGTGAGGATGGAGATTTTGGAGATATGGGAAAGTCTGGAGAATGTTCTGGTAGCAGGGTGGATCACTGAACCCAGAATTCAGACCTTGTTAGCTTTGCTCTTGGCAGAACCACTTGTATTTACTAAAATCCAAATCATCATGCATTTGAAACGGAATTTAAAATCCCTGGGATTTGGCCTATCCTTCCCATTCATCTACGTCATGCCAGCTATCTGCTCATGTGCTCCCTTATTCCCTCCTGACCTTGTAATAAGCATTCTGTGCTAAAGCTGGAGCGTTCTGGTCAGCAACGTCGCACATAACCAAACACCACTGGTCAAGTAAAAGAGGTGTCAAATATCTGTTGGATGATTATCAGAAAACAACATGCAGCACTTCTAGATTTTATTCTGCAACTTTAGCACATCCTCCCTGAATGTTCGTCCTCTACTCTGCAAGCTCCTTTTCTAATTCCCAAATATTTGTACAAGTCTTTCACTTCAAACAGTATTTTTATATACAGACAACATTAAAGCAAAACTGAAAGTCTCTAAATAACTCATTTAAGAAGTTGCCAGATTTAGAAATGGCTGACTGCTGTTACTATTTAAAGCCACGTAGAATATCAGTATGCTCATTAAAAGTTAGCAGCAATTTCTAAAACTAGTCTTAATTATTAGCATTTTCATATACAAAAGTATATGAAGTATAAAGACAAAATTACAGAGACCGGAAAATATTACAGAATTTTTGCTTTTAAATTAGATCAATTGTTTTCAAAATTAATACTTTAATAAAAAACAACTTATATACATATTAAGATATACCTGCGTTGAGTAGAATGTCTTTCTTAAGCACTTATCTTTCTCCCAGTGGCATGTGTATCTGGTAAACCTAACCTCCACAGAAAAAGAAGAGACTAGGAAAATTTCCTGTATGAAAGTTTTCAGTCAAACTAGATCCATCCATTTATAAGACCAAGGATGTGAAAAGCATAGAGGCTGTTTTGTACATGTAAAAAGTGGTGTGAATTCTTTATTTTCTTAGGTTTTTTTTTTTAATTTTATGAGTAGCTCCTGAGTTTGCATGCTTTGGAGTCAGCTTGAAATGTGTTCTTGTTTAATTCTGTGCTCATAATGGAGATGTTTTGAAGAAGGCCAGTCTTTAAAACCCCTGGATCACTTGTTACAGAAGTTTTAATTCTGCAGTTAGTAAGGTTCAGCTTACAGAAAGTTGTTTATAGCAAGATTAGTTTTGTCTTCAGGGTAGACTTTGCAGCAAAGGAGTATGAAGCTACACAATGAACAAGTAGGAAAGGAAAAGAATTAAAGAGCTGCCCTCTGGTCCATGTACTGAATGAAGCATGGACCTAATGGGAAGGAAAAAAAGCAGCATATGCCTTGTCATTAAATACCTATCCCAATACCTGCACACAAGGGAGAAAGAAAGGGTTACACAAGCAACCTTAATTCTGTAATTTCATCGTGTTTAGCTGCTTAATTTAGAAATGTCCATGGTTTCTGAACGTAGATTTGTGCGTGAGCAATATGCATGGATCACTTATACACCTATAAATGATGCACGTGATATTTTACACACTATTTAGAGACAGAGAGAGAGATGGAATGTTCCCCAACTTCTATTCAAGGAATATGGATGCCTCATGATATAGCAGAGAGGTAATGTGAGAACCTGAGTGCCTCCTTCAAGCTAGTCCCTTCTAAATACCCCAATGTCTTCCCTTCAGAGCCCCCTGAACTTGCCCTGTGGGGCACATCCAACTTGCATTGAGGTAAGAATGACTCTGGATGTTCTGTTCAGCAACTAAAACTTTGTAAGCTACAAGAAGCAACTTTGCTTTTTTCCCCCTCATTTCCCTGCATATGTATACTACAAGCATTCTGACAAACTTAAGATTTAAGTCTGAATAACGCTATTAAACATTAATACATACTATATATATTCAGACTTTCTGAATAACGCCATTAAACACAACTTACCATGCTGAATGCAACATAGTAAATTGTGTTTAATAGCCACTGTGACTTTACGGATGGTGACTCATCTCACCTATGTGACTGGTCAAGATTTATTACTACAAGATACAGGAAAATGCAACTTTGAAGGATCATCAGTAGCGAGACTCCCCTTTATAAGAATGTCTGCAACAAAAATGGAAGCAGAGTAAAAAATTTTTTGAAAATATTAGACAAAGGAGAATATCATGGGGAATTCCCTCAATTTCAACAGGGGCAAAGAAAGCCAAGTGCACTGAATTTTTTGAAAACTACCTAATATTTCCTTGAAATATATGTTTAGTGGAAATTTTGCATAACTTGCCTTCTAAGTATGTGTTTCTTTTGCTGCTCAGGTGCCCCTCACTGAAATTGAGGGGATATTCTTTAGAGTATAAGGCTAAGAGGCCACGAAGATGAGAATGATATAAATGCTTAGATATTAATCAGAGCACAACCTGCCTGTGGGCCAGGCATCTCAACTTAGACAGCTCTGAGCAATCAGCAATTCTGCATTTGTCATCACAACTGTTTTTACTGCCATTTGATCAGTGCCACATGAGTCCTGACTAGATGATTCTTGGAGTGGATTTTCAATCACCAAACCAATTAATTTTACAGAGAGGACAGTAATAGAATCAAATGCATTAATCAGATGTCAATCTGGAGATAATACTCTCTTTTTCAAACACTCCTTCTTTCTGAATATTGATTTAGCTCTCTTCATTGACAGGCTTTAAGTGGATTTGGGAGAAGGAAGCTTAAACTCACCTCAGGATCTTCACAGCAGTGTTGAAAAGGTACCATACTGCCCATAACGGCTGTTCCCAGAACTGACATACAGGCCATTTTGTGATCTGACACCCTGGTCTTCTGCCAAATAACTGCCTGAAACAAATGGCACAGAGTCAAATTTTTGACATTATATTTGTTGAACTCAAGTCATGTCTATGAACATGCATATGCAACTGCACACATACTGTATATGTAACATTCTGTACTTTGACCCGCTTACATTCACAACTTTCAGCGTTAACACACACGGTATGGTACTTTTTGGCATGTCTTCTCATATTGTATTACTTATTTAGACTCGTAACAATTGGAAAATTAAGCAAAGCTTGTATTTATGGATGTTACATGGCTAATCTGGACTTCTGCACCCAAAACAATTGTTAGAAACAAAATCAATAAAAATACTACTTCTGCTCTTAGATATATAGCAGTAGGCTTTGTGTTTTTACCAAGCATGACATGCCTCTGGCATGGTGGTCAACATATGAAGGTGGGCACTGCAATGTTTATGGTGCTTATCCTCAGGAGATAGGCCCTTTTGGTACAAATCAGGCTACTGGATGTCCATTCATAGCTCTCATCTGGATACTCCAGGCTATGACAAGCCTGCTATTTAGAAAGGAAAGCAGTTTCTAAGGAAGTATTTATAAGGAAAGCAGTTGTTTGCCTCATGAAAACTTTGTAAAAGTTAGAAGGATAAGAG